>NC_143567.1:50650833-51000000 GCF_054136105.1 Typopeltis vanoorti
TCTCTTACTTCTTCATTGCCATTGTTTGTAGAGCATCTACTAGTGTTGACAAGCAGGGCCGGCGGAAGCGGGCATGCAGAGCATGCGGGCGTCACCGCCGCCAGGGAACGGTTCATAAGTTAATTTTTAAAAAACAAAATGTTTATCATAACAACAAAAAATTCTTAGAATGATCAATATTAAAATAAATAAGGCCGGATACACCGAATAAAAATTTTTAAAAAAATGTATATTGTCGCCTCTTTGATCAGCCGGCTGTTTACAATTTTGCAGCGAGAGCAGACTAAATGCTTGCCTGCAGAATGTTGTATCTACTGCAACTATCTAAAGTGAAACGGTGAACGGTTTTCATGCGCAGAAACAAATTTTCGTACAAAACATTTGTTGCTAGTTAACCAGTCATAGGGTACACATCTCAGTAGGCTACTGACAGTAGCGCAGTGCCGACTATTATTTCGTCTCTGTGTCGTGTTGTGTAATAATTTCTTGTGGGTATAAAATAGAAATGGAATCAAAATTTAAAAAAAAAAAAAGTTATTCGGTGCACAAAATCGTAAGCGTCATGCTGCGAAAGAAGCAGATATTAAGAAACAAACTGGGGCTCTTAATAAATTAGTTAAAATATTAAAATATTCTGATGCAGATTGAACATGATTTAAGTTTAAAATAGTTAGGATTTAGTCAACTACAACAAGATTTAGTTGTAGTTAACAATGAAACTAACACATTGTTAGTGTCTGTAAATTTAGAAGATCCAGGTGAATGGGGAAATATCGATGAAAAATTACAAGTTATTTTAATTGAAATGGGGCCTGTTCAAATTAAAAATATAATATATCCCAGAGATACATATGGTCGTAAATTTGACGATAAATGAGCTCGTGCCAAGAACATGGCTCATTTATTCCGAAACTTTAAATTCTGTTTTTTGCTTTTGTTGCAAACTTGTTGCACCTACTGAATCAACTGAATCACCTACTGAGTCTTGTAGAGGGCTATAACGATTGGAGAAATGTAAGTACAACTTTACATAGACATGAGACTAGTTTAACTCACACGAAAAATTTCTTAAAATGGAAGGAACTTGATAAAAAAAAAAAAAAAAAAAAAAAAAAAACTACTACTATTGATTTCCAGACTCAATGCATGTATGAAATGGAAAATAAACAACGGTCGAGTGTTTTAGAACGCTTGATTGAAATTATAAAATTCCTTGGTAGCCAAAATTTAGCTTTTCGCGGATCATCTGATAAATTATATGAAGCTATGTTTGATCCCGCTATGGAAAATCATGTTGAAAGGGCCCTACAAGGAGACAATAGAGTACACTATTTGAGTAAAGACAGTCAAAATGAAATATTGGAAACAACTTTAAGTAACGCAATCAGGGATACAATTTTATTATCAGTTCGCAAATCTAAATATTATTCCATAATTTTAGACTGCACACCGTATGCAAGTAAAACAGAACAAATGACCATTATTATTCGCTTTGTTTCCTGTGACAATGGAATTGCCAAGATCAGAGAAAACGTTTTAGGTTTTGCAGATATATCAGATTCCACAGGACGTGGTTTATGTGCAACAATAATGGAACAACTGGAAAAATGAAACATTCCCATTGAAGACATGCGAGGTCAAGGGTATGACAATGGGGCAAATATGAAAAAGAAAAATATGGGCTCCAAAATTTGCTTTCGAACAAAAATCCTCGAGCTTTTTACGTGCCATGTGCTGCTCATACTCTAAATTTAATCATTAACGATGCAGTCAAAGTGAATGCAGATACAATTAGTTTCTTTGCAATTATTCAAGAAATATAAAATTTATTTTCATTCTCTTACAAACGTTGGGCAATCCTTTTAAAGTTCGTAAAAAAATTAACATTGAAACAGCCATCAGATACAGCGATGGGAAAGTAAAATTAATGCAATCCGTCCTCTACGATATTAGTGAGGAGAAATTTTCGATGCACTTTTTGAAATTTTAAATAATGACAATTTGAATAAAGAAACTCAGCATGAAGCACAAACATTATGTGCTAAAATAAAGGACTACAAATTTATTTGCTCTCTTATAACTGGGCATGATTTACTTAACAGAATAAGCCCTGTAAGTAAAATGTTTCAAGACAAAAATATGAATATTACCCTTGCTTTAGAATCTATCGAAAACTTAAAAATATTCTTACAAGAGTATCGATCAGACACAATTTTTAAAGAAGTTCTAGAAACGGCAAAATAAGTGAGTGATGGAGAACAAGAATTTAAAACTGGTAGGGAAGTTCGACGACGAAAGAAGAACACGGCAATTTGGCTACGAGCATCATGACGAAACGCCACAATCGCCAGAAGATAAATTTAGAGTGAATGTGTTTTACACACTTCTAGACGTTGCAATGTGTTCGTTAATAGAACGTTTTGAACAACTAAAAACATATGATAATTTCAATTTCTTGTATAGATTACTACAAATTAATAACGAAGATTTACGAAGAAATTGTGACGATTTAGAGATTCTTTTGAAGGACTGCGACAATAAAGACGTAAATGCAATAGAACTATATGAAGAGTTATGTGCTTTCCGGGATATTTTTCGGAAGAATAATTTAAATATTCAAAACCCTTCCGATATTCTTAATTTTATTGTGTCCAATAATTTATCTTTCCCTAACTTTTCAATTGCTTTAAGAATACTGTTAACCTTAACTGTTAGTGTAGCGAGCGGTGAACGTTCCTTTTCCAAGTTGAAAATTGATTAAAACCTACTTAAGAACAAGTATGTCACAAAAAAGGCTTGTTAGTTTGGCGCTATTGAAAATGATATGTGCGGAATTAGACGTAAGACCATTATTTCTAATTTTGTGAATATGAAATCAAAAACCTTAAAATTTTAATTTAAAAAATTTCAAGTATATTTATGTAATTTAATTTATTTTCTGTTATTCTGTAAAGATGTTATTTTTTGAATACTTATATTAAATTTTCTAATTATTTCTGAATTCTTTTCTTATTTTCTCATCTATCTTGAGTTTCTTTTATTTTCCTAAAAGATAGTTCCACTTATAAAAAAAATTATTAAAAAATTTTTACAACTTACTAAGAATTTAGTAAAATGCAAGAATTTTTTAAACTTTAGTTCAAATAAATTTTAACTTTAATTAAAATTCATTTTAATTTTGTTAGCGATTCGGGTCGGTGAGAAGGCTATAATCCCTGCATCATTATATTCAACGATTAAAGTGAAGTGTCTTTATCAAAATTTGCTCTAACTTTTGAGAATTTTTTGAATATTCGGGTTTTTAACGATTATCCTGCCTAGTCAACACCCCCGGTTTGTTACATTTAGCGAGCCAACGTGTGGCTGTTCTGTCAAAATGTATTTAAGAAATTTCAAATAATTTAAATTTTTATTATCGTAAAAGAACCACACACTCCCGGATCGTTACAGGGGGCGCTTAGATAGAAATTGCATGCGGGCGGCAAAGACCCTAGCGCCGGCTCTGTTGACAAGCCCAACTAGAGAAGGAAAATTGCTTAGTTATCCTGCTATCTACAGATGACACCACAGTTGTATTAATTATTTGACTATTAGTAGTAAGTTTAATGATTTTTTAGTATATATTGTTTCTGCAATTCCAATGTCTTTTTGTGCTTACTTTTATTTACACTAGGAATAGTGAATTAATATTATCAAAATTGCTTACATTTTTTAAAAGTGTTTGATATTATCAATAGTAAATGAATTATATTTAAATTTTATAAATTAGCCCTCACAAAATGGATAAATGGTTAAAAAAATTTCCTCCAAAGAAACCGCGAAATGAAGATAATTATGATAGTACTTCTACATCAGACGAACAACAAGGAAAAGATAGGATTGATTCTTCTATTCAAACAAGTTCGTTATCAGTCAAATTAAGTGCTATAAACATTAATCTGAAACTTAAAACCTTGCCCAAGAAAGTTCGAAATTATCAAGAAGACTACTTGAAATGGGGATTTACATCGACGATAGTCAACAATGAACCTCGTCCTACGTCTGTATTGCGTCATGAGACGCTATGCAATGGAAGTATGAAACCATCATTATTAGTAAGACACTTAAAAACTAAACATCCTGAACCTGAACACAAATCTTTACAATTCTTTGAACGATGTTTGAAGACAAGTAATTCTCAATCCAACAACTTAAAAAAATTCACTAAAATTAACGATAAATATTTGGAGGCATCTCTTGAGGTTGACTTCTTAATTGCAAAAGACCAAAAGCCACACACCCTTGGGGAAACACTTGTACTCCCAACCGCCATAAAAATGGTAGAAATAATCCATGGAAAAGAATATGCAGATAAACTAAAATGTATTCCCTTATCAGCAAATACTATTGGTAGACGTAATCATTGCAGATAATTTAAAGAAGCAATGTTATCGCAGTATCAGAAGCCATCAAACCAGAATTTCAAGAAATTATGAAAGAAATGCAAACCCATTGTTCATATTAAATATCGTAATAAATATGTTTATAAGCTGTTAATAATAAAAAATAATGTGTAAAAATATCTAGCGTTTTTAATTATTATATTATATGATGATACAAGGCATATTTCCTCTTTATAATACTTATTACAATAGATTTTTGCTCAATCAATTGGGGGTACGCGCTATTTATTTTTTCTGTCTTGGGGGTACGCGATCAAAAAAAGTTTGGAGACCACTGCTCTCCAAATTTAAAAATAAATCATATTTTTGTTTACATGAACATATAAATTCAAATGAAATAGATATTTAATTTTAATTAATATTTTAAATTAATTTGTTAATTAAATTAATTTGTTAATTTAATTAATTTGTTTATTTTTAATTAATTGATGAATTTATTTTTTAATTAATTGATTAGGGGGTACTTGGTAATAATGAAAATTTAAGAATGAGTACGCGGATATCTGAAGTTTGAGAAACACTGCTATAGAGATACGAGAAAATATCAAAGTGGGGATTATGGAATATCGCTGAAGCTTACGAAGGCATGGGTCGGTAACCTGCAGCTCTTTTCGTTAATAAACAATCTATTTTCGAATAATGCAAAATTAATGTTATTTATTAAATTAGAAACTAAAAACCCTAAATTTAGCATTTGCAATAAATTAAGGACATTTTACATTTAATCGAGGATATTTTACAATTGAAAATAGTACATGCGATGCTGAAAAATTTAATACTTTCATGTTTGAACTCTTTGAAATCATACGCGATAATCCTTCTTTACATTCAACAAAAATTCTACTTTATGGTGGATATGACTTCCCATTCAAACGCACTAAATAAGAAACTACAGGGAAAGGGAAATAAAGCAGTTTTGCTTTTAGAAGTGATTTCGTTTGAACAAAAATTATATTTGTTTGCGACAGACTTAGAAAAAGGCACATGATTACATTTTCCTACGTTGAAGAAATATCAACAATAACAAGCTGATAATAATTCCATAAATTTAACCTTTTTCAAAGAAATTGTGGTAAATATGCGATCTGCATTTAATGGGAGATTTGAGGAGTTTAGAAAGAACAAGGCAACTATGTCATTTTTATTGCGATCACTTGAAATTAAGCCTGCCGAATGAAATTTTTGACCTTCTGCTGGAATTGATGAGGCTGCATTTCAACTTCAGTTAGGGGACCTGAAAACCCAGGATTTGTGGAATTCAAAATTTAGAAATCTTAAAGCTGACCTGGAGGAGTTGGAAAGACAAAAATCTACCCTTGCAATACAAAAAAAAAAAAAATGGTCTGAAATAGAAGATTTTAAAAAGAGATCAGATTGTATTTGACACGTGGAACTGTTTACTGGACACTTACATTCGGTGATTACAAACATACGCATTTGGACTTCTATCGATTTTCGGATCGACATATTTCTGTGAGCAAATATTTTCTAATTTGAATTTTATTTAAAAGTAAGTTGAGTAACCTACTAAACGTGAGTCTTTCGTCATGTTTGAAAATGAAAATTACGGCGTATTCGCCGCATATTGAGAAACTATCCTAAGAAATTCAACAGCAAAAGTCACACTAAGAAGATATTTTAAATAATTAAAAAAAAAAAAAAAAATTAAAGAAATAGGTATGTTGTTGAATTTTATACATATGTTTTTGTAAGGAAGAACAAATCTTTGCTTTATTATTTAATATTTAAAAATATCATATAATTTAGTGTGACATGCCACCCCTGTGTTTTACAAGTATGATAACGTGTTACTGTAAAAAAAAAAAAAAAAAAAAAAAAAAATTTAAATTAAGGGGATATTAAATCCCACATTGTTTTAAAACCGAATAAGAAACTCAAAGATTGGAATCAGAGAGTTTCTTGCCGAATATAGTATAGTAAACTATAAAGTATCGGCGATCACTAAGCGTCCGCTAAATGCAAGTGACCCTAGCACGTAGTGCAATACCGGAAATCTCGCAGCAAAGTCGCAGCAAAAAAAAAAAAAAAACTGAATAAATAATTTAACTATAATATTTTTCGATGTAGTTTCTAAATTAAAAGCAGTGATGAGCAATTAAATAGTAAATCAAATACTCGGTTCGATCCGCATAAAGAATATTTTCTTTTTCTTTGATAAGAAAGTATTAATTTATTTTCCATTATTTAGCTATATTTTAATTTTTTTAACCTGCACAAATAAATCCACATGTAAAAATCAACATTCATAAAATAGATTTTTAATTAAAATATACTAATTCTGCCGTACAAAACGAACACCGTGGACCACACAAAAAACCCTGGGAGGGCCGCATGCAACCCGCGGACCATTGGTCGCTCATCACTGCGTGCGGCTCCCTAATTTTTTTTTTTTTAACAGATATAATTTTAAAAATGGCTCTTCAATCCAAAAAGGTTGCCGACCCCTGATCTAACCCACCCCAATAACTTTCAAGAAATCCATTTGATAAATGCTTTAAATCTGCCGTGTTACTGCAGGAGGAAAAAAAAAAAAAAAACTACTCGGTCTTCTGAAAGAGAATTTAAGCAGACGACAATCCGACATGAGAAGAAACTGCATGTCATTAATAGCCTTGACTGCAGCTCGTGTAATTTGAATTAGTAATTCCTTGTAACTTCCCACGTTTTTATTTTATTCAATCCACTGGGTATTCTGTATTCTACCATCTCTAATTCTTCATTTGAATGTGCGTGTGTGCTTTTAAATCCATCCATATTCATTTTCCAAATTACTTAGTTGATTCAAGTTCGTAAGAATCTTCGCTATACTTTTTTTTCCCAATAATATCACCGACACTATATATTTTTTTTTCAACTACAACTGAGTTAGCCAGTTTCACGTGAGTTTTCCTCCCACAAAATGAACCATCTTGTTGGAGAGAAAACACAAGCAGGAGACAAATATCCTCACCTATGGTTTTTATTCTTATTGTAATCCTAAACGACATGGAGATGCGTCCCCCCCCCCCGAAAAATCCTTAGTGTGATTAACTTGATGTGGTCGTGCAATATATTTTGGTCTCGAGATTAAAATAAACTCAAAACAATTAAATGAAAAATGCCGCTTTGAAAGCTGCTTATTTCGTTTCTGTAATATATTCTTTGTTTAACAGCATCCAAAGAACTCCGTTAGCCATTTTATTAGTTTCACGATTGGATTTTCTCTGGTTTTTTCTGGAGAAAACCCAACCCTAAAAACACACAACGAACACGTATTTACAGTATTATGACGACTTGATTACACAGCAGATATTTGCTAATTCATGGAGTTCATACCACTGTCACACTAGACTGACTCAGACGTAAGGTTGAAATAATAATAATTAATAATAATAAGTATCGCATAAACACTTCTACGTATTAATTTCATTTGAGTCATAATAATTGACTCAAATTTTCGACAAATTATTTCAAATTGCAGTTTCAGTTAACCCCAAAAAATAATAAAATAAATAAAAATAATTTCACAAAATAAACTTGGTGTAGTTTTCATTTAAAATACTTAGGAATCTTTTTTTTTTTTTTTTGAGGAGTGCTGCTGATAAATCTTTGTTATCAGCTGCAGTGTTTGCGGTACAGTATTTACGTTACTCTAAGAGTTGACTTCTCTTCTTTATCATTTCTGAACTGTTAGATATAAAAGTTTTCTACTTTCTTTATGGAGAAACTCACTATTAAATAGGAAATCTCTCCAACCACTTGAATCAAATCCTGTAAAACACTTAATCAATCATTCGCTTGTTAATAAAGCTGGCGTCATGATGGATATAACCCACAAATCCACTTCGGGCCAATCACGTTGAAATAAATTTTATTAACATTAAATACAGCGCATGCAATGTGACTAGACATACATCGCGGTAGCAGTCCTCATAATGATTTACACACAGCACACTCGCAGTTTGAAATTGTTCACAGTTAATTTCCGTTTATCAACACTTCCAGTATTTTCCAGATAATGTCATGATGCCTGCGACAAATTTACGGCATTTGCCGGTCTGAATAGCCGAGTGAATAATAGTTGAGCTCTCTACCAGTAAGTTGTGGGCATACACGCCTCTCTTAGGTGATTTTCACCGTCCGATGTGAGACCAACATCTTACTTACCGGAGGACTGAAATGTCATGATAATCTTTTTTATCTGTATGCTAATCTTTTCACTGGTTGATGCAGTTTCTGCAGGTGTCAGATACTTTCTGCTATTTTTATTTATATGAATCACATTCACAAAAAGTTTTTTTTTTTTCTGTCTTCACATTGAAATCCACGTTTAAGACCAGAAAATGACAAAGCCCAACAATATCCTGGGCTATCCAATTCCGAAGAATCGAGGTCATTCTCCGTGAACTTGCCACGACACCAGTGTGCCTTCGCGCGAAGAAAGTATCTTTAAATCAGCTCGCGAGCGCTGATTTCATAGATACTTACTAAGAAGTTCATATACCTTTGCTAACACTATACCTCCCTAAAATACAATTCTGGGGGAGGGGATTTTTTACTACAATGTGATGTGATGTTCTTCCTGAAGTAGAAGGCACTGTGGGATCGCCTAACAACCACAACCTGTAGGTCAATAACGGTTAATTCATCTTCTAGTGGGACGACTCTACGTCTCATAAGACAAAATGATTGCAAGGAACACTGAACAAAAGTATCTTTAATCCGGATAGATGTAATCGAGAAACTAACCACTGCAACGAGGAATTCCCGAGACCTCGATGGCATGTAAAAATGTTAATTGCATACATGAGGAACATGTAGCCAAGAATAGACTGCTAAGAGAATAACTACATCCATCCACGACAGTATACCGAGTGAGAGAAAGAAACTACCAAGGATTAAACTGTGGTAGAGTCTAGGGAGAAGAAAATAGTTAATAATGAATAGCTGTTGTTGAAGAAAGAAAAGATCCTAGAATGGATAAGAAAGAGGAGCGACCTGTTGGAGAAAGGAAATCACCAAGGTATCTCCACTCCTCCGAACCAAGCTAGAATGCAAGGGAAATGTCACAAATTCCCCGCACAGGGAATTCTCACAAGTTCGCAACCTTCGATTTCTTGTCTCTACCAGAGGAGACAAGAGAAAGCATATTCAATTTTTATCGCACTAATATTTATGCCTCGAACTTGCAATCCTTCTCTAGTAGAGGCTATTTTATAAGACCATCGGTGAATGCCGTAGTATTAACAAGGTTGAGTTAAGTGAGAAGCCAGTATGGCTTGGAACAAAGCGAAGAAACTCATCACAGCAGCTCCGAAACATCAGGAGGGAAAGCTGGACATCCAGCTTTCCCTCCTGGTGTGTATACACACACACATACAAAAAAAAAAAAAGAGTCGGGACAGTGGTTAAACAGGTCCCTGTGTCTATCCTATCGAAGCTCAGTAACAGTAAATAAACCAATCGGGTTCTGCAGTTGATAACGCGACGAGAAGAGAAGACTTTATCAATCAAAAAAAGATAAGCGAAAAAGTTCTGCTTCCAGAATGGACTTTGCTATTATCATCATTTGTCATCAGTGGTTCTAACAGGCACTTAAACGCCCATAGCCTTCCAAGTATTCTTGGATTTCGTAACCATAATTCCAGGATAAGTTAATTAGGCCTATAAGTAGTCATTGTATGTAAATTACGTGTTCTACTGGCCGGTTTTCATGGCCGAGGGACAAGAAACTCGAGTTTCCGGGAGGAAAATTCACCACCTCCGTATAACTCATTTCAGTTGAACTTTGATATATTACAGTAGTTTGATATATTACAGATATATTAGTACCACGGTGAACTAAGGGTTTAAAAGTATGGAACTCTGCTCTAGAAACCAAAGATGGAAATTTTTTCAACCGCTTCTTCTTTAACTGTTACCTCTTTAATCTTTTTCTTTCTTTCTTTCTTTTTTTTTTTAACCATCCGATGCTCTCTCAAGCTCTATTCGACTTGAGTAGTTCATCTACATGAAAACTAATTTTCTTAGTTAAATAAAATGTTATGCGAAGAGATATGAAATATAAAAATAATTTAAAACATTTTTTTTTCGAAAAAAAAAACTAGATGGCGTTTTAATTGCAATTTTATTGTAATTCATACCGTGCTACGGTATGCGTCTTTCTTTTGGCCTAAAGTCAGCATGCTGTTGATTCAATCTTTTTTACAAGCTATTGCGATGTTTTCAACATTTTTTAACGTGTAAGGAACGCTACCAATTTCCGAAAGGGAAACTGCGGAAGAGGCCAATACAAGAAATTTCCAATTTCATGACATCAGAGGTCAAAAAACTTAGGAAGAGAGAGGAGGAAGGAGTTTCTGTTATGTTGAATATTCAGCGACAATTACGCCTATTCACTGAAGTCTCCTCACACAGCCCTGTTGAATCGACATAACTTACCAGTCTATTTATATATTAGTGAAAGCCATAAAATCGGGAGATTTCTAGGATGTTTTGATATTTGAACGACCAGATGAGCTGAAATTTCAACAAAATTTTATTTTTCCTTTAAGTTTTTGTGAAATATAGCAGCTTATAATTTTCCCCGAATTTCTATAGCAACTAATTATGTGTTCATTTAAGATTCACCTAGTCATGTCGAAATATTCATCTTCGTCATATTTTTCCTAAAATGAGCGATGTCACCAAAGAAACAAGCGTGACTTGCATCAAGTATTTCTTTCCTTTGACAATAACAAATGTACTAGCAATAAAGTTAGAGATGTTATCGTCTTTGGAAATAACCACATATTCTATATAGTTTTAAAAATAGAACCAAATATTAAAAATAGAATATTCGAATTTTTGAGATGACACGTTTTCTTTATGGAAAGAAAACGTGTCATCTTAAAGAACCAATATTTTCTATATTGGTTCTTTATGTTAGTAAATATCCCTCTCTTCACGTCTTAAACTCATAAATTAGCATTTTACATATTTCTGTCCGATTAAAACCCAAAATTGAAACGGTTCGTCAAATTTTAGTAAACATTCCACATGCCAGATTTCAGTAAAACCTGGCATAGCCAGAACATATAGAGTAGAATGAACAGGGCCAGTCTTATCATTAGGCGAGCCTAGGCAATCGCCTAAGTGCGTTAAGACTTCGGGGCGCCAGATTTTGCTACATAGTTCGGGGAAAAAATTACAACCTTCGAAGAAAATTAGTTAAACCTTCATTAATAATAAAAAAAACTTAAATAAGTCAAGCAGTCCTAGTGCTCGCTGATGATCCTACATTATTTTCGCCTTTCTCTCTTTCTTCCATGTTTGATATTGGAAAATTATTTAACACGTGATAATTTTAGAGATATTGACGGAACGGATTTATATGGTGAATTACAAATAATAGCAAGGCGAATTCCAGAAAATACTTCTTCATTAGATGTCCTGTCATACATACGCAAAAATAATTTAGAAAATGGTGTTCCAAATGTGTTTATTGCTCTGAGAATTTTCTCGACATTGCCAGTATCGGTAGCAAGTTCAGAAAGAAGTTTCTCGAAATTAAAACTTACAAAAACTTACACTCGCTCTACGATGGCTGAGGAACGACTCACTGGTCTAGCAATAATATCTGTAGAGCATGAAATTGCATCTACAATCAATATAGATGAATTAATTCAAAACGTTGCCAAATCAAAAGCCCGAAAGAATAATTTTTCATAATTTTCAATTCAAGATAAATTTTCTTGCTAAACAGATATTAGAAGTAATGATATATGTATACAAATGTATTGGTTTTGATTAATAAATTTTACATATAAATATTCTTAATGATATTATTTTTTTTATAAATATCCACATGTGAAGGAGTACGTGTACTTGTGTGAGTATGACAAAATATATATAGAGAGAGACAATGCATAGGGGCGCCTAAATTTTCTTTGTCTAGGAGCATCAAATACTCTCGGACCGACCCTGAGAATGAAATATATATGCATACAGCGTGCACAATGGAAAAAAAAAAAAAAAGAATCTAATAAGAGATGTGCAATTATCTGAGTGGTTAAATAGCTGGGTTATTTGGAACTCCGGCCGAAGCAACTAAGCAACGAAAAACACTTATTTCCGGGAGAGAAATACTCTACCTCCTTACGAAAACATTAATTCACCGTCAGTTCAAAAGGTCTTTATAAAGGTTCTTCGCGTTCTAGTGGACTCGAACCTCGTGTGCTTTCAACCAACAGACATCGTTAATAACCAAACTACTACCATCAAATGTTTTCGAGGCCAGTTTTTATAAGTGTAAGGGACAAATCGGACTACTCATTATAAAAGCCACTCTCCACACCACACTTTACAGAGTAAAGGTTAAATAATCCAGACTTCTGCTGTAGTCCAAATCGAAGCCATAAATGGATTTGAACATTCAGACCTCCAGTAAGCTGGATAGGTGTCTCACACTGGGCAATGAAAATCATCTGTCGTCTCCTCTATGCTATTCATCTATTCACAAACATCTGTAACACAGATCCTCGAGTCACAGACCGTTGGCTAGAGAAAACAAACCCAATCCACTCGGCTAACCAAGTCGGCATTTATCTCTTATAACAATACGCGACCCGAAATTTTACTGGTGTGATATAAAAATCATTACCTATAGCCTGGTTCTATAATATCTATTATCTTCTATATAATATAATATCTATTATTTTCTATATTATATAATGTCTATTTTCTCGCCCCTGTTCTATGAACTGATCTAAAGTGAAGCTCATAGAACAGTGGCGAGAAAATAGATATTCGTCTTTTAGTTGGACAAAATCAGGTTCGAACCCAGTCTGGGATGCGAGGGACTCATATATTTTTAACTGAAGATGAATTAGCCACTCTCATAGGAAAACGTCCGCGCGGTTAGCCTAGTGGCTGTGCGCTTCGCAACCACATGCCTGGGGAAGGAGTGTCCTAGGTTCGATTCCCGTTGACGATGTGAGGAGCTGAAGGATCTTAAGCAGGCAAACTGGCTCCGTGAACACGCAAGCTACAGTCAAAGGATATAGTACGGCAAGGAAGGCAACGGGAAACCACCTTGCTCATAATCATCTCCCTAGTTACCCCCCCCCCCCGGCTGTATGGCAAAAGGGAATAGATAGATATAGGAAAACGGACTAGCTAAACCTAATTTTATTATTATTATTTGTTTATAAGACGTCCCCTCCCCCATTTCGACACTAAACGTCCCACAACCTTACCCACTGACGTCATTGCTTAGGAGTTGATGATGTGGTTTATTAACCATTTTTACGGATGTTTGTCACATGCCCAGTTTTGAATTATTAATGGTTAAAAACTCTTCAATATATGAAAAGAGAACTTAAGGTGCATTCGTTATTAATCCCTCACTTTAGCGTGGGTTCGTTTAGACTTGCACTCCTTTTTCTTTCCTTGTACACGTTTAAAGCGATTCGGTACACTTTCGCCGAAGAACACTCTCATGCTAGCACGCCAGACACATGATTCAGCACTTTTAATTACACGCTTGTACATAACTGCATGTAAGCAAATTGTTTCTTCATCGAAACTCATTGTGTCCTTGAGGTCGGTGTAAAATACCTCCGAGACGTCAGCCAGCTGCTTAAAGAGTCCTTCATATAAATTGCCACTCAGTCTCAGAGCGGAGTTAAAACAGTTCCGCTCAGAGACGCGTCACACGTCTAACAGCCTAGTTAACTCGGTGCACCCACCAGCCCTGAAAGGTCAATTTCAAAAACGTTCGCATTCCGCATTAACAACAGACCTTTCTTTTGTAACCTCCCCACGCTACTCAGACTTCATGCGACAAAAGGTTAATCGCCCAAGCTGCTAATGAGTCATCTTTGTAGTATTATCTACTAAATACATCCCTTGGGAGAGTTCTTATTAACCTCCGTGTTATACTCAACGCAGTTTCACCTTCCTTTTTTATGTACTGCATGCAAGAATCTTGGCGTAGTTGGCAAAGAATTTATAGCCTCGTTTAGGTAATTTTTATGACATACGACTTGCGGCTTCCTATTAAAGATTTTCTTTATTTTTTATAAAAAAAAAAGAAAAAATGATCCACAAAATAAAATAAAAAGGTGGGTATGCCATTTTAGAAATATTCGAATTCTACTTGCTTACTTCCGGTACAAGCCTCTACTAAACGAACATTTCGCAAATGTTTATCGATTTGGAAATCAAAACGTTGCAATCCCATGGAAACCGGATATTACAGATTTGCCATGTGTTTGACCCCAAAAATGGAATTCTAGTTTTCTGGCTCATTGTGATTGTCGACTGGAAATATGAGGTTGCCAAGATGGCATCATTGTTGTGACCCCACGTGTTTTTGTTTATTTTGGATCTTATCGTGTGTAGGTTTGAATGCTTTGTCGGATTATAAAATCAATGACTTGAAATAGCATAAAAAAAATTAAATAAACGATTTTTTTTTAAATCCAATGTTTTATTTATTTCACATTATGCGTATGCAATTATACGATTCTGCTCGACTTAATATTTTATTAAATTTGATTTTTCATCATTATCATCATCAAATGTAAAAATATCATCATCAAAAAAAAAGTTTTTTTTTTTTTTTTTGTCCTTTAAACAAAATGTGCCAATCTTTATAAATTCGAATGTGCTAAAGTCAAATCTCGTCTCAAAATTTCTAAATCATCGCCTTTAAAAGTAGTGATATTGATGTGCTTCCCACCCACGAAAAACTGTAAACCTCTCGAACCATAGTACAGTGAATGTATTAACGATTAGGATAATCTGGATAAGTAGGATAGTGGTCTCATTCCGAACGAGGGAAGCTTAAGACACCGATCTCATAAACAAACATGTCCACCTTGAAATTCGAACTCATAGCCTCCTAGGGAGCGAATACGCTATCATTCAGCTATATCATTATTATTATTATGACATGCCCATCCAAATAGTCCAAGGAAAGGCACACTACACCACTATACAACTCACCGTCTACTTAATCCTCCAACTACACAATGACACTACTACCATTAACACACAACGCCATCTACTGCCCACCACCAATAGTATTTTATGTCTGCAAATTGCGTGTGTTCTCACTGCCGATTTGGTTATGTGGCAGATAAAAAACCGAGTTTCTGGGAGAGAGAAAAAAAAAACCTGCTATCTCCATATGAGATCAGCTAACTCAGCTACAATTGAAAAGTCAATAGAAAGATTCCTCTCATCACGATGAGAATTGAATTTGAGTCTTTTCCAATAGAAGGACGCAATGTCCCGCCGTTCTTCTAATTGCATTATGGAAGTGGTAGAGATCACTCTTACACACTACGATTAGAACACTCTTTCACTCCAATTGCACACACACACACATAACCACTCGGCCAACCTGGCCCGCATATATATATATATATATATATATATATATATATATATATATATTTTATCTCCACATCCATGATAAGTTATTTCAAACCTATAATACATTAGTCCTATGTGTGGGCTAAAGTTTCTTCAATTTTTTTTTTTTTTTTTTTTTAGGAAACTCTGCTCTAGAGACCAAACACGGAACTTCTCCTAAACCATTTCAAGCCTTACAATAAACGTGACACTCTTTCTCACACTTGAAAACATTCACAAATATCTATGCCCACGAGGCGATTCGAACCTACAACATCTCTTGGAGAGCGGATACGGTCACCACTCTGTTAATCTGGCAGACAAAGGTACTTTATAGGTATACAGGTAGATCTGTTAACTGCGGATAAAAAAAATCCAATAAAATTAAACAGAACAGTTGACCTTTCATTCAGCACCTGTGAGATTTTTCCTAATAAAAAGCCAGCATACCACATTTCCATTTTCTTTGAATTCACTTTTCAATGGTTACTATGTTTTCACGGAATCTGTCGCCCTATCGCTTACGACTCATAGAAGTACACCTTTATTACAACTTATAAATTTACAGTCTCTTAATATTTCCTTCGCAGTATTAACACATTCGTCTCAAATCACCTTAATGAATATAATATGAATAATTTCAGTGCATTAATGTACTGTATTAGGGAAAAAATAATGGATGACGGATAAAAAAAAAAAAAAAAAAAAGAATAAAATAACCATAATCGGTTCAACAGAATTCATATAAAGGGACCATACTTTTATTGGGCAGTGTTTGCAATCGAACATTTTTTTTTTTTTTAAATAGTAATTGAGCACACAAGCGATAGATTATTCAACTTACAGTACATTAGTACCGTTGAATTATTTATTTCGTATGGGATTCCCCGTCCCTTAGGACGGGTTAAGCCCTTCTAAGGGATTAAGTACGTATTTATGACTGTAGATCCGTGTGTGTGTTCACGGGGCCGGGTTGCCTGTTCTGAGGAGCAAAAAAACCAAAGTTTCTGGGTGAAAAAAAGCCAACCGCCACCGTACGAGACCGATTAACTCACATTCATTCGAAAGAGACCAGATAAAGGTTCCTCCCGTCATGGACGGGAATCGAACCCAGGTCTTTCCGACCAAAGGTCTTCGTCTATACCGACTGAGCTCACCGGTGAATTGGCGGAAGTTGAGGAGAAAGAAGGAACTTGTTAAAGTTCCTTCTTAACTTGAAGAAGTTCTTCTTAAACTTGAAGAACTACGGATTGTACTCTTTAGGAATCACATAAAATGATGGTTGTTCTCAAGGGCAGCAATGAAGGAATGAACGAAAAGTAAGAAAAAAAATTGTTCCGTAAGTTTAAGGTTGAACTGCGAAGTGAGTGTTTATTAAACGTATCTTAACGGATTAAGCGAAGAACCGATGTCAGTTCTGGACGAAATTCTTTTGGAGACCCACAGCAATTCGTTAGCTTGAAAGTTGCTGATACCCACATTCTAATTAAAATTGTAATTATCAAAATTCCAAATATAAGTCGGCACGCAGAAAAGTTGGGTAAATCACGCAAAGCGAACACCACCAACCAACTCCATCCATTATCATGATGCATACAACATAAGCAGAAAAATTTTCATTGTTGTCCACCTCGAGACCGCATTAAAAAAAAAAAAAAAAAAAAAAAAAGGAAATATAAGTCTGCCATTTTCCCACATTAAAGGAAGTGACGTCAGAATAGTCTTATATTATGACGATACAGAACAAAAGTTTCTTTTTTTTTTCTTTTTTTTTTTAATTTGAAGACTTCTCTCTCTCCGCGATTGCCAATTAGTAAAATGAAGCAAGTCAACTATTACTTCTGAAATTCAGCGAGCTGTCACACAGCTGCTGGTTCACAGATGGAGTTGAGGTTAAACGTTCAAGCACACCTGCCGTTCTGAGTTCATTGCTCTAGTGTCTTCATTGCGAATACTTGGCTTATTATCGATGATATATTGCAGCTTGGCATGCGTCTGACAGTGATCGATAGAGTATTCGTTTTGTGATGTCACTGATCATGTGTATGCTACTGCATCATCGCTTGTGTGCGCCATGGAAATAGGACCGTAAGTGAAGAGGATTGGAGACAAGCCTGGTGTCAATCACTGCACCCGTGCACCGCTTTGAGAGCCGTCACCGACAACTCACGTGACTGCGGCTATTGACAAAATCTTGCATGTAGATACGGTTAAGTGATTTGTGCTTACAAAACATAACGGAGGTTAGAAGCAATAAGTGTCTACTTCAGCCTGACAGTGTACTTTGCCAAGTTGCTAACTCCCCTGTGTCAGTTGAGTCACGTACTGATTTGCTATCCATAAACGTTTCCACAGTGATACAATCAATGAAAAGAATTTTTGTATGACAAATCATCCCCCTTTCCCCAGTTATATGATAACAGTAGCTCTTAAAGAACGTACAGGAAATGAAATAATAGCTTTGTTCTTAATTAAATTTAAATTACATAAAAAAAAAATTATAGCTTAGAATAGCTAAGTAAAAACAGTGCAAGTGTATTTTTCAGATTGAGTGGTGCTGGTGCGAAATAACTTACTATATATTTCGATTAAAAGTTTAATTTAAGATATTAGTTTTATTTTTAATGCAAATCTCGTCCACCAAAGTGTAAAACCTATGACAACTAGTACTTTAGGCAGGTTAAGGGTTTGGTTTAATTAAAATTCGAATTTTAATTCAAAATATTTTAAAGTTGACAATCCTGTGGACTTTTTCAGACTACGCTACTTATACGACGGAAATTGTATTTAAAAACTTCTACGAAAACCTGTAGATTTATTTATTTATTTATCAGAGATGGGCGTAAGGAAATTACCAAAATCAAATTAATTTTGATTTTGGTAATAACTATCATCAGTAATTATTATCATTATTAACATGACACCTCCAGGAAGTCCAAAGACTCATCAAGGGAGGCACCTACTTTACAACTCTCTGTCTCCACCAACCATTATCTACACCAGGGGTCGCCAAAGTTATTTGCCCGTCGACCCCTTCAAGAGTTTCTTGACTTTTTTTTATCGACCTCCTATATTTTACTATTACGTAATTATAATAGGACAAGCAAAAAAAGACGCTTATGTGAGTTTTTAGATTGTTTATTTTATAGTTACAGTGTTTATTGTATGTATAATATAATATAGTATATATTATTATATTACTAGTAATATAATAAATTAATGATAATTAATGATAATTAATAGTAATATAATAATATATATTACTAGTGATTTATATATAATATATAAATATATAATATATAAATCACTAGTGATATTACTAGTAATAGTAATATCACTAGTAATGGTAATATAATAATATATACTATATTATACATACAATAAACACTAACTATAAAATAAACAAACAATCTAAAAACTCACATAAGCGTCTTTTTTTGCTTGTCCTATTATAATTACGTAATAGTAAAATAGAGGGGTTCGATAAAAAGTCAAGAAACTCTTGAAGGGGTCGACGGTTAAAGAAGTTTGGCGACCCCTGGTGTAGATGATGGTTGGTGGAGACAGAGTTGTAAAGTAGGTGCCTCCCTTGATGAGTCTTTGAACTTCCTGGAGGTGTCATGTTAATAATGATAATTATTAACATGACACTTCCATGTATTACTAGTGGGTATTACTAGTGATATTAATAAACTACTGGTATTAATATCACCGGTATTACTACCAGCGCTGCTCAGCTCTTCAATATAGAGAAGTTTAGTTCGTGAATGAATAACGATTGAATTATAGTATGTATGTTGATGAATTTTAGAACATTAAGGCTCACTTGTATGTCGATGCGCAAAAATGAGACTGGGATCGAATACTTGTATCAGTAAATAAGAACCACGCACGTGTTGCAATCTCGCTTCCACTGCGCGGGCCGGCAGGAACCACCAACATCCGTTTATTGGTAAATACGTCATTTTGGCCTACTTGATTGGCCTCATTAACTATTTTCATGACCTTACTCCATCTTACAGGTCCTATTCATGGCCCTGTGAGATGGAGGTACTGATCCCACGATTCACTCTTAATTGCGTTGTCATTACCTCCATGTCTTTTGTCATGGAGGTAATCCAAGTTAACAGAATTAAATATTACCTATACAATGATGTCTTATATTTTTTTGTCGACCCCTGAGCCCAAATCGACCCCTAACAATGTCATATCGACCCCTTTGGCGACCACTGATCTACACCAACGCCATATACCGGCCATCTCCATCACTCGATTTTCACAGACAATCACAAACATCCATGCCCACGGAGCAGGGGCGAATGCTGGTCTTGAAATTCACGCTTGCTCTTGTTATCATTCAGGGAGTGAGAGGTGTGATTGAAGTCTGATTAGCGGAATAATCTATTACTGACCATTTAAAACCATATATTTAGAAATATATGTACATTTAATCATACAAATACGACATTTATTTTACAAATGATATTCTATCTTTTTCAATTTAGCTACTTGAATACAAATTCTACCCTACGGTTCTTCTTTATGAACTGGTCAATAACATCGTCATAAAAAGTTGGTTGTAACCTAATTTTCCCAAGCAACACGCACACACACTTGTAAAGGCAGGCTGAAGCTTGTTTATTTTATAGGCTAGAGCTACTTTGACTGCGTATGGCCTGTGTTTAAGACGACGTGAAGGGAGCGGAAATGGCTATGCGCGCGCATGAAATCACAGTGCTGCAACGAGGACCTGGAAACTCCGACAACCGAGCAAGCCAAGGTAGCTTTGACTAGACGAGCAAGCATCGACCTTCGATACCTTCGATAAGACGTCTTCTGTCTACGAAAACAAAAGCCTAAATGGAATGTTTATAAATGCATGCATTTATTAACAAATAAATATTCCTTCTTTCTCAATTAATGAGCTTGCGCAACAAGCATAGCAAGCATGGAGAATTCGCCCCTGATCTCGTTGTCTGATGAACATATTAATTATATAATATAATTATTATTATAAAAGTACAGAACGTGTTAATCGTAAAATAATTTTGAAACTTCTATTTTCAGAAATGCAATCCATTTTACGAGAACTAACTTTGATCTGAATTTTAAAGGACCACAGGGACCAACCACAGGTCCCAGTGCTCATAGATTATTTCGCAATTTATTTTCTCCAGCTTCCGAATCCCGAAGAAATTGATTGCACAAATAAATAAATAAAGTAAAAAAAGTTTCCACTTTTCCCAACACCATTTCGTTCGTTGGATTTGAGCAACACGGCGTTACCATTAGCCAAGTCAGTATTAATTATGCGCATATTTTAGAAGCCATATTTTCTCTTCACATCACCTTTTTTTAAACACGGGTATACACTTGCGCACTACATGGCACCGCATATTTCACAGAGTTCTAGCTAGCTATGGGATACTATTATATATTAATAAACTGGCTTTTCTTACTTCCAAGTGCTCCGTACTACCATGACAACAAGGACTGTAAATACAGAGTTTTGCGTGATGCAATAAATAATCAGCCAACATAAGCTAATTACTACAGGAAAAGGCGGAAAAACCTTAAGAATTTAGATGTGTCAGCGGAATCTGGAAGAACCATTTTCGAAGCACGTACAGTAAGTTTACTTCAAGTGAAATCAATAAAGTAATTGCAAAGGCGAAGTTTAGATAGAAATGGTAGATTATATTATTATGTATAAACTCATGGTTCCGTGGATTTATTTATCTTTTCAGTGGGATGAGTTTGAAATAATTCCATCTATTCTGTTTTTCTGATAAAAAAAAGAGTTTTATTGATAACGCATCATCGGTCATTGTTGTAGATATTAAGCTAGTCGTAATCTATGCAATTCCATTGTCAACGGTTAAACAATGATCACGTGACATGCTTATTACTGAAGCACGCAACTATACTTCTCTGCTGCAGTTAAGTTTTAAGTTCATTTTGGCCAAATGAAAGTGAGTAATGCATGCAACGTAATCGATTTCAAGCAGAAATAGCTTGAGATCTTTCAGCTTCCGTTTTAAAGTGATGTTTCGAATGAGTTTTATTTCAAAAGTTTCGTAATATAATTATAAAGGATAAATTTTAATTAAATGCGAGTGCTTAGTTGGTTTGTTTTTATTCGCTAAAACTTTAGAATTTTTTTTTTAGTATTTCATCTCTCTCAGTGGTTTCTTAAGACTTTAATTAAGACTTTTTTTAATTATCATCATCATATCGTTTAATTCAAAGTAAAGACGATAACTAGCTACTGAAAAAAAAAAAAAAAAAAAAAAAAACGAAGAAAATGTAATTTGAGATCATCGCCTTTTCTATACAATTGCAGGTTATATTATGAATAACCGCCAGTGAGTGACGGCATTTCCTTTTTCCTCCTCTGCATCGTATTGTTCAGTACAGTGACGTCACAAAAAAAAACAGTATTGTTATCGCTAAACCTTGATAACAATACTGTTTTTTTTATGCTTCACAACACAATGTGCACAGAAGCTGTTCTATTTTAAGTGTAAAACAGAGCATTTGGTACCAGTCGTTATTATATCAGATTTTTTTTAAATTAAATACTGTATTAATATAGTATCAAGAATAATAAACATTCTTGTTTAGTGCTGTTAGTATACAAGGATTTTTATTGATGACTCCCTAACTAAAGAAATTGTAGGTTGTCTTATACTTTACTATTACTTGTGCACCATCGTTAAATGGGGGGAGAGGGAGGAGAAGGAACCAGTTTATCGTATCCTGGCAACAGACATTCAATGCTGACTCTTGTGACAACTTGTTCAAGTAACATTCCAAATTAGCACATAATTACTGGCGCAAAAGAATTAAAAGAAAGAAACAAACAAAAAAAAAAACATCTTAAATTAGTTCGTGAGGTGTTTTTCAAGAACACATTTTTCTCCTTTCATTAAAAACCGGACTTCATTTGCATCTGACGTATAAGGAATTTATTAAGGTCTAAAGGGTAGTGCGTAAAAAAACAAATAAAAAAAAGGTTCATAAAAAAGACTTTCACGAGTGTTTCAGATTACTGGAACAGCAACTTAACTTGTGATACCAATTGTTTTAATTGCAATTAATCACTATGCGTTGTCATGGTTACTGCGCTGTAACAAATCATTTTGTGGACGGAACACAAGATAACACGAGATAGTCAAACAATGTTTCAAAGTTGTCGGTCGCGATCTACCGGTAGATCGCGATGCTCACAAGTCAATCGCCATTACGCATTCGTGCATCTACCATGATTGTAGAATGGTAATAAGTATGACGGATGAATCACGTGAAAGATTTCGACGGCAATGTTCACTAGTATTTAGTCAAATGTACCAGGTGGTATACTGACACTATCTTAAGGCTTTCCTTAATGCAGATATGGTAATTTATTTCTATGCAGCCTACACAACATTCCAATAAGATTTAAGTATTTTATTTGGTAAGAGTTTTCGACAACACTCTCAACCATCAAAAGGCGTTTCTTGATTGCGATCTTTTCTGTCTGAAAGGAGCGCTATAGTCAACTATAATTAAGTGAGATAATCAATGAAGCATCGTGAAAGGAATGACTAACAGAAGCGCGTGAAAAGAGAAAGATTCTAGGAATATAAAGCAGTCTTGGCGTGTTATGACAAATGGCCTCCCATCATCGTATTTCTGACTTTGACAAAGGTGGATGGCCCCTCAATGCTATTAAGAGCTTTAATTAAGTCATTCTTCTGCTCGAACGCTGTCTCAATTAATAGCCGGAAGTAATGTCTTCCCCTCCCCCCCCCAACGCCACCCGAAAACAATGAATCTCTTTGCTGAAGCCATTCACCCAGTCACAAAAGGAACTAATCTACCGTGAACTTTCTCTTTGTTTTCTATTAAGTATTTCAGCCATAAATTTTATTTAATTAAAAACTTTTATCAAGGATAAGACGTTTACATTTTCGTTATTATTGCAGACAAATGCTGAAATTGCAAGATTTTTTTTTTTTTAGTTCTAAATAAGCGAACTATAGTGCTCGATTAGCTGAGAAGAAGTTGAATAGAGATTCTCATTCGTTACAGAGGTGTACATAAGTGTACCCTTCATTGTGCTATTCGAGTTAAAATTTATTTGAAATAAAGGAGCACACTGGAGGATGTGTGGAAGGCTCAAATACACTAAATTTAAATTAAAAAAGGCTTGTTGGCCTTTGCATGACTACGTGTGTAGGAGAAAGATTGCAAGTTCGATTCTGGGTCACTAAGGCCAAGTTTCTAAGCCTCCCCCCCCCTATTCTAGAGTTAAACCACTAGTCTATACAAATAAGTGTCAGAATTAGGAACATCGTTTAGCACGCCGCAGAAATGCACTCAACAACGGCGATGATAAAAGACGGAAAGAGGCTGCTTAATAAAAAAAAAAGTATACCGTTTATTCTCTTTAGGGAATTAAAACAAGGCATTCTAGAATTTTAAAACTTTTTTTTTTTTTTTTTTTTTTTTTTTTTTTTTTTTTTTTTTAGAAATTGTCATTTTCTTGCATCAAAGATCAAAAGCATCAATTGCATTGAAAGATCAAATTTACTCTAATTTCTTAAACTAAACGCCTTTATGGTATTTACATAAGGAATAATTGCAGATAAAGATGTTCTAAATTCAAACATGACAACAGTTCAAATAGGAAAAAAAAAAAAAAATGGGTATGAATATATACTTGAATAAAAATCAGTTATTTATACACTACAATGAAGAATGCTAAAATGATCCAATACATTATGAAACAGCGAAGTCCAGAGGTTAAATAATAATAATAATATAAAAGAGAGAAAGAAGGGATTAATCACCTTCAAACTTTCTTTTCAGAAAACTTAGTAATGGATTTCAATGAAAAAAAAAAAATCAATATCTACTAGAAAACTATAAGAAAAATTACTTTGCAACATCAGATATATTACTGGCAGGCAGTTCAAGTCAATGACCCTTTCTATTTCAAGGATGTCTAAGCTAAATTATCTTGAAAATTGCAGTAGCAGAACTGAATCAATCCTTATGCATTACCAAAGTCGGGAATCTTAAAATTTATGCATCTTTTTGTTTACTACTTCAGATGAATGAATAATGTACTCCTATAAACTAAAAGAAAGATAAAGAAAAAGAAGTAAGTTTTGTAGCTATAGTTAAAATATTTGGAATCGCATACGGAGTCTGAATAATTATGTAAATTTATGTTAATATAAAAACATTTGTTTTATTTTTTTTTAATTATTTTTTTCTATACATTTTTCTCGATTATTGTACAATATGTCTTAACCAGGTATATTAAAACTTCAGAAGATATTAGAGAAATATAAGAAAACGGCCCTGTGCAAACACAAAGTAAAATCTCTCTCTCTGCAAGACGTTCCTAGTATCCCTTATGTCTTTCCCAAACTGCCAGGGTGACGATGAATTACAATACCATTACGTTGGGCATCCAACCTACCACACTACCAAAAACCTCACCGTTTCTGTAGACACAAGCAATAGTAAAATAAAGAATGATGAAAACTCTGCAAGATTTTCTTTTGGTGAACATTACCGATGGAACAAAGCACCAACTGTTCCCATAAGTAGTGCGCATGGACGTCGGCAATAAAAGTAATAGAGCGGAAAAAGGATGGCACTCGATTCTAGCAGACATCGGCCATTATTCTAACACAAGAATCCTGTGGGAGTATCTTAATACACAAAATCGTTACGACTTCGTCTTGTACTCACATTTTGGTCTGTTCGCTTTAGCACCGCTTGTCGGAAGAATGCGGAATTAGAATCTATTTCTTCCCCCCCCCCTCGCTTTAAGTGCAAAACCGATTGAGAAAGAGATGCACAAAAGTGTTCTAATAAATATTACTTAATGGAGTCTCGGTAAAATGCAAGAATGAAAATTGCCTCAGATAAGTACTGTTGTTCCCCCCCCCCCCTCCAGCGCAAGATGGATGCAAGCATTTTAATGTAGTTATCTCTGTTAATAGCCATAGTCACCTTTGTTTGTAATTAGCTGCGTGCTTGGTGTAAAATTAAGGACCTGAATTAACAATAGTCTAAATGCTAATATTCAGGAGATATGAAGTAAGAAGAAATGAAGGCGAAATTATTTGTCCGATGCTGTGTGTCATAACATTCTTATGCTAATAATGCTTGGCGCAATATTGTTTAAGCACCACACGGCCTTCAAAGACAGCTTTTGTTATCTGATATAACTATTAACGATGAAATTAGAATAGCAGATGTAAGCTTCCTGTATGGCCTCCTACTAGTATTTATCAGTTCAGGTGTATCGGATAGGTCAACAACGGAGAACCGAGATAAAGAAAGAAAGAAAAAAAACAGATAATAATCAAGCGAGTTATATGTTAACAACCCCCTACTCGTCATTATCTGCACGTATTTTAATTTCTTTCTCAAATTTCAAAATAGTTATGTCGAGAACAGTAAGTGATATCGGCGCCATCTATCGATATCAGAAGCTATTAATCTGTATTAAATTACTACGTGCATTGGAGTTTTGCTAGGGTTTTTTTTTTTTTTTTTTTTTTTCAGTATACAGAATGCAGGAAACTGATCTGAAAATGCTTTGAATATGAAAATATTGGAAACGTTCCAAAAATGGATTTTATAACTGAGTTTGCATTCAAGTTTACAATGCTTCAGGCATTTTCGAGAAATGTACAGGCGTAAAAAATGACAAGCGTCAGGAAAAATCTCTACTTTACAAAAACAAAAAAGACAGGACACGTGTTTTTATTATTATTTTTTTTTTTTTACATGTATGAGGTGAATGCAAAAGATGTGTACATTTCTCTTTCGGAATGTGAATATTTCATAGGTGAATACAGTTTGGAAAACCGCTCAAATTTGCATGATTTGTTCTTGTGAACAAAGCATACTTGCTCAACATAATAGTATACGGCGCTAGAGGCAAGAACAAGTGAAGCATATATATGTGCCAATTTAAAAAAAGAAGGCACTAATTTACAGAAATTGAATTAAACGTTTTTTTCTTTTTTCTTTTAACCTTGGACCACTAACTTAGTGACGATACTATTACACATCAAACAGGTAATAATAATAAATAAATAAATTTTTACCAGATTTTCTGGAATTTATTTATTTTTTCATCTATATCTTTGTCTTTTAGATACGCTATTATGCAACCCAAATAATTAAACTGTGTCATCTGTTGTATTATTTTATCTTTTATAACGAGTTTTGATTTAATATGATCTCGGCCTTTAAATGCCGTGATTTTTTTTTTATTTTGGAAAATTTCTAAATTGTAGTTGGCTTATTTTATTTAATTCATAAATTAGGTCATCTTCATCTTCATTTGAAGGTCATCTTCATTTTCTTGTAATATAATCTGATCATCTGCATACAGCATTGTTTCGATAACAGTTCTGATTAACTGGATACCCCGTTGTTGTTTTCCATATGTTTATAATTTGATCGATTTATTTATTTCGTATGGGATTCCCCCTTTCTTCCTAATGAGCGAATATTTTATGACTGTAGATCCGTGCCTGTTCTGAGGGAAGAAAAAACCCGAGTTTCCAGGTGAAAAAAAACCTTTACCTCCGTACGAGACCGGCTAACTCACCTTTAGTCGAAAGAAACCAGATGAAGGTTCCTCACATCATGGACGGAAATCGAACCCAGGTCTTTCCGACCAAAGGGATTCGTCTATACCGACTGAGTTACGGAGCATGGACGTCTGCAGAGGGGGACAAACGGAGCAGTTGTTCCCCCTGGAATCTACTTGCTAAAAAAAATAAAAAAAAATTAAATAATTAAAAAAATATTGATATAATTATTTGTCTTCAAGATTTGCCCCTCTGGAAAATTTTGCTTTCCATTCCCCGGGAAAATTTTCTGCGGACGCCCATGCTACGGAGGCTCTATTTATTCAATAAAACGTGAATAACTCCCTTGTCTTACCTAGATTAATTTCAACTTTTTTTCTTTATTTGTCAAAATCAACATTCTCTATCCTGAGATTACACTCTACGAGAACTGCTTGCGTCTAGAGATTTCGAAATCGCCTTTAAAGCCAATATTTCCTTTCGGAAACTCAATTTTTTTTTAATCATCCAAACCAGCCAGAGAACACACACACACACACACACACACACATACTCTCCTCAGCGTAATTCTAATACTTTTTTAGTGAGATGGATCCGGATTCAATACTTCCACACGCTTAGGCAATACGGAATATTTTAATTCTTAGTTGGATAATCCCCCCAACTGTAAATCCATTCAGACATCGCGTATCTGAGGCATGTTGTACGCCTATTTTTATCTTCAGTCTCCGAGGAAAGCATACATAAAGAAAAAAAAAAAATCAGAAAAGAAAAACAAAGTCTCAAAGGAAGGAACCAGATTTCCTTCCAAGACACATCTGAACAACAACACAAAAAAAAAAAAAGAGGGAAAGAAAATGGGGTGGGGGAGAAAGTCAGATAAGCTGTCGAAGAAAAGGAAATCTGCTCCCAGATGAAGAGGCAGGGTTACTGTAATACTATACCGCACGCGAATGATGGATTTCCTCCCTCCTCTCCTACGCATACTTGGCTCGCTGCTTTGAACAATCCGGTGCTAGTAATTTGTCAAGAGCCTTTTATCTTACATCCTGTATTTTCCTTAGAAAGCACGCCAAAAAAATAAGATCACAGAAATTGCAAAAGGTGAAGATGCCTTTGATCTTTTACCCGCATCTTTCATAAGTATTAAACTTTCCCTGAACAAAGTTGGGATTTTTTCCTTGATTTTTTTTTTTTTTTTGTCAGAAATATCTAATTTATAGATCTATGCATTTCGTTGATGAAGACCTTTTTTAAATTTTTATTAAAATCTTGCGCTGAATTCTGTTTTTGGCTATAAATATAGATCTGGACAATAATGTCACCATTGATTTTTCCCCTTTTCATTCATAGCAGACAGCGTAAACGACTGTCTTACGTTAGTTATAAAATCATTGATACATATCGATAATCGATATCTGTCTTGAGGTCAAGAAAAATCGAAGTTCGTCAGTGAAATATCATCAAACTGTACAAGTTTTTTTTTTTTTTTTTTCCTTCGCCTTCAAGGTTTCGACACTGGAATTAGCCCAAGTTTTAAACCGGAACTTCTGACGTTTAATTGGCAAAGTTTTTCTAAATAAATCACACTTAAAATGATCTTCAAAGAATAGGGAAAAAAAAAAAAAGTTAGCTGTTGAAAAGCACATAATCACGACAGCTAACAATTAAGTGTCATGAAAGATAGTAACATGCTTTCTTTGTTGAAAATTGAACAATGTGTAATGTAACAATGATTAAAACATTAGCAGGAGAGGAAAGGATACGAAGCAACAAAAGAGCCACTTAAGATTGAATAAATGTAACATAATTTACTAGAGGCTTTCCATCGTGTCTGGTAATGGGGAAAAAAAAAAAACGAACTGGTAAACGAAATGATGAAAATTAAGTATGGCAATTCAAAAATAGAGAATTAATTTTTTTTTTTTTTAAGGAATTTATTTTTTTTTATGAAACTTGGCCAATATTTTGCAATTCTAAGAATCTAAAAAATCGTGGTATTCTTTATATAGGTCAACTTCCATAATGCCATTCGTTGTAGATCGTTAGGAGAAGAAGTATTACTCTACCTTTTTTTTTTTTGCAATTAACCTACTTATGTTTTTGTGCCAACCAACCATAAAACGAAACAGAGTAAAGATGAAATTTAGTTGAAGGTTGTTAAAAGTATAACAGAATTCGTTTTGTAATACGTATCTAGTTTGTATGAGGAAAATGATTTTTTTTTTTCCTTCTCTGAAATCTGCCATCAAAATAAGGACCCACGTGTTCCAAGGGTGATGTAGAAGCTAGTGATTTAGATTTACTGTTAGTTGGTTGGATTGGCAACAGGGCAAATAATGGCTACGCGGAGACTCACAACGTATTATGCAGGCTTTGGATACGATCTGCCTGAAAAGGGTGGTTAATCCTGGATAAAAAAAAAAAAAAAAAAAAAAAACGGAGTTTCCGGAAGAAAAAAAAAACTCCTTCACTTCCGTATGAAGTAGCTAACGCATGATAAAGGGGCTTGTGTTTTGCTGAGAATAACACTCGCTATTATTATTATTAATATCCCAAGTATACGATGTTAATGATAACAGCGAGATAGTTCGTTTATTAAGTCGGCAAGCGCAGTTATCTTATAGTTTCAACGAAGTTGTTTTGATAAGAATATTTTTTTCTTTTATATTTAAACACCTTAGACATTTGGGACAATACCGTACCATACAATTTTGTATTTTTATCATAATTTAAGTATCGAAAGTTGTTCTATCTGAACCAAAATTGAAATGATTTTAGTAAAGATCTCAAGTATCAAATCCTATCAAAAATCCGCCCAAGGGTTTGCTGTTATATGTGCAGATGATAGCAGAAGGCAATTCTAACCGCTTATGATGCACTCAGCGAACCTAACGGATTATTAATTTTTTAAATTATTCCTTACATATTGAAATCCATTGACTTTTTAATAACCTTCAATTTTCTATCCCATAGAAAGTTTTACAAACGAAATTTCCACGTATTTTTCTTTATTAATATTTTCCACAATCGTTTAATGCTTTCAATTTGGATTTCTGGCATTCATTTGAATAAAGACTTTTGTCAATTTATTCCAAGAATGTGTGAACCTTTTTTTTTTTCTCGTTAATATTATCCGAAACGAAAACAAACTAGCCATCCCTCGAGACTCTCTCTCTACGTCAATATTGTGATATGACATGCTAATGTGCTCACACTTAATTTTCAACTCGGCTCCCGAGTAAAAACAAAAATAGCAGAAGAGGAAGTAAGAAGCAGGAAAAAAAAAAAGAGAACACAAAACCCTATTATCTTGTCTCCAAAGAGAGATAAATTGCGTGCAGTGGAATAAATCAATCTACTTGCAGACACTTCCTCTCTGACGCGCATATCTTTTGTCGTTAAGTATCTCAAGGAGATGATAAGTTTCCTTCCTGTTATTAATCACATCTCCTGTTTAAAATGAAGGATAGCCGCTAAATATTTAAAGTCATGTTTCCATCTTGGTTCTGTTTTAGATATTAAAGCAGCGATTAAAGAAAGGAAGGTCAAAGTGATGTTAGTTACCGTCGTTTCAGGTTATGAACACTTGTAAAAAAAAAGTAATCAAAAGTAGGCCTAACAGCAAGATAGCAATGTGGTGTTCTGCGGTGCAAACACCTTTACAGGGGAAGGCGAAGTACTGTCCAAGTTGAGTCCAATTTTCGTTTATAAACTAATTTAAATGTAATTATATTAACTGAAGTAAAAGCTGCTTATAGATAGTTATTAACTAGGTATAATTAACATTTATATTAAAGTTACAATATGTTCACTAAGAAGCATTCTGGTGCAAACCACATGGCTTGCACCATTGCACAGATGCTACAACAAGATTGGAAACTTTCAACAAGTCAAAAGTCCTAACAGCAAAAATTATGAGGAAAATTATTTTCTTTAAGAATCACGATGCATTTTATAATAAAAAAACCTGGTATATTCAGGTGCATACAACAATTTAAAAAAATTATTAATGCATATGAATACATCAGCTTAAACTTTTTACAAGTTTAAATTTAAAAAAAAATGAAAACTTAAAATTTATGAAATCAATAAAAATTTAAATGGTAAAATAATTAAAAAATGCAAAAAATTAACTAAAAACAAGAGAGCAGAAATGAAGTTTAGTATTCCACACAGCCACTACTGGCCATCACAAGTACTCTGGCAACAGACAAACATGTCATATAATCGATGTTTCACAAAAAAATTTAAAGAAGCCGCAAAAATGTTTAGGATCAGTGCAACAAAAATCAAGGTTTGATTTTACATCAAGTGTGGTCTGCCTTCATCAAAAATTTAACTGCCACGTACCTAAGGATATAGCACGCGCGAACCACAGAACGTGACAACTAGCAGTGTTCCAACACGCATACAGTAACGAATTTGCCATTTTTATTCTGGTTTATCAATTAATTAACAGTTGTGAAGTTATAAAAAAGCATTTAATATGTGTAATTAATTGTCAATAAGCTTTGGTTGCGTTAAATCTTTATATACAATTAGTCCTGATCATGTAAGTCTTACGACGAAAACGAAACTTGTCGGTTTTTTTCAATTTATTTTTAATAAACTATATTTATATTAATATGTGATGTCAATACTGAAAACTACCTACAAAATTAACTATTCATTAAATATTAATTATTAAAAATAAACTATTATTTATAAATTAATTATTGATTACATTTTTCAATTTAACTAAGTTAAAATTTTAAAAAAATTAAAAATTAACTGAACATAACTGAAAAATAAAAATACTTTAACATTTAAAAAATGGATAATTTAAAACGTCAGGTTTTTGTCAGTAATTTCTCTCTTTCTGGACTTCGTAGATAATTTTTGCAAAATTATCAAAAAAAAAAAAAAAATTCAATTTTTATGATTTTAACTTGGCTAATCATTATTCAAAATAAAATGTCTTTATTCATGCAATCTACTCAATTTTTGAGAACCAGTAATTTCATTTTCTGTTACTCGTTTTTTTTTTTTTTTTCAACCTACAAAGCGAGAGCTGTATTTTAGCGTGTGCGGCTCCGTCGATCCGATATCTCCGCTACATTGTTAAACTTCACCGAGTTCATAAGAAAGCTTTCACAACAGGGCTGCGCATCTGTTGGCTCTGCCCACAGGGCATTGAAGGGGGGGGGGAGATACATTTGTACCTTATAAAGTTAAGGTGATACATGACTTGCTACCCCCGACACCCAATCAACTCTCCCTCCGGTATTTGACACTAATTCACGCACCTCTAAAGGAACTGAATGATTGATTTTGGACAGACAAAGGACCGTTCCATTTGAACGGACACATTAGTTAGCAGAATTATCATGAGGTCGATAGAAACGCCTCCACATTCCCCCAAAACTTGGAAATGAGTTCAAAACGGCGAAAACAAAATCTTTATTGTTTTCTTTCATGGGATAAACAACCAAGACATTTTGCTGAGAACATGCAGATTTACAGCTTATTCACCTGGCTCCAATTCGATAAAACAACCGATCGAGTTACTACCCCCCCCTCATTTTTTTAAAGTCTTTTCATGGTTCACATACCCTGACTTTACCTCAACAGATTTCGTTTAATGGAAATAAAATTTTAAATATACTAAAACAGTCTGTCTATTCGAATTGCTTTAGTAACACGTGTTACTAAAGCAATTCGAATTGAATTGTTACTAAAGTGGTCGTGTAAGCTAACGTGAGAAACATAATACAATATCTATAATTTTTGAGTTACATCACTTTTAGAAACCAATGCATTTATTTATCCACTTTATTATTATTATTATTATTATTGGCTATTTAAGTGATAGTTGTTTTTAATAACTCAGTAAGATCACTCTGCTTACTGAAGACTAAAACTAATTTCGAAAAGTTGCCATGTTTGGTTTTTAGAGCGAGCTTTACGTATTATATAGCCTTACCGTACACAAAGTATGATCGATTTATAACCTATAGCGGATGAGATTATCATGAAAAAGTAGCTAATAGTTATAAGCATCTTATCTATTCTATTCCCGCAGCCATACGGCTGGTGAGAGTAGCTATATGCTACCATACTAGGGAAATGACTATGAGCAAGATGGTTTCCTGTTGCCTTCTATATCCTATGACTAGCCTGTGTGTTCACGGGGCGGGTTTGCCTGCTTGCGGGATGAAAAAACCCCAAATAAACTGGTGGAAAAAACCATGCTGTCCACGCCCAAGACTAGCTAACTTGGCTATGGTTGAGGAAGATCCTTAGGCTCCTCACGTCGTCGACGGGAATCGAACCGGGAAGCGCAAAGCCACTAGGCTAACCGGGCGAACAGTATTTATCTATAAACATGAAAATTTTAATGTGTATAGATTTTTTTTTTCCAAAAAAGATGGCATTTTTTTTTAGAGTTAACTTTAGGAAAATGGTAAACTGTTCAATCACCATGGCTGTTCATCGCTGCAGCCGAGTGCACTTCTCCTAGCGTGTTGGACGAAAAACAACGATTAGGACATGTCTCATCCTAACTAATCTATCTATCTGTGTTCTAGGAAGATCAATACATGATAACCTCCATTTAATAACAGATATCATCCACATTGCAAACAGCCAAAATGAAAACCTAGCACTCGTCAGACTTGATCAGGAGAAGGCTTTCGACAGAGTAGAGCACGAGTACCTTTATGAAGTCCTAAAGGCATTCGGCTATAGTCCTCTCATTATTAAAACAGTCCAATTGCTATACAGAGATGTACTCTTCTGTTTAAAAATCAACAACAGGCTCATCCGCATTTTGTCATACTCTCGACAGTTCAAGCAAAGATGTCTTTTACATGACACCACGATCGAAAAATGGGTGGAATAACTGTTTTATTTGCCGGTGATTTTCGACAAACACTGTCCATGTTTGTCGTATCTCCGCGGAACCAGGGCGTACGAAGTGAATGCCTGCCTTAAGAAATCGTCACGATATGATATAGAAAAGTTCTCTCAAAACCTGAATTCGTGTTCACCTACACGTTCGTTCGTTCTCCTCAAAAATGTTAAAAATTGACAATGGTGAAGTACAGCGAAGAGACGGAAAAATTATGTGAACACGCATGTAGGTGTGTTAATATTGAGAAAATTGCAGACGAACTGTCGTGCAGTGTCTACCCATCTATTGGGATCATAACAGAAAAGTCCCCTTGATTCAGGGAGTGAACTATCCTCGCAACTGGAAATGACGCCGTGTTAATAATGAACAAGTTGGTTCGTAATAGGGTTAATGGATCTGTTGGTGTTTACAAATCAGTAAATACTGTTGTGGATGTAGATGATGCAGTTCGTTTTCCTATGAATTTTTTAAATTCGCTTAATCCACCTGGATTGCCTAGTCATGAAATTAAATTGAAAATAGGTGTCCCTATTATGTTGCTCCGGAATCTGCACCACCCAAATCTTTGCAATGGAACTAGACTTCAAGTAAAATCGTTGAAGCCGAATATGATAGAAGCTGTGATATTTCCAGGTCCTGGTATCGGAGAAATTGTCTTCATTCCTCGCATACCCCTTCTCATTCCTTCAGACTATCCATCGGCATTCAAACGATTACAATTTCCAATAAGAGTTTGCTTTGCAATGACGATTAATAAAGCCTAAGGACAGATCCTTAGATATGCAGGTTTAGATTTAAGAAGTGAATGTTTCGGACACGGGCAGTTAGCTTGTTATCTAGTTAGAATTTATTTTTGTCGAGGATGATGAAACTTCTAATGTGGTTTACAAAGAAACGTTATAATGCTGACAATTCTAAACCATGACGAAAGCACCAGCACCAAATACTCGAGTAAATAACCTAAAGTGAATCGCTGCCAGTATAAGTTCACCTTGGCGAAGCGGCAGGGCTCATCTAGTACTATATGTATGCATATTGTGTGTTCTATGGTAGATTTTTTTTTAAAACCTCGAAGTTGTTTCCATGAAAAAAACTAAAAAAAAATATTCACACATATCTACAGAAAGAATATTATCTTAATTGTGGAGGCAGTAAATCGTTCTTGAGATCAAGTTACGTTACTAATCCCAGTGTTTAATTATGATAGGTCAAAGATATCATGATTACTAACCTCCAAATTGAAAAGCTACTTAAAAAGAAGCAAACAACCTTTACTTTTAGCTAAATATATATACACTAATAATAAAAAGGTTTGTATGGGTTTAATATATATCCAAAAATTCTGCTCATTCTCGAGTGTACTAAAAATACTAATAACCAGAACGACAGGAGATATTTCTTGAAATGATAAAAAAATCTGCAACTTATCCTCGATTAATTACACTTTTCTACCTCCAAAATTACAACAACAACACAGTTGGGATAAGTGTTCTTGGAAACAATTAACAAAGGCTGATAAATTACAAGTAATTAAACTACGCGCACACAGAGAAAGCAAAAAAAAATTGCCCATAATTGAACTGGTACAGATTGGAGAACTATTAATAAAAGTACGCTTATTTAGTATACGGTTTGGAGCACAATTAACAATTTGGAAATTAATTAAGTCTCTACAAAAGAAGGAAGTAATAACAAGTTGCTAATTACCCAAACTAACCACACTTGTTTATTTCCTTCGACCATAAATCGTTCTACTACTCCACCTCTTCTTTGAATACGAAAACCTGCAAATAGTATTTTCATCTCTGATGGTCATTAAGGCTTCCTCATGCATAGACTCGAAACAACTGTCATGGCGCTAAATCGCCTGAAGAAGAATCAAACCTTATAAGTTTCATTACAGTCACCTACGACTCAGGTTTTTAAAAATTCGGCAATAGAACACACACACACACACACACACACACGCACAGAACATGGAAATAAATATTAGGAACATCGTCTACCACGCAGCAGAAATGCACTCAACGGAGGCAATGATGTGAAAGGGATAAGCCGACTGCTTACCGATTTCCAAAAGAAAAAAAGAAGAATAAAAGATTACTGCCATCTTTTGGGAATGAAAGGAGTTAGAGGATTTATTATATTATATTTTTTTTTGTGTTACTTTGCGTTTAACGCTAGGATGTCTACATAGTCATATAGATATAGTCATATTACAAAAATATTTCATTGAAAAATATGTACATCTTTTTAATCTATTGTGGTTTTTCCCTTACTTGTCAGGAGGTGAGATGTGAGGAAGGGTATACAAACTGTCTCCCCAATGGTTCCCAAGAAGAATTCAGTTGCAGACTAATCCCCGGGAAGCTGTGATCGGCATTGCTTCGTAATCACATTACACGATAACTCAAAAGAAGCAAAGAGATGACCTTACTTAACCCCTCGCTACCGTCTTGTACACTCTATGGGAGTAGAGAAGCGTTATGTTAACGAACGCTGCAACACAACGTATAATTGACGGTAATTGACGAAATCGTGTAGAGTCGCTCTAGTCGTGTTTGGGGGGATATCGGAGAAGGCACGGAAGATAATGATGGGGGGGGGGGGGTACTGCACCACAGAAGGTTTACTCAATGAATGAGGGCTGGAAGAGATGCCCCTGCAGGTGTTATTTATAGCCAGGAAGATTCAAAGTGTATTGTGTCGACACGAAAGGAGGCGGCGATAAATTAAACGCTTGATGGACACGCGCTGGATGAGGGGGAGGGGATTCTGTGAAAGGTAAGAACGCTGTCTGATCGTGAGAAGGGAGAGAGCAGATCAGACTGATGTTACCAGAGCAGGTGAAAATACTTCGCTCTGTCGTGACGAAGTAGATCCGTTATCTCTTGCGCACGTGTATATCTAAACGATGTCTGTATTTCCCAGATTGCGAATCAGATTAGATGAAATAAAACAGATTAGATGAAATAAAACAGATAGACAGAAGAGACAAGGCGTGCCGATATCAATAAACAGACGAGGTTATCACTTACGTCACACACGGATCCCTGACCTAATGTCTTTGAACTATATGTGGTCCAGCAAAATGTCTCATCCTGTAGAATTTGTGCCTACGTTACTTTTTGGCATTAGTTCGATACTGCGGCTAAGCTATAACAGAATTCTGAAAATGATGCGAGGAAAAAAAAAAAAAAAGTTCATTTCCTGCCTTACTCCGATTCTCTTCGCACACGTCTCATAGCCTCAATACAACTGTGGTAACGGATGACGTCATTATTACCTAATGACTTTATCACAGCAGACGTTTGTCTGAGATTCGGTACAGCATATAACTTTGTATCGCTTTCTGAAATTGAATTATGATTATTACGGGCGACTCCAGGGAGTCCTTACTTAGACTCATCGAGGGAGGCCCTAAACATCATGTCCACACAACTATGCGACATTCTCACAGTATCTATCATACCTTGCCTTGAACTCACTCACCGTCCTAGCACCCACAACAGACTCTGGCAGCTTATTCCACTCATTTACCACTCTAAAAGTAAAGAACCCAGCTCTAACACCCTTGCTAACCACACATCTGTTATTAAACAGATTTCCAATTTAAACCATACTTGATTATCGTCATCTGTTGAGCCAGACTGGCACTATTATGCATACAAGCGGATGTACAGGCGACAGGTTTTTGTCTCTTTCTTAAAGCAGGGTGAATGTGACTTTTTTTTCCCCTCACTGCGATAGTAAAACTAGAGCAAAGTCGTGTTTGCAAACATCCTCTTATGACGTCGAGCTAGTTTTGTTTGCAGGAGTGGCCCGTAACAAAGGTGAACAGGAAACGGCAAATGGCGTGTCTTATCACTCTTCTACATTTAAAAAAAAAAAAAATGCTAGATGTAATTTTGCACACAAATCTCCTACAAGATCTTCATAATGGTTCGTTTCACAAGGAGGGGGGGGATATGTAGTAGAACTTGTGATGCATAACAAAGGGAGAGGACAGAAAAAAAATAGTTCCTTGTTTGGAGTGGCTCAAAGCTATCGCTTCGCTTTATTTAGAATCCTTAAAGAAGAAACGAAGCTCAGACGGACTTTTCCCATCAAGATAAATCAAATGTTTACTTTGCTGGGAGGAAGTTAGCAGACTTAAGAACAAGGAGTCATTTATTCTGCTCCTGATGACAGCCTGAACTTAATTTATGTTTTAATTTAAAGGAAGTCCGATAGTAGGGTTAGTACCACAACAATGTACTAGCGGGCACTGCAGCTATGTGATTTATTGTAGGCACTCTTCCGCTAATTGAACAAGTAGGGTATTCAATCCTTTCAAAAATATTAATAAGTAGATTGCGACAGAAAGGAGAGAATAAAGGAAATAAAAAAATGCACACGTGTTACTTGATAGAAAGGAAAGAAAATGGTTACAGACCATAGGTACATAGGTTCTTTCCTATCCTATCCCAATGGCTTTAACAGGCCTTTAAGGCCCACAACCTTCCAAACATGCTTGGATTTCGTAACCAAATACGAGGATAAGATGGTCAAGCCCTATGCCTCTAAGTATTCCTGACTGCTCACCGGGCCGGTTTGCGGAATGAAAACCACCAGATAAACTGGGGAAAAAAAATCCTGCTGTCCACGCCCAAGAGCGGCTAACTTGGCTATGGCAGATCCTAAGCTCCTCACGTCATCGATGGGAATCGAACCTAAGACACTCCTTCCTCAGTTATATGATTGCGAGGTGCAAAGCCACTAGGCTAACCGCGGGGACACGAGGTTCTTTCTTTAACGAAACCAAAGTTAAAAATCTTCATTTTTTTTATGTTGCTTCCACTCACGAAACCTATAGTACACTTTGTACCGTGGGTGGGCTAAGAATTTTTTTTTTCTATTTTTATCAATGTTATATATTTTTTTATTTATTTTTACATGAGCTGAATGTAATAGTTGTTATACTTGGGGTATTATGTCTATCAGCTGTGTGTGTGTGTGTGTGTTCGGGAGAGCACGGAATCGCACCCACAGCTAACATGTTGTGGGATCGATTCCGGCAGTGACAGACATCTTTGTGAATATCTTTGGATGGTAGATGATTTTCATCGTTCGATGTGACACTACAGCAAGCTTATTAGTGGTTTGAAAAGTTCCATATTTGGTCTATAAAACAGGGGGAAGTGGATTATTTTATCTTTATCTCATGCCCTTAGGTGCAATGGGATTACTACCGTGTGGTAGGCGACGTTTAAAAAAAAAAATTAACAGTAATTTTTTGTTACGCAAGTCCAACTCAATTTTTCAGGTTGCGACCTTTTTTTTTTTTTTTTCATCGATTGCTAATTAGTTGTTTCTTATAAGATCAGATGAAAACAGCAGGTATTACCGAAATGCACACACACACACACACACAACATCCTTATTACATACAAGCAACGGAAAGGTGTGTAATAAACATGACTGTATAGGACACGAAGACCTCACATTTATCCAACATTTTATATAAAAACTTTATGTAAGCGTATATCGAAGAAGTATACTCATAACATTTAATTAGAATAACCTAAAATTTAATAGTAATGTCAAAATGTGAAATAGTTTTCATACGTTGATAATATTGTCCACTGTTGCAAGAAGCACTTCCGCAACAAAACTCAATCATCAACTGCTAAATTCCAAGAGCAAAGACAACATGCGTTGGCTGTTGCGGTGACCCTTCTCTCCACTCAGCTGTCCATCACAGGAGGGTACTCAAGATCGACGAGCGGAACAACAAATACAGATGAAGTCTTCATTAGTGCCACTCCAAGTCAGTTAGGTCAAGAAACGTTTTGAACAATGCGGGAACGGAATTCCACGAAGAAAAACAATGACTACCAATAAGAAGCAGGGATGTGGTAATTCTAGAGAAACAGTTCAAGTGGGAAGAGGGGGGGGGTGTATAACTAGCGGGGGTAAAGGAAATTTGCACTTGTGTGAATTTTAATCTTCCTTATTTGGTGAGCAGAATATAGTTTAATAATATATAAGCATAATATAAAAAAAATGCTTTTTATGATAAAAAAAATCACGATTTATGGTACAAAAAATTTATAAAAAAAGAGTATGAATAGCATTTTAATGAAAATAATCTCATTAAAAATCGAAGTGTTTAATTTTTCAGTAAATCAAAATTTAAAAGATTTTGATAATTTTGATTTTTTTTAAAATTATAGTGATATTTTGATCTATCGGCTTTATGTAAAACATGATCAAAATATAAGCGTAATTTTTGGAAAAAAATCGAAATTATAAAGTTGGTTTTGATCAAATCAGAATATTTTAAATTTTGATTTTGACTAAAAAAATTGTAACTTTTAAAATTAAAATTACAAAATTAAATCGTCACTGATTTTATTAAAAATCAAAATATTAAAAATTTTGATCGGATTGGAAAATTAAAAACACTGATTTTAATCAAAAACATCCAAAGATAAAAATAAATAAATCAACTCCATATCAAGTAAGAATAAGAACAATATATCAGTCCTTTATACAAAAACAATCCCTATCTATCCCTGAGATGTCATAAGAGGAAGTACTGTCGTCCATTTTGCGACGAAGAAATGTAGCTCCAAGAGTCGCATACAGAAAAATAATTGTTCGTGAAAAGAGAAAAAAACAAAAAGGCATCTTGTGGGATCAGTACATTTGTACTTTCAAGATTAGAGTGCTCATCAGGAGACGTGAGGCTCAAAATGACGAACGCACATGTTGTTTAATGTTTGCTACTAAATGCCAGTCATTTCAAAACAGGATTATAACGTAAGCGATTTGGTAGCCCACTCTCTTCACTCAACAGAATAATGACGCGTGATACGGTACTGTTGCCATGGTAACAGCAGAGAAGTTTGTGATGTCGCGGTCATTGAAACACCAGTCTATTTTTTTTTTTATGTTTATTTATTTCAACAAGATGCGACGTTGACACAAATTCCGGAAATTTAAGGCTAGCGAGCTTTTTTTTTTCTTTTCTTTTCTTTTTTAAGTACCAATAATAGTTTAGCGTCATTTTTTGATGCATTGGACTGCTAACGATGTTGTAAGAATAATGTCGATGTATTTAACTTAGGTTCTGACTAGTTCTAATACTTGTTTTCAGCAACTCATGGAATGGACCCATCAAGTATGTTTATCATGTTAAGTTCTTATGTTTAAAAAAACTAAAATTGATTGTTATTATGCGGAGTACATTAAACATACGAAAATTTGCGCAGTTTAAAGTATTGTATAGAATACAAAAAAATATCTGCAACATATTTCGCAGTCTGAGCATTATCATTGTAAATGCACAGTTTTAAAAAAACCATAGTATAAGATTACACGTAGAAAAGAAGATACAAATAAAAAAAAATGTTGGGAAACCTAATTGAAGCAATACGTTTACTTTTAAGCCCAACCGATTGATAGAATTTGTTGCTTACCCACTCTAGTTGCAATTCTCAAATAGTCGGATGAAAGAAACCTTCGTTGCTATAGCAACAACCACGATTTATCCCTTTCTGTTTTAAAACTTCGAAAAGTATAACGCGCTAATGTGTTGTATGCGAACAGTACGTGTTTATTCTTAAACGAAATCAAAAGTAACCCAGACACAAGATTATTTTATTATTATTTATCTTGTAAATATAGTTCATTTATTTATTTTAACGTTTTACGACAATCAATAATTCTATGTAATTAATTTGCTTCCTTAGCCCACATGCACGCCATGGTATCCGTTTATTTACATTTTATTCATTTATAGCGCAAGTGTCTGCGACGTATCTCGCAGGTACTTAGATCACGATGTTGTCTGGTTTCGTACTGTTGCCATAATACGATTAACGTGGAGCCATCTGTTTGCTATGGCTACAGCCCGTTAGCCAATAGATTAACCTGTTATGCACTAGCGTACCTCGTAAATAGAGTGTATAGTACCGAAAGGTAATATTAAACTGACGATTTCTACTATTTCACTAGACCATATCCGCATTCGGTTACGAAATTAAAAGGAGAAACCGGTTTCTCAGAAAAAACGAAGCCCTTGTGTTTCCTCCCCGGGGTTGTCATATCTGCATGGAGATCTCTCGACGAGGCATTACTCACTCTGTCATGAAGTTATAGGTAAACAACTGCCCTTCATGAGCTTCGAATATGATAGCCAGTTAATGAAAATATTAATTATAAACTAAATAAAATGAACTCTTACTCGACAGGTTTATTATAGTAACGACTTTAAATAAACTACCAACACCATTCTTGAATTCAAAGAGATCCACTTAAGCTCTGGCTGAAATCAAAAATAATACATTTCACGAAATGTGCATGTAAGATGACAGTTTGTAAGACTTCCCCCTACCAGGTTGACTGAAATGAAAACAACAAAAACTATTTTCTAATTTTTTTTTTTTTTCTATAGCACAATAGTCCCTGCAACTTTAATGTGTTCAGTAACGCCGCTGTGGAGTATATTAAATAACTGACAACTAATTATACATTTTATCCTAATTATACACGATATCATCAGAGGAAACAGGTTTAGTGCTTTCATTAAACGCTATTCGAATTTTATGAGACATCATTATGACCAATAAGCTCCTGTGCGAAGTCCAAGGGCATGCTTATTCTCTTGACGTTCTTTAGTGGTTCAAGGACAAGTTTTCTTTAATTGATCTCAGAAGTACGCTGCAGAATGAGAGAGAGAGAGAGAGAGATAGATACAGGAAATCTGTGCACGAAATAATGGTAGTTTGAGAAGCGACTTCATTAGCACTTATGTCCCAGGACAAAAAAAAATTTTTGATTTGAATTCAAACCTGGATTTTTCAAATTTGATTTGAAAAACCCAGGTTTGAATTCATTCAAAGATTGAACGTCTCTAGGACTTATCGACCAAAGCTCGAGTTAGGCATAGGGAAAATTGTTGTATTCCCCCCCCCCCCGCCAGGAATGCAGAGTTTTATTTCTTTCAAGCAGATATTAAATCTATACGATAACAAACACAAAATGGCCTTATTTTCCCTAGCAATTGGAATTAAAATGATAATAAATTTATTAAGGAATAAAACTAAGCATGATCAAATCCAGTTGCAAAAGCGATGCAGTAATTACAAAAAAAAAAAAAAAAAAAAAAACCATACCAACCTTGAAATAATGTCATTATCGTATTAATAATAATATTAATAATAATACAAAGTAATTATTCAGTTTTAAGAACCTACTTTTTTTAATGTGTTTTTTTTTTATATCTCAGATCATACTGAAGCAGTTCCCAACATAAATCTAGGTTCCCTATCCCATACTACTCCAAACCAATACTCTACACTCTCGCTACATAACACTCTTTCATAAAACAAGTTTTTTTTTTTTTTTTTTTGTAAAATTCGGCGAAATCACCGTTCACTGGAAGCGGTTCACGGTTCATTGGTGATACATAACTGTTAATTTTAAATACATAATCTGTAATTTATAAATTAAATTAATATTTTTATTAAAGTTTATTCTCAACGTACTCTGAAGTTTGCCTCTCAACATCTAATAATTGATCGCTTCGGATCCCTTAAGGAATTGTAAGTTGAGAATTTTTTTAGGGGGGAGGGATGGTAAATTATTATAGTTCATATCGCAACAGACGTTCATCTTGGAGACCACAAAACTTTCAAGTGGCATTTGTATTATTATTAAATTTATGTTTATAATTTGTAATTACGTGATTCGCTGTGCTTCTAATCTAATACTCCCTTATTATGATGAGGGGGGGGGGGGAATATATATCCCGAGAAGTTTCCCTGTAATAATAGTAACAATGAAATTACTTCCTGTATTTGCGCAAATTCTTTAATTATTCTTTTAAAAAAAAAAACTTTCACTTAAATGGATTGCATTGTTTCAAAGTGCTAAAAGTGCAATTTATTTATTTACTCCCAAGGATAAATCTCTTGAGCTATGTAGAATTTCTTAAAAGATTACAACAATGGCAGCGTTAGGCTCGGTTAACTTTCTGCTTAGACAACCGTGAAGGTATAAATATAGATCGCGCGCCTGTTTCATACGTCATTTACACGTAGCTGAAAACATAATGTCCAAGCAGCTGTGTTTTCAATTCAACTAGCACCTTTTTTTTTTTTTTTTTTTTTTCCCAACGACGTCTGACTACAGTAATCCGATTTATCTTGAAGCATACGTGGCGTCCTGAGTGACTTTAAAATTACATACCGATTCAATACTCTAGAAAACGAAATCCCAAGATGAATAAGAACAAAGACCAGTAAAGTGATTGTTTCTATTTGATTTATTTAGTTAGTTTTTCCCCCTAAGATAGCTACAATAAAAACGCAGTGTCCACTGCCTGTGTCAATTGTTGCGTCATCATGAAACGTGATGCACTTTCCTCGTGACATGAGGAAGTGTCATACAATAGGTGCGCGTGATTTTGTAGATTGCTGCAGATAAATCAAAAACAGAAACATCAGATAGAGTTTGAATAACAGTCTTTTTCCTGTCTATTTTAAAACTCATAGAATTTTTGGAATGAAAGTACTACGAAATATGCTGTCACCTTATATTTACACTTGAATGTTTATCTATAAATACGACTGACTGTCAACGCCCTCTCTTGGAAAGAAAATGTAACACACATTCATCTGACGTCTTAGCCAGTTTTTTTTTTTTTTTAAATCCCTCGATCTAAACCCCACAACGTCCATTTTTAACAGGATGAAGCCGTAAGAAAACATAAAAGCAGTCGTTTAAATCTAGTCTTAAGGCAATCTTTTCCGTTTCTTTGCTATATATACATACCTTTGCGTCGCATCCATTTCAATTTGGCCGCCAAAGACATGTCTTCCTAAGAACTCACAAATAATTCCCAATAATAGGTTAGCCAGGATAGGTTAGCGAACGAATCTCGAGGAGCCAATACAGAAACGAGTGCTAGCAACACTGGCAAGGCTTAAGTAGAGAGAGAGAGAGGGCGATCGTTGAGGGAAACATTCCTTCTTGCGTTTCCAAGGCAACGGTAGACACTTATCCGTTAGGTAGGTTGGAGTAGTCCCCATCGTCCCATTACAGCAAATTTTTGGAGTCCATACATCTATGGATCCATCACTTTCGGCTTTCTAGAAGACACTAAGGGTGGGGTAGGGTAGGTTAGGGGGAAAATAAATCAACTATAGCAAAAAAAAAAGAAGGGGGGATAACGTAAGAATCGATCACAACCTAACACACACACACACAATTCCATCGTATCGCTCTCCAGTTTGCATCAACAGTAGCACGGGATTTTTGAGATCACCCTATCGCCACGTCAAGAGAAACAGCACCAGCAAACTGACATCCCCCGCATGCGGAGTGGTTACAAACGGTGCGTTGCAACCAGCCGTGCGTGAGGCCCAACAGGTGTGTTAGGCTTCACAAGTAACCTTCCTTGGTTTGTCCTATGTCTATTCAGAGCGCGTGCCAGAAGCCTATGTGACGTCACACGCGTATCCTCGCAGGTGGTTGGGGGTCCATAGTGTGTACATATTTCCGGCTTAAATATATAGATATATAAAGAGAGAACGAATCTCTCCCCCCCCCCCTTCCCCCCTCTCTACAGCTGAGAGAGGAAATTTTCGTACCTGCACGGTATAATTACACCCCGGAATCCAATAGGGGGTCATTCCGGAGATTTCTGAAACTTGCTTTCTCATCGGTGGGATCCTCTTGTAAGTTCTTACAGAATCTACGTTCTACGATAGAAAATAAAAAAAAATAAATAAAAAATATTTTATTTATTTTTTAGTTTAAGAATTCCCACGACTCTCCTTATTCTTCTATATCACATTCATGTCACGAGCACTACTTATTTTCACCCTCCGACTGTTTATAGCAATCAGGTCAAACGTTGTTCTGTTTTCTACTATAAAACTACGCAGAAATCGCGATACTAATTCAATGCAAACAGACACAATCCGAACATTTTATTCTTTGTAGTCAGTTCACATTAAAGGAGCATTATTACGTCATCGAATAGCAGCAAGTTAGCGAAACGCAATTGTTAGCTAACAGAAGGAAATAAACAGGAACAAGTAGCGTACATGGAATACGAAATAATCATGACATTGGAATGAAAGATAGCGTTTAATGGACAAACAATCGGAAAAAATAAATCATTTTTTAATGATAGGATGCTATTATTAACCGTCGAAACTTCCAGAGCTATTTAAAATGATAATAACAAGCAGGTTAATGAAACACAGCATAACATTCCCATGGTGTCTGCATATTCGAGTGATAATATTGTATATTTTTATTCTTAGAATGAGAAGAAACGTGTCTGAATTAGGTGCAGTTTTAATACAAATAAGTGTGTTAACTCACACGCCTGTCAAGATCACATTACCTTTCTTTCTTTCTTCGTACTCTCCCGCCTTTCCCCAGTGAAAACTTGAAATACATAGAAACCTAATTTTACTTATCTGAAGTTATCCCTGAAAGCTGATAACATATTTCAAAGGCCAGGAAGTACTTTGGCGTGTCATTTTTACCTCATTAACGTCGCAATATTAAAAAAAAAAAAAAAAAAAAAAAAAAAAAAAGACAATCCTTTAAATCCACACTTTCTAAACTAATTTTTATCACACATCGGTCCTCATTACAAAGAAGATGACCAAATTGAAAAACATCTCCAACCACTAATCACATTTTAATTAACAGGAAAATAATGTTTTCACATTCTGTCTTTCGTCGCTTCCCAATGAAAAATGCTTTTAAAAGCTTACAACTCGCTTAGTTTGAAATTTTTGTGTGTGTGCAAGTGCTGTCCTCTATAATGGGTTTGCGACCCCCTTTGTACTTAAACTACCTTCTATTATTTATGTTTTCGTTTGTGATAAAAATACTATTTTTACTACTGTGAATTTTAAGAAAAGACATACGGATATGAGACTTAAAAAAATAGAAGATAATATCAAAATAAGATAGTTTTCAAGTATTGCAAACAAAACCAAGGTGTGCGAAAACCAGTACATACACTATTATCGGTGTTGAATGTTTCATATGGAAGTTTCCAGGCCATGATCATGGATGAATTCGGAAGCATTCGTCGTATCTCCCAGAATTTTGTAGCGAAAAAAACTTACACCGCAGGAAAAAAAGAAAGAAGATAGAAATACTCCACGAGTTAAAATGGTTGGGGGAAAAAAAATGTTGGGGAGAGCGGTAATTAAGTCGGCTTTTTATTAATTTATAGAATCGCTCCATTCGGAAATAATGTCCTTCCACACCCGAAAAAGGTATGTTGATATAAGGTTTACCAAAATTTCGTGAAATTTTATGACTGGTTTATTATATAACTTCCTTGTTTGCTTTTTTTATAGTTCTGCAAAATACTTTGCGTACTTAAAATTGTAAACGCTCAACATAAGACTACTTTTTTTCTGATTCGGAAGATATGATCATTAAAGAAGTCTTTAAAAAACAAAGGGGGAATACGGATGCCGAGATATTGCAGAAAAGAGTGTCAGAATACTTCAAAAAAATTCATCAGTAGGAATTACGAAAAGGAAATACTTCAAAACTAATAACGGAACTTTAAATGAAATCTGATCATCTATTTCTGATATGATAATTAGTGCACGAGCTTGCTTACCTAAAATTACTTGAAATAATTCTAATACGTTGCCCTGCTTTATCCTTTTCATAGCAAACAACAGTTTGCGACTCATCCTTTTATTCCTAAAAAATCGGAAAAATTCCACCTCTTTCCCTTTTCTGTTATTTCTTCGTTCAAACTCTCATACATGTGACATTTCTGATCTTACATTAAGAAGTTGAGTATGAAGTCTGTAGATCATTAATGGTGAATCGATATTTTATATACAGTAGTTTTCCTAAACTACAGACATGTCTAATACTAAACTGAAGATCAAAACTTTCCACAACTAATGTTTCCCATTTCATTCATTCCTATTGATTTTTATGCATTTCCATCGATCAACACAAATGCCATTTAAGTGTATGAATCCAATGTAATATTCCACCCAATGGGTACATTACCATAATGTAGCGAGGATTATTTTAATCTTTATATCCTTTGTAGCGATACTACCACTTTACTTCTGTAGATTACAGCTTACTCTACGACATTAGTTCAATTAGAAACACACATGTTAAAAGTAGGTCAAGAACAAAGATTTTCTTACCCCAGGATGAGTTATCAAGTCTCAGGCGGAGGGGTGTAATTTTTTGAAGACAATTCTGATTTTACCTATCTTAAAACATCTTAAAATATATAGTTTTTGCTGCCTCGGTAATTCTAAACTGAATTCGTTCTAAATCTTATTCTAAAACCTTGATTCTGAACTATATTTCATAGAGTTGATAATAATATATATCAACAAATGGTTGACAATCGATTCAAAAAAAAAAATAATAAATAAATAAATAAAATAGCGAGAGAGAAAATCTCAAAAACCAATCTTGGTGAAAAACGACCGCTATTCTCTCTACTTTAGCAAGAACTCAGAAATCTACTCGAGTTATCTTAACAGATGCCCACAATGTCTCCGTCTATAAATCTTAATAAAAAAACATCAGACATTAAAGTCTCTCTCTCTTTCTCTGGGCTCACGTTTCCATAACGACCAGAGGTGTTATTTAGAGAAAGATTTGCTTCTCGCTACCCCATTTTAGAACTGGCAGCTTTTATTTTGCACGATTAGTTCTCAGTGGTAATCAAATAGCAGTGTTTATCCATTGTAAGACGTTTTCCCCAAAGCAATAATGTAAAGTCTTTTATTCTCACGTGTTTGTGTATGTATATGTGTGGTAAAAGACGTTTTCAAAAGCTTTTACAAAACAATAGCGTCAACCAAGCGGAAACCTCGAGACTATACGAGTAACTTCGTGTTAGCAATGTGTTATCATACACGCGTCATAGGAACTATTGTTACGCAGAAAGAGAAACGCGAAGCCTCTTCCTTTTCCTCTCTTGTTGGCTAACAACTACACATTAGTGGAGGCTAGGACTTAATCATTTATTGTATGTTGTGACAATGAACGCGAAGAACTGGAGATAATTCAAGTTAATTTGGATAACTTAAGTAAATATAGTTCTTGCTTAAACATAGGTACGGTTGTTCCCGAGCATTTATTTAGTACTTTACTTGAAGAATAATACAATATAGCTGTCGAAACTCATATTTTCATTATTCGTTTTTATCTTTTTAAATGTAATAAAACCAAAACTTGGTTGTAAGATCTTTTGACAATCTTTAATACGGACATTACGTTATGAAATATATTCCTATCTGTTGGGGAACATTTATTATTGATTCTCCGGGATTCCATCTTTTAGCGTGTGTGATGACAGCTGAATAACCAACTTTTGAATATTTCCGTCGATGTATTAAATAAATTTGAAGCCCGACGCGTCCATTTCTAATCACAGTTTTACATTTGCCAGTCACACGCGAGTTCGTTGGCCTCCCCAGTGTGTGTGGAAGCGTCGCACGTGTTTAATCGCACGGCAGGACATACATAGTTGGCACACTGAATGGGATAGCTGTCAGAGACACCTTGTGACGTTATTTAAAAACATCTACCCAATGATTTTTTTTAGACAGTCGTAGGGAAATTACGATCTGGAAAGAGATAGCGGAAACGTTCGTGTTTTATTCTGCGAACTGTGAACTAATTTGGAATTTGTAACTGAAGGCGGGCAGAGTAAAGGGGTCATTAGACTTTCCGATTAATTTTAAGTCCAGAATTTTTTTTTTTTTTCTGAAAAAGGTAAAAATATCGAAATAGTAATCCATATAATATAATTTTAGATAACAACTGATGGCGTGTATGCGTGCGCGCGCGCTCATGCATTATTGGAATTCCATTGTTGTGGAATTCAAAATTCTAGTGTTTGTTTATTTGTTGTTTTTCCAGTTACTGCTCAAGTATTGTTAAGAAACTGAAAGATACAAGATACATTTGCGTATCTTAGCAACCACCAATTAAATTTGTCATTTGCAAACTAAGATAAATACTTGTTGTGCTATACGACAACCATTTCAAAACAAAAACTAATCGAACTGTATATTGCTGAAACCAGTCTTCAACTATTAATTATATCATCAACTTGAAAATACGTAAAAAAGCAAATAAATAAATAAATAAAAATAAATAAATAAAAATAAATATAAACGTTCGGTAGGCATATTCGACGATGTGCAATGCTATCATTTGCAATTCAACTGCTCTTTCTTTCTCTATCCGTTTTCTTTTTCTTTTTCTCTTTATTATTATCAAATATAGGAAGCGGGTAATCATCAGGATGACGATGGATGCGGACAAGGGAAACACAAAATATTTAATAAAGAACTCTATATCCGTTTCAATTTCATTTTTGATGTGTTTATAGGTTTAATGGGGGAAAATATTATATACTTCTTACAAATGGGAGGACAAATACCGTGAGGATGCATTGATACTATCGTACGTTAAGTTGCGTGTGTAATCAGTAAGTCGAATTTTGGTAAAGATGGGATAATTATGAAAGTGCATGATTATTGCCAAATGCGCTGAATAAAAATTCGTGGGCACATTAGAAATCAATCTCTAAGTAAGCTACTTAAAAAGATCTCCAGTTTATTAAGTGCATTTATTAAAATCACGCTGTCATTTGCGATGCGAAGATCACACGAAGATAATGTCTCTGTACGTGCATGTTTGTAACAGAGAGAGAGAGAGAGAAAATGACTTTAACATAATTAATTACTATAGTTTAAATGAAGCAGAAAATTGGAAAACTTTTTTTTTTCCCCCTTTCAGTGTTTTCGCATTCTACATTCACTTCTCTCAGCTTATCAGGAATGTCTGATGTAATTAAATAATCCCCATAAATTTTTGGTAAGAATAAATTAAAAAAAAAATACTGTGATGTAGCGCATCTACTAATTTTATCGAGAACAGTTAAACAAGGTAAAACACGTAAGCAATCTATTTCAATTAAGTCTCTCATTAAATTACAGTATTCTTTTCAATTAAATTGTTAAAATCGCTCGAAACATTGTTTGTGGCTATAATTGTTTGTTTTCAACGTGCTTCAGTGAAGATGGGAAAAGTTAACAATGTGGAAGGATTTTTTTTTTTTTTCTTTGTAAGCGCTCAATAATGTTCAGACTAGACAACAATGGAAAGAGGTACTTTTGTTCTTATTTCGAGCTGCAACGGTAGAAGTAAATAAGAAAGAAAGTATACTCCATAAAATATAAAAGGTGTTACGATATTTATGTATAAAAACAAAGAGCTGTTATATAAAGCAAAATAAAAGGTCTGCAAAAGAAAGTGCGCTTTACATCCTCTGTCCAAAAAGAAACCGAACTTTTCGAAAATAGAAGAAACTACTGGCGCCACCTGTTGTATCTTTCTGTTGTCGAAAGCAGCAACCTTCATTAGTGTTGTTTCAACTGTTTATGACATTTTTTTTCATTAGAAGCCGAGTTATGGTGCCAAGAGTGACAGAGTGTTTTGACGAACGGTCGGAAAATGAGTGTCAAACAGAGAGCTGCGATTGACTTTTGTGTTAAACTTGGTAAACGTTTTACCGAAACGCATCAAATGTTTCAAAAAGCATACAGTGATGAATGCTTATCCCGTACTCAAGTTTAGGAGTGGTTTAAGCGATTTCAAACTGGTCGTGAGACGCTTGAGGACGACGAAAAGCTGGGTTGTCCAAAAACTGGACTGAGCGAAGTTAACATCCAAAAAGTGCGGGATTTCATCAAAGAAAAGCCGAAATGTTTCTACGATTCCAAGGGCATTATCCACAAAGAATTCGCTCCGCCTGACCAAACAGTCAATAGTGAGTTTTATCTCGAAGTTTTGAAGGGATTGATAGCGAGAGTTCGTTGCGTACGACATGAATATCGACCGTTCATCAAAACATACTGTCGGCTTCTAACGAAACAAATGTCATAAACAGTTGACACAACACACGAATGCCACTTTCGACAAGAAAAAGATACAACAGGTGGCGCCACTAGTTTCTTCTATTTTCGAAAAGTTCGGTCTCTTTTTTGGACAGAGGATGCATATTAAAGCATGTTTATTTACTTAATACTTTATTTCAAACCATGGAAAAGGAATGCAGAATGGGCAACTAGGCATTTTACTTGAATTTTGGTCAGTTTCAGACGGTGAGGTTGGTTTTCCTCCGAGTACTCCCGTTTTCTCGTTATCAGCACAAACTCAAGTTCGAATATATTTGGTAATAGTTACATATACTGTCAAAGTAAAAATATAAATTTCCAATAATTTAGGAAGTTCAAAGTGAATTTGTTGTTTGGAGATTCTAGTATAGAGTTTCTCCTGTTTATTCAACCTACTGGATACTTGGGTACCAATTTGTAGCCAAGTACCCGATAACGCATTAAACACAGATGAAATCAATAATTAAAATGGCCTATACGATACGTATGTTACTAAAATACCAGATGTTCGCACATTAAGGATAAGCTACTCCTAGTTTAAAATAAAAATAAATAAATAATCTACACGGACGTCTCAGGATCCTGCACCCTTAACGTGTAAAAGTATACGTTAGGATCGATCAGTCTTCGACAAAAGTTAAATTTACTGAATTTCATTACAAATCCCGATACGAAATTGCATCAAAATCCGTCAAGCAGTTGAAGAGATGGAAGATCAATATCACAAATATGGCTCAAAGAAATATTTGGAGAAATATTAACATGTCACAAAAGGTATTAAAAAAAGGTATAATATAACTTTTTTTGACCTTCAAAAACCTTCTGAATTGTTTGACAATATTTGTTCAGGATAAATCGTATTCTGAACAAATATCCTTGAACGAAGACTAATATTTATTGGGGAAAAAAAATAATTTACAGATTTTGAAACACTTGGGTTAGATACAGAAAACCTTTATTCAGACAAATAAACAAATAAATAAAAATCTAAGTTTCTGAGTTTTCTTAACATGACAATTCCACCGAAGGCGTGAAAGCATGTTGTATGATATTGTCTATTTTCCAATGAATGAGTGAAAAAAAAACAAAACAAAAAAAAAACGCAAAGAATTTTGCATACGCGTGACGCCCTTATCGCCTGACCTCACGGAAAGTGATCTAACCGAACATTTTCGAATAAAATAGAGACGAATAAAGACGGAGCCAGACTGGGACTAGTGCCAACTAGTCAGTGAAGAGTTTACGGGAATCGATTTGGTTGCTTGTTTGGAACGTTTATCACGCACGTTATCCGTAGATGACACTGATTATTCGTAATGTGCCAAGAAACAAAACGTAAAGCTACCGGAAAGATTCAATATTAAGATGAACTGTAAAAGTGTCGCCTTATCGTCAAGGGAACGAAGGCATGCATTGGAATGGATCTGCATATCGAATTATTCTGTTTTAGCGATCAACGACGTCATTAAACGGGCGAAAATTATATTTTTACATGCAGTGTTGTCGCTCTTTTGGTTGGAGCTTACGTGGACGAACACGAATCTCATCGAAATCAAAGCGTTGACACAAACTCAATAGAGTCTATCGGACACCAGAAAATCCAGAAAAATTATTAGAATAAATATTTTTGTTTACAATAATCAAACTCTGTAATGATGTCATAGCTTTCTTGAGATGATGGAAATAACTTTCGGTGTGTGGTTGGATGTTGTTTCGGAATTACGGTCGAATCAACTAAAGCTATGAGATCGATGTATTACGAATGAAAATTGCGTATGTGCTATTGATCGGAACGAAAACTTCGTGTTTCCGAGAAGAAAAATCCTTCGCCACCGTATGAGACTGGGTAACTCACTTTCAAATGAAAAAAAAACTTGGAAGGTTCCTATACAGGATTCGAACCTCAATTCTTTACAACCAAAGGACATTGAGATACTGATTGAGCCAAGGAGGCTCCCAGGGGCGATTGCTGGTCTTGAAATTCACGCTTGCTCTTGTTATCATTCATGGGGGTAAGAGGTGTGATTGAAGTCTGATTAGCGGAATAATGAATGACTGACCATTTAAAACTATATACTTAGAAATTTATGGACATTTAATCATACAAACACAACATTTATTTTACAAATGATATTCTATCTTTTTCAATTTAGCTACTTGAATACAAATTCTACCCTACGGTTCTTCTTTATGAACTGGTCAATAACATCGTCATAAAAAGTTGGTTGTAACTTAATTTTCCCAAGCAACACGCACACTTGTAAAGGCAGGCTGAAGCTCACTGGTTAGAGCTACTTTGACTGCGTATAGCCTGCATTTAAGACGACGTTAAGGAAGCGAAAATGGGCTATGCGCGCGCATGAAATCACAGTGCTGCTGCGAGGAACTGGAAGCTCCTACAACCGAGCAAGCCAAGGTAGCTTTGACTAGACGAGCAAGCATCGGCCTTCGATATACAACGCAAACCTCAATTATTGCCGCGCAAGCTTAAGACGTCTTCTGTCTATAAAAATAAAAGCCTACATGGAATGCTTATAAATGCATGCATTTATTAACACCTAAATATTACTTGTTTCTCAAGTAATGAGCTTGCGCTGCAAGCATGGAGAATTCGCCCCTGGAGGCCCCCCTCATCAACTTCCGTCTGAGAACAGTTAACACGACGAAGGAAGATCGGCAGTCTTAATACATAAAGACCAATCAAAAAAAAAAAAAAAAGTATCCACACCTTTGTCCATACAAATGTATCCTCACCCATGACGACAACACTAAATTAAACTGTAATTTTGTAGTAACCGTAAACATGTGTTTGACATTGCTAATTCTTAAAACAGCAAGTCAGCTGTTTTGATGATTTAGTACGAAACAGCCACTCTACTGACTACACGAACCAAAGAAGAAAAGCGTGTGCCGATTCGATTTTTGTGGCTGAAAGTGTAAAAGTCGAACGCATTTAATGGCAGTTGATCGTGCCGTGTAGTTAAGGGCAGAAAAGAGCATACAAATTTAATGGTCGAAAACTGCTGAACATGTGTCTGACAGAAAAAGATCACCGGAGGTGCCTATCCACAAGGCCGCACACATTTATTCTGGAATACTGCGGAGTAGTCAATTGCGTTTTGAAAAGTCGTTTTTTTAACAATTAAGACTTTAATGAGACAATATGTAAGTTGCTAGCTAAATTTCGACTAAAGTTTCGTTCAATGCCAATCTCTAGAATTCTGTTTATTAATTTTTTTTTTTCCAAGTATTTCACTTTGTTTTCTAAGTTCATCAAGATCTATCCATGGATACGGCCTTGTTAGTAATTGCAGTATAATTAGTAATGGGTAATAACCGTTTCCTCCCCCCCCGGAAACTCGAGTTTGTCGTCCCGTAAACTAAAAATCGACCGTAGTATCCACACTATTTCACACAATAGCATATCCTATTAGTTAGGGAGCACGAAATGGCAGCACGTGTTTGTCAGTCTCTTTCGTGGTTGCCCCTTAAAATTAGTGATGATGTTTGACCAGCTATCTCTGATTGGCTATTGGTGAAGATCGATTCCACCAATATCCAATCAGAGATTGGTAGGGAAATTATCAAAATTAATTTGATTTTGGTAATAACCAATAATTATTATCATTATTATTATTAACATGACACCTCCAGGGAGTCCAAAGACTCATCAAGGGAGGGCACCTACTTTACAACTCTGTTTCCACCAACCACTACCAACGCCATCTACCGGCCACCTCCATCACTCGATTTTCACAGACAATCAAAAACATCCATGCCCACGGAGGGATTCGAACCCGCTGCCTATTAGCTGGAGAGGTACTCTAACCACTCGGCCAACCAGGGCAAATTAATAAATTAGTAATTGCCGGCCTAGTTGGCCAAATGGTTCGTGTATTCACTCTCCAACTAGCAGACTGTAGATTCAAATCCAGCAGTGGGCACGGATGAATATGATTGCCTTTAAGTGAAAGATGAATTTCATCGCCTGGTGCGAGACCACCGCTCTGTTTATTAGAAGCCTGATGTCGTTTAAAAGTTCCATGTTTGGTCTCTAGAGCAGAATTTCGGACCAGTGAAAAATGAATAAAAAAAATAGAAAAAAATATTTTAAAAATATAGAAAAAAACCATATCTCGTTAAAATGTATACCAAACGAAAATATAAGTTCTGCAGTGTTAACTGACAACTGCTTGCTCGTAGATGAACCAAAATAAAATAAGAAACTGAGCCGGAAAGTAAAAAAGCTCCAATTGACCACACTTAGCCTTCAGTTTTTATGCGACCTTTCACTTTTGGCCTGATTGGCCCAATGGTTAGCGTATTTTTTAAACAGATAATACGCACATTACCAATTATCACAAGTAATTTCATAAAATAATAATCGCAAATATAATATTGATTATACTGTTGAAATGCTGATTTTAACAAATCCACCGCATCGCCCATATGTATACAAGCTCTCTTCACTAATATAGATTGATTCATTTAACTTTGTGTTTTTCCTAGCATTCCATTTTTTCTTGTAATCTCTATCTAAATTTTCCAATCTCACCATCCTTTCAACGTTCCATCTAAAGATCGACGGATTCCAGTTGCTAGCCGTATAGTGTGGGAGTTTACGGTTCAAGAAATTGGATGGCAAATTGCAAAATCGATAGCATGAAAAGAATGCCTTTAAGCTATTTTTTAAATCTGTATTTAGAATTCTATATATGATTGAGGAATAATAAACAGAAGGATACACAAAGAGAGAGAGAATGTGTCTGAAGAAATATTTTTCGATACAATCAATCATCAAATAAAAATTCCAACGAGTTAGTAAAGAGGTTGATGACAAGCATAGTATCAAAGAACAGGTATTACATTGGTCGTTACTGTAGTAACACCTAGATACGTACCGCCCATCTTGTTTCTTTGAGACTCATAAAGTGATAAGATAAGGATGTCTCGAGAAATATTACTCCACAATCAATCATGAAATAAAAAAAAAAGGTTAAAAATTTTAACGAAGATAGCAGAAATAGGTGATAACAATTGAACATGGATTTTGTAAAAGTAAGTATAGAACGTACAGTAATAGTAATTAAGCAAATGAAAACCAAAATCATAAGAAATGTAAGAAAACTGCGTATAAACACTATTACATTCCCTCCTCTAGATAGATAATCATAGTTCGGTATTTTCCTTTAACTTAAGATCGTGTGTGTCTTATTCAGGTGTTTCGATCTATCATCTGATATTTTATGATCGGATGACCAAGCGAGCTCCCTCTAGTGGCAACTACAAGTGACCAGGAAGGAATCAATATCGCTAATTTACTTCTCAAAAATACTTTTTATTTTGAAATGGATATTTAAATCACAAAACTGCACGTGTCACTCACTCACACGTGATACTAACAATTAAAAATGTTTAAATTCTCTCGAGTAGGCGCAGTAGTGAAGGCGTCTCGTGAAAGAGACTAAAAGTTATGACGTAGAATATTGATCTTAAGCGATATAATTTTTTTTAAATATTTCAATTGGAAAAAAAGTATTTTATATTAAAATAAAGAATAAATAAAACTAGTGATTTATCTGTTTTTTTTTAACAATAAAAAGAAAATAAAGAATGAATCTTGATATCGAAAAAAAAAAAAAGCAAGATTCTTCCTTCTTGGTACAGAGAACGTATTTCCACCTGGCACGTGACCTTAGATTTCTCTCTGCCTCTCCTTCCATTTTCTAGCGCCGAAAACGGCATCATAACGCGATCCAAGGATGCGAAAGCAACCGACCATGTAATAGCGATATGTGGAAGCCACATGGGGAGGTTATAAGGGTTAATTCTGTCCCCTCCCCCCTCCTATCCCCAAAGACATTATAACTCTCAGAGACGGTGTCGTTAAAGTTCACTTTCGTTAATGGCTGCTGGTCCAACTTCCGGTGTACGGCCAATAATAGTAGGCATGACGGGAGAGAACTTCCAGAAAGGGTCATTTTGATGACCTTTTACATCTCTCTCTCTTATGGAATCGCGTGCTTTGGAAACCTCCGAATTCAACGAAGTTTACAGGTATTTGAACAATGCCAATGGTTCGACTAAAGGAGTTTTCTCAAGAGTAGATGGTGCGACGGAAGTGCGTTGCTGAGACCGAACTAGTTCAGATCTTTTGTAGCAGATTATAAGTTTTTTTTTTTTTTTTTTTTTTTTTTGTCTCGGATGAAATTCGATTTATACGTTGTGCTGTTAATGTAGCGAGAAAAATTGTGGGAAGCACGCTCCCGAATGATAAAAGAACATTTCTACGAACATCTTTGATTTATCAATAATGCGGAAATGTTTGTCTTATTATTATAAGTTCTGAAGAAACATTTGTAGCAACAAGAATTTTAAAAAATAATAATAAATTGAAGAATAGATAATGTTAGAAAACGATGTAAATTTACCTTCACGAAAAAAAAACAAAAAAAAACAAAAAAAAAACAGAGAATTTGAAAGGGAGGAGTGATGGAAAAGTTTAGCTTGACAGGAAAGATGTATAGACGATGCTGTTTACATCTTAAATCATGATAATAACATATTTATCGGTTTTTATTGAGACGATAAAATATGAGTTCTGCATTTTGAATATTTCTGCGGTTTCTACAAAAATAAGTTTCTATTCAAAGTTCTACAATATTCTCAAGTAATATTTCTTCACTGTTTAAAAATAAAATATTCTTTCTGTTCAGTGGAAAGTTTCAAATCTTAATAATGTTGCTGTTTTTATTCGTCTCTTGTTTTTGTTATTTCATTTCAGCAAATTTTTTCCTTTTTTCCTTTTTTTTTTTTTTTTTTTTTTTTTTTTTTTGGCATCCTGGATGTACAGGGTCCGGAGCTGGAATTGAAAGGTAATAACCGTAACAGAATGGAATGAGTCACGTGATCATTTCATTTCGATTCGTAGAATTTTTTTCGTAGTACATCAGAAGAAGAAATAAAAACAAAACAAAAGATCCACAATTATATTTTGATCAGGTGTAAAGTAAAAGGATGGAACAGATACCAAAATATAACGCACTCAGAATCTTGGATTCTCCATTCAATATATCACATTTTTTTGTGTGTCTCTTACCCATGGACAGCTAAGGAAAAAAAAAAAATCTGCTCTAGAAACCAAACAAATTTGTTTCGAAACAAAATCCAAAATTCTTTTAGTGTGAAATGCAAGAATAAATCTTGAACGAATTCTTTACCTCGTAGCTATGATCCTACCCTTTATTTCAAACAGAATCTTCAAGTGAGGCGACAGTGGCCTTGGGACAATTTTACAAGTTAACGCAAATGCTAGTGATACGTATAAGTATTACTCAAGTGTTCAAGTATTACTAATAATAACTTCATCAAAAGCACTACCACTACAATAATTTCCTTTCTAATTCTAATCTAGACAGTACTGCATTTTTTAACGAAATGTTTATTTATATTACGTGGTGTCCTAAACATTACTATTGTAATCATGATTTATGTTTGTTTGTTTTTTAGCCATCTCTTTGTGGGACTAGCTAAAAAGGAAGACTATTACAATTTTTATCAATTCAAAAGAATATTTGTAGCGTGAATTGAATGCAAACGCAGAACTCTGGAAGTAAAGCAGCACGGATCTCAATTCAACTACTAAATATGGAACTTAAGGTTGCCATGGAAACATTCCATCATATTCGTTTTTGCTCTATCAAACGAGACTTTTTTTTTCATAATATATATATATATATATATATATATATATATATATATATATATATATTTCTAATATATAGGAAGATACATTAGATGATTTTCATTGTATGAAACCATCACTCTACTTATTGTAAGACCCAAATGATTCCAAAAAAAAAGCTCGATTTCTGGTGTCGAAAACAGGATCGTCAGATTACCTAATCCTTAGCACTAAAATAGAGTAAAAGTATCCAATTTTACGTGGATAGAAGTCCCAATAAAGATGAAGCTGTTTGGAATCCTGTTTTAGGCAGAAGCTTAGAAATCACCGCCTTTCTTAAAAGCGCACACACATATTAAATGAAAGAAAATAACGGAAAGACAGGATTCAAATTTACAACCAATACTGAGTATCCAAGTCCGTTATAGACGATTCCTAGGTTATTATCTTTATAAAAAGACAAGATTGAAATAACAAATGGTTGCTTAACGATCTTAAGTTACATCGATGTCCAATTAACTGCCTTTGTTTGAAAAATTAAACAGTAATTTTCCAATGATATTCAGAGGTCTCAAATGCACACTGATATGTCAGGATTTTAATTAATAAATAATTCTTTGTCATCCAACCGACCGTCATCTTGAAGTCGCAAGTTCATGCTGCTAAAATTGATTTAAGTACTTCGAAGCCTAATGACCCTTAGTCGTACAGCCGCGAACTAATCACGGTGATGATAACGCTGTGATGATTTATTTTGTACAGCGCCAACACATCCGGTACTTCATTAACTATTTTTCTTTCTTATTTTCTTGCCAGATTTTTGTCCAATGATGTTTCGATGTTTGCATCGTTTCGGAACATACCACTCGTCGAAAATCTTTGCAGGAATCTTTTTACCACAGAATCCCTGCTGTTATTACGCAGTTCCCCCCTCAAGTACGGAAGGAATTCTAATGAACGCGAGCCCTGCCGCCTGTGCAACGGTGATGGATGCAACTCATTAAAAAGTACTTCTGTTCGCGCAAGCTACAGATTAGCATACATCAACAGCAGATCAGATGAGCATCTTAGTCCGGGGGGAAGAGAACGGGAAGTGCTTTCTGAAAGGGGGAGTATGGCATCCCCCCCTGTGTAATTATCACAATTATAGTTCCCGCATATCTAATCGAACATGTTGACCTTTAGCATGATCGCTACTGTTGTCAGACAGCATTCTGTCAAATATCACCGAGTTACGCCAACCAATAAAGGAATGTGTCCCCTGTAAAGGATGCATTCCTGCAGAACTCGATAGACCTTGCTATACTATACATGTAGATAGAATTTGTCCGAGAGGATGTTGAATCTTCCTCTCAAAAAAAAAAAAAAAAGCAATTAATTCTGTTTAAGTACATCCCACGTAAAGGAGGGAATGTGACAGGCTGTTTGCTTACCCACACCTGAACGGGCTTCTGTCTCCACTGACGGTGTCTTTCAACCCATGGGGAATGATTTGCAGGCATCGTACCGCAAAGACAAAATCTGACGTGGTTCTCTTCCCCCCTCTTCTTCTAACTATTCCCTGAGATGCAAGAGGATTTTCCTGTCTCTTTCGTCATGATGAGACCTGTCATCCAAGGTTGGTTATTTAAAGGATCGTCACGTGATGCGAAAGCTGTTATTTTGGGTAGTGTTCCAACAACACCGATTTGGAGACTGATACGAAAAGGTGGATGATTAAGTCTGCACTTCTAATTTCCAGGAGCACGAAGTCCGACATGCTACTTATCGTACGCAATGCTGACTTGACGTTTTCAGCGGAAAGTCATCTTTAGCTGCATCCTTTGTTTTGTTTTTAAGACGCTGATAACGCCCCAAAGACTTGATCTCAGGTGGCAAGGTAGAGTAAGAAAAAAAAATAGAGAGAGATTGAGAGAGAGAGAGAGAGAAAGAAACAGAATTAATAAAGAAAAAATAAAGTACTAGGAAATTAAAAAAATAAATAAGTGTATAAATATAGAGCGAAGAGTGAAATATAATAAAAGAAAAAAGAGCTACAAAAGAACTAAGGAAAGAATATAATTTGGCACAGAGAAAATAAAAAAAATAAATAAATCATAATTAGAGAAAAGGAAAGAGTAACAGCCACAGAAGCTTACAATGAATATATTTATTCAAGCTTGTTGTTGCTTCCGGTTTAACGACCAATACTTCACACGTGAACTTTGTTTATTGCTTCTTGTATTTTTTTTTTTTTTTTTAATATCCGGAACTATCATCAATGTTTCAAAAGCATCATTAAGCATACCAAAGCACAATATTCTACCATTCTTGGCGTAATTTGATGTAAGAGATATTCTCTTCGAACACAAAATAGTACCTTGGAGGTTAATTTATAATCTAAAATCCACTACCGTCTTTCTGATTTGGTAGTAAATTTTATGTAAGGTTTTCGCTGTTTGAGTACATCTTAACGTTCCTAGCTTTCATTATGACCATCCTGATCTATTTATAGTTTTCAAATTATGAGGATGGATTAGAGGAGATGAGAATAAAAATGTTTACAAAGAAAAAAGATCAAAACAAATTTTTTATTATGTTTTCTTTTTGGGAAATCTTTGTTTTGTTTATGTGAGATTTAAATATTTAAACCAGTTTCTTTTAGTAATGAATGAATCTATGATGCGTTTACTGGATCGTGATTTTAACAAATCCTACTATTCTCTATTCAGAATAATCTTTTCTGCTGCTTAAAAAAAAGAAAAGTGATGGCTCAGTCAGCATCAGCATCGATGACGCCCTGTAGAACCTGAATGGATTTTATTTTAATCTAAAGGTGACAAGAAAAAACAGACAAACCGACCAATGGCCTCATATCTTTAGCTGTTTTGGCTATAATTCCAAGCAACCACAACCATCCTTAAAAATCAATACATCTTAATGTACACATTCTGAGTGGTACATAACAATACCATGTGTGTGCACGTACTCTCCCCCACCACCATACAGTAATCGGCCATCATTTATTCCCTACCAGATTGATTTTCTTCCTAATTGCTAACGAACGGCTACTTGGACTTGCGTAGATCACACTTGCATCGAACTCATGGGCAATTCATTACTGCTTGGTAGCACTGAAGCAACGATGTTAATGAACCTAACACAGATCTCAGATATAAAGATGAAGATGCATTTATTTGTCTACCCAGTATATAAATTTAACACCTGACTTCTATTTTCTTCATTCGATTATGAAAAAAATACCCAGGAGTTCTAAATATAAATATAAATGTAACTAGAATTTCAATGTGTATTTAATCGATAATATATAATCATGTATTCGACAAAATGGCAACAGGCTGTTGCCAAAATGCTAACCTCTACGTTTCATTTTTGAAGTAATTTACTTGTGTATTTCATGTTTTTTCATGTTTCGTGGAAGTATGACGTCATACCCATCTTAATGAACAAACTAAACTTATTATGATATAGAAAAAAAGCATATTTAATATTTATCTAAAACTTCAAAATTCGTAGAAAAACAGTTGGATTTCCATTCTAAAATTAAACTGAAGAGAGTTTTTAAAAGAAGTGAAATACGAATATCAAGAACTGACAAATTAAAAGAATAACTTGCGAACAGAAAGGCTAATTATTAAATCTGTTGTTATTGTATTTATTTTCTGATTTTCTGACTGATGAAGATCAAAGGTGAAACAGTTGTCTAGCCAGGAATATGTAATCAAAATCACTATAAAAAGGTGAAAATGCCTCCGAGTCTTTTAAATAGCACAATACCAGACAAGTGCCAAAAAATACTGTGAAAATATAGCTCATTCCGAAAAATACCGAGCAATCCCGATTGTCATTTCATCTACTCTTTTAAAAGCACTGGAGTAGCATTGATAATGGATGATTATATATATATTATCCACAACTGCCGTTTAAAATTTAATATGATTGGAGGTTTAATCCGATTCAAGTAGGTGCTTGTTTATGTGTGCACTTTTTCAGTATTTCCAACACTGCTAGAAAAATCTTTCAAACACGATATGAAAGTATTGATAACAGATTCTTCGTCTTCTTCTCTCTTCCATCATCTATGTGGATGATGATCAGGCCGAATGAGGTCTTTCCACTTCTGTCTGTTCCCGGAGAGTTCGAACAGTTCTGTCCAGTTTGGTGTCGCTTGTTGTGATTTGGTTTTCAGGTCCTCTTTTATTTTGTCTGTCCATCTAATTCTGGGCCGTCCTTTGGATCTCTTACCTTCCAAATTAGATTTTTCGTAACATTGTTAAATTAACATCAACAACCCTGTCCTTCAAAGGTCTCTTCAATTTAGGAAGGGGGGGGGGGGGAGGATCGGACGGAAATTTCTATACGATCTGCGACTAGCAGGCTAAGAGTTCGAGTTCTACCGTGGGAATGGGTGTTTATGAATGTCTTTAGGTGTTAGATGAATTTGGTAGACCGGTGCTGGATCACCACTCTACATAATTCAACCTCAAGTGGTTTCAAAACAAAATTTCATATTTGGTCTCTACAGTACGCACTACTGATGTACAATAAGTTAGAAGTTGGGGTAGGAAATCGAATAAAAAAGATATCCAGCGAGTATGGTGGGTGTTCTACTTAGTGGGAAACTGTTTAACCAAATATTTCAGTTCTCATAAATATTATGCATCAACAAATCTTAAACTCATCACCCAATGACTAATTTTACAGTATATGAAATGTAGATGTATGTGAAAGAAACAACTGAAAATATAGAATCATTCCGAAAAATACCGAGCAAACCCGAATGTCATTTCAGCCACTGTTGATTCTTTTAAAACCACTTGAGTAGTATTGGTAATGAATGGTTCTTACGGTGTTTTTAACAGGGAGGTTAAATGTCGTGAGCTAGTTAAGTGTCATATTTACTCTCTTAAGAGCGTCCTTATTACCAGTACTTAAGGAATAATCACTTTACTTATTCCATTTCCCTTCTGCTAGCCTTGTTGGTATGTGGAACATGCATGGAATTTTCGAGGACCGCTTTGTGTCACGTGATAAAAAAAAAAAATCAACGCCGAATCACTTTATAAGGTAATGACTGCCAGAAGTGGATGCGATCGTAGGTGCCAGCGTATGCGAGAGGGAATTTCACTTTGCCAGAATACATAACGATCGTTGCTGATGGTGGATACGTCTTGCAGATGTACAGGAGGAATAATTGGATGTGTCAGTCTAGCAGAGTTACTTAATCTTAATGGCTTTCCTTATTAACTGCGATTGGTTCAACTTGCTAACGTACTGGAAAAGGTTCTTCACCTTAGAGAAAAGGAATATGATAGAGGAAAGGTCACTTGGCTGATTTTTCAGTTCATGGTAGTAATGAAAAGGTTTTCGTCGAATGGTGGTGGTGGGGGGGGGGAGATGAGTACAAAATATACGAGATAACGGGAGAAGACAAAGATTGGTTCAACTTGCTAACGTACTGGAAAAGGTTCTTCACCTTAGAGAAAAGGAATATGATAGAGGAAAGGTCACTTGGCTGATTTTTCAGTTCATGGTAGTAATGAAAAGGTTTTCGTCGAATGGTGGTGGTTGGGGGGGGGGAGATGAGTACAAAATATACGAGATAACGGGAGAAGACAAAGAAAAGAAAATAAAAGAAAAAGAGTAAGTGAGAGGCAGAGAGAGAGAGAGAGAGTTGAAATGAAAGTTATATTCGCAAATAACAGAAAGGAAAGGATAGCATAGGATAGGAAGGGGGGGGGGCTAAAGGAGAGCATAAGAATTTAAGATTTATTCAGGATCAAGAAAAGTTGGGAAGAAGATAAAACTAAAAGCAAAATTCCAATACCACATCTGTTATTTTAAACATCTTATGTCAGAGTTTCCGTAGTTCAGTCGGTTTCGATTCTGGCCTTGACGCTGGATGAAAAGATCCGAGTTCGAATCTCATCTAGAACGCTTGTATCAGGTTTCAACTGAATGTGAGTTAGCCGGCCTCATATGGAGGTGGTTTTTCGTCCCGTAAAACAGGCAAACTGGCCAGAAGAACACGAGTAGTTCACAGAAATAGTATACTACGGGAATAAGGATTAAAAACAGGAAGGAACAAAAAAAAATCTTTTTTTTTTAGTCTACACTACTGACAAAAATGCCTCATGGTCTTAGCGCAACTGTTGTGATAAGAAAAGATATCATTCTTACAGAGAGACATTCATTTTCACTGTACTTTTGGTCGCATACACGTCTTAGAGGTCTGTTATAGTATGGTAATGGGTAATTTCATTTTAAATAATTTATCAGTAAAATATTGTCCATTTAAGCCAAAACGTTAATATACATTTTAATGATGATCATGCATACTGATTGCTACAAGATGTAGTCTAAACAGAAGCTCTGACATATACGATATATACTATATATGTATATGACTACTCAATTTATTCAACGAAGATAAACAACTCTATTTCTAATCAAACAAATGCTAGTTGGGGTTACTAAAAATGAGAAGGAGACCTTAAAAGCGAAATGGATTTAAAGGATGCCGTGACTACCGACTCTGTAGAGCTAAGTGAAGTTGAATAAATTAGTATTTTTAAGGATAGACACGATTGAATAATTATCTGGTCATAACTGTCTTATTATTATTATTATTGTGCTATTTATAAAATAAATAAATAAAATAAAAGGCGTTAGAGAATTTATTGATTTGAAGTTTTTTTTTTCTTTCTTTGCCATTTTTGGGTGGCAATAAGACAAGAAAATGCTCGATGGAGGTAACAGAATTTAATTAATTAATTTTATTTATTTGTTTTCATTTATTTCGTTTTATGTACTTATTTTTTGCGTGAAGCGAACGCAAATAATAATAACCGAAAGGTTTAATGGAGCGAGGTTATAAAAATAATCTGTTTTATGTTCGCCAAGGAAAGAGGGGAAATGAATGATAAGTGGTCTAATTTTTACTTGTGTAGGAAGATTTGGTTTCGAATTTCACAGCTGCGCTGCTCCAATGGTTTAGATTAGAAGATTCTTAAGATAGCTTTACATTAACAGACGCAGTTCATCATCATTCTCGTACTGGATGCAGTTGTTGGTTATGACAGTAAGTATATTCCTTGTACAGTTGATCTGCATCTGCCATTTCCACAGGAAACTACTATCTAGAAGAAACATCCTCTAAAGTATATTTTTTCAGGTGTAGCCTCTCCCTCCTCCGAAAAAAAAAAAAGTTATTTAATTCTAGTCGCCAACTAAAGGAATTTTTTCTAAGCCTTTCTTTAGATGGTTTCCGCCTTTGCCGATTTTTAATCCCACTTAAAAAATCAACCATAGAACTCACATTCGACAATAATACGAGTGTCAGGGTTTGCGTTTTACTAGAAAACACAAAACGCAACCTACTGCCACGAGATGGCAGCAGGTTGCGTTTTGTGTTTTCTAGTAAAACGCTCCGATTCATGGATGGCTTGGACTCACTATCAGTGAAGGTGAAGGATGAAGACTGGCAACATGTCTTCAAAAAGTTAGTTAGGGCTAAAAGAATTCCGCCTACTCCCTTTGAGGAATAAAAGATTAGACGATTTATTCATTTATGATTTTGATTATTATTATTTTAACCGTATTTCATCATCTACTGAAGACTTATAACAATTCGTTCTATCGAAAATTTTTTGCTTCGACGAATAATGAGCCGGTGTAGTTTATCACAGTTTCTTATATTCTGAGATAAATTCCTTTTGTGTTGTGAATATTAAACACTTCCTTCATTAAGATCTTGGTAGAATGACCAATGAACTTACTGAAGACAGAGATTGCTGCTCCCATTCTTCAACACTGTTTTTTTCCGAGACTTAAAATAGTTCTTAAGAATCAACTATATGTAAGTAGTCAGTGAATGGCCATAGATTAAATGATGGATTATTAACATATCTCGGTATTTTCTAGTCTGTGTCGACAGGCCGAGATATTATGCATTTTTCAATGCATGCAATAGCAGGTTTAAGTAAGGTAAACACATGAAATCGGTTAAGCTTGAGAAATCACCAAGCCTAGTGACTGTGAGCTTATGCCTGAGGAAGGAATGTTCTAGGTTCGATTCCCGTCGACGACACGAGGGACTTAAAGATCTTGGACAGCGGACGTATGACCCAGCCATAGGCCTGATTCGTCAGCTATGCCGGTTCCGGAGCCCGGATAAAATTCGGGGGGGGGGGGGGGGGGGAACTGAGATAGTGCCGTACCTCCCCGTAGAAAGGGACTCACGGTCGTTGTATCATCATACGAAACTACTAGTAGGGCAATAAATGTTCAAATCAAATACAAAAATCATATCTTCAGGTGTCGTTCAATTGAGTTTAATTAGTCTAAGAGCTGGTAAAGTGTCGCCAGATAATAACGCCATTTAAAAACTATTTTTAGACATGTTTCGCAAAATGCGAAAACAATTCTAAAATTCTTTTGTTCGTCGATCTGTTCGCAATGTTATTCTGGGACTTGGAACAGACAAGAATGTATCGATATTGGGTATTTCAGTAAGGTGAGTGATGAACTGAATCTCAAGGGCGTTCTTATTGAAGGTTTGAAAAAAAATTATGCTTTAATCGCTCTAGAGCAGAGTTTCCAGACGATAAAAATATAAATAATTAAGATACCTCTCAATGGTACTAATGCACTATACGCTTACAACCTATCGTGGATGAGAGTCGCATAAAAAATTAGAATCATTGCGAAAATTGGAATAAAGATTTATTAAATGGCTTTCAAAATTAAGACAGAGAAGTAGTGACTTCTAAAAGAAACATTTCAAACGTGGCCAGTGAAAAAAAATAAAAAAATAAAAACTAATTTGCATTGCCCAAAACAACGTCTATGAATTTTAATATGCCTTTGTCCATCTAATATTAAATAGCAAGAAATATTTTTCAATAATACTCAAAGTTCATGCGTACTTTGGTAGCATTCCTCAATGAGTTGTAGTTGTTGACCTGTATCGATAAAATTTACCTCACGTAGTTCTCTGGCTATCCATTAAGTATACTTAATTGGACCAGCATACAGCTATTGATTGAGAATCTCTCATCTGTTTCGATAACTAGAGATTGTGCTGACACAAGTTTAGCCGAATACTGTATTATTAGATAGCGTTTAACTTCGGGAATTAATTGTAATCGTATATATTTGAACACAGGAAGTATTTGACGTGTTATTTGAAACGAGGAAGCAATTCTTGTTGAAAGAACCGTAAGAACTTCTTGAAATTTTGATTGATTATTGATTACATGATACATTATTACACGAGTCGTTTACTGTCCATTTGTAACAGGAAATGAAGTGGTTGTCCAAAACTGACTTCTCCAATTAGTCGGATAATCAATGCTCTGCTGTAATTGACATGTTTCTAAACCTATGATTTAACTTTACAAATTAGGACACTGTTAATTAGTAAGATGCAACGAAAAAGACAAATGAAAACCAAACAAATGTTGGTCACCAAATCTCCATTTATCTACACAAACATTAGACTATGAAATATTCCGGGGACTTGTAGATTGTTACTAATTTGAGAATTAGTATCACAAGATGGGAGTGAAATGTCACATGCTGAATAATTAGTTGTTTTTTTTTTAATTTTTTTCCCGAATCGCATTGCACGTGAAGATATAAACAACTGTTTCTGCGAGTGTATTAAAATGAGGAAGCTATTCTATTGTTGCGTTAGAGAATACTATAAAAAAAAGAGTGAAGACCAAGACCAATCTATCAAAGTTTAATATGACACACAGAATACGAACGCAAGTGTATACATCAGATATAAAAAAAAAGAAAAACATTAAGTTAGATTATAAGTGACAAATCATATAATAAGGTTTGAAAATGCACCTTTGTTTTCTTAATATAACTTTTGTAGTTCTTATGATAAAAATCATGCACTTATTTCACCGACACGTTTTTACTAACATTGAAATAAATAAATAAAAATGACATTTAATTCGTGCATCAAAATCAGGTACTGTATACGAAAAGAAGGATAACTAGTCAACATTTTTCACTCTTTATTTTCATAAAATTATAAATTTCGCAAGTTTTAATAGCCCACCTTTATATATACTGTGTATAATTAACATGACGTTAATAATGAAGATGTGTGGGAAAGGAGAAGTGCTAGTTTTCATTGGGTTAATGACTGCCGAGGTACACTTCGGCAGTCACTGGAGAATTTATTTCTGATTGAAAACGAGGTGAAGAATTTTAAGTAAAAAAAAAAATGGAGGAAAGCCGAAAACGATAATATTGCTGTAATTCAGAGTAGGTTGACTTTATACCGTCACTGGTCCAGTCATCCATCTGCCAATGTTATTCACTGCAGACATGCATTAAAAATCAATATTTGAAAATGTCATAAAAATGTTATCGCAGAGTATCGTAAAAGATGTATCGCAATGACACATTTCAAAAGCCATCCAGTTACCATAGCAACGCCAGAACACAGAGAGCAGAAAAAAGGCAGCACATCGACGATTGGAGTAAAACGCGCGCAGCCTGGCGAAAAGTTACTTGAAATCAAATCTACGGCTTAAACATCCCACGTTTAATTTCAAAAATGACTTCCAATTCACCGGAGTAAACCACCATTTCATTTGACACCTCTTCCGCATTCTCATTCGGTATATACTGAACATCACTAAGAAAATATTCGGCATCAAAACCATTGAACGTGGGATACATTTGGAAGCACGCGAAACGACAAAACCCTCTATTCAGACACGCATGTATGGTAAGTACCGATATGTTGAACAACGATCGAAGCCAGAAAGACTTTACTATCTTCGAGAACGGCACAGGACTACGAAGAGGAGCGAACACACTCCTGGGGTTGCATACACAGAAGCTATTCCCCCAAGTACGTCTGCTATAAAGATGTTTCTATGGTTACGGCGTATAGAGTGAGCGAATGGTCTTCGACCCCCCTCTGTATGTAAGCAAGGTTATCGCAAATGAACACGTATTGACATAAGGAAAGAAGGGGGGAGGGGTGCGTAGGAATTTTCACTTAACAGCAGAGTACAATGTCATTGGATAATTTCTCACTAATAGCATTAATACTTTTCCCTACCGTCTACGGTGAAACAGATAATTCCAACCGTATCATTTTTAACTGTTCAATTATATTTTAATTGTTTATAGTTTTAATGTATTTAGTTTGGATAAGCAGGCTATTGACGCGCAATATTTGTTTGTTTATTTTTGGGTTCGGATCTTATAGAGGGCGCTAGGGGCATTTCTGGGAGTTTTTTTTTAATCACGAAGGTAATCAGGTTTCAGATGGTGATGGAAAGGTGTTTTCCACTTAAAGAAATGGGCGTGAAAAAAAAAAATAGATGTCAGGTTTTTTCTTACTGAAGACGAAAAAAAATTAGCTTAATCGAACTAGTTTGTCTTTTTTTGTGGGATTGAAAACCCAGCTATCTCTGTATGAGACCGGCTAACTCCCCTTCAGTTAAAAAGCCCTTTATTGGGATCTTCACGTTCTAGGCGGGATTCGAACCCAGATCTTTCCAGCCAAAGGATATCGTTAATGACTCAGCTATACCCAATGTTCATCGATGATGGGATGTTAAGGAAAAAGAACACCGTGAACGGTTTTTATAATAACAATAATTAAAGTTTATATTTCATTTTTAATATACATGCATGTCGACATTCGAACCGTTTTAATTATTTATATAAAGTAATTAAGCTAAGTCGAATAGGATGCAGAATTCGACAGGATATTAAGAATTACAGTTAAACAAGACAAGCGCGGAGAAATGGTGGCCAACTTTCCCTGTCATGTGTCATCTTTTCCAGGAAAGTCGTGTGTTACAGATAGTTGGAACATGCGTCATTTTTTAGCATAAAGCGTTCTCACAGCACAACAAAAACGTGGCATTCGCCATTATTTTCAAAGTCACGTGTCCTTGTCTTGGTAAATTTTATTTACCTTCCAAAACACACTGACAAAGACATAAGAATTTTTTCTTAAAAAGTTAAAAACTATATTTAGATATAGAGACAATTAAATCAGCCGATACTGGATTATTAGTAAAATTTTTATTTTTTATTTTATTTATTTTATTTTATTTTTTGTCCATAGAGGCAATCAACTGAATGTATCATAGCACGAACTTACAAGCGAACTCACACACGTTGCGTGTGTATAAGGAAATCGAACCGAGAGAATCATCAACTATAATTAATTTCACATACGCACAATACCAACCAAATATCATTCTGAAATCAAAATTTTGATTTTAGTAACGTCTGTTATATTTATCCATTGCATATAGAAATAATCGGAAAACAAAACCTTGAACCTGACCTTGTCAATTAGTTTTTGATAACTGTACCACTTATACAGAAAGGTCCAAGTTCCTTTATGCCCTGTTGACAGAAACATATCACAGAACACACAAATTATATACTATGCCATTAAAAACATCTCAAGCAAGTTCCAGACGGTTCTGACTAATAAGCTATTCATTCAAGACATTTTGAAATCGGTAATCTCAGAAACATACACGATCATTTCAACAATATATTTAATCTACATTAATTAAATGATCGTGTATGTTTCTGAGATTATTGATTTAAAAATGTCATGAATGAATGGTTTATTATCAAATTACGAAATCATGCTGAACAAATAAAAAATAACTATTGTTTATCTATAAATAATATCTATTGTTTGATGATATATAATTATTTAATATTGGTTACCAAATATTAAATAATTGAACTGTTTGTTTTATGAATTTTAGGGCAAAATGCCAAACAAATTAATACCCGCTAACAAGCATTGTTGAAGAAAATTACAAATTTGTCGATTTCACTCTGTTACCAAGGCAACCGTTGAGTTTATACAAATATTCGACAGTATTGTGTCTAATTCCAAAATTGCCCCACATAGCGTATTTATTACTTCATTCTATTCATTCCCACTGGGGAGGGGACTTTTTTTTTTTTATTTCCTTTCGCCAGACAGGACCTGTACCACGAGGCAGGCACAAATAAAGAAAGAAAAAAAAAACGAAGAGAAGGACCTAAAAATAAACTCAAAGATGAGGAGCAAGTTAAGGATGCTTGTACACATGACACTAAAGAATGCACCTTGTTTGTGAGATTCACTAAATAAGTGTACTTACATTCTTCCTCCCAATTCATGATCCTAGAAGTCGAACACTAACCAGAAAATATGTTACGAAGATTTTTCTCAATGTCTCGTCATCGGATACTCTTTAACTATTATCGCTGGGTCGCCGCTCGTTTTCACCGGAATGCACACACATTCGCATACTCCGCACACACACAAACTCCGCTGCACTCCTTCGGATGAGATACGGAACTGTAGAACTACACAGATGCGCCAAGAGCTGAAGCACAGCGAATGGTAGCGCCACCGATGGATGCGTGAGTTTGCGCATACGATCGGTCCCGAAAACTTATACTTTTCAGTGTCGGGTACGAGTGAAAGGGTGGTCACGTGACATCCTTGGACCACAAAAACGTTTGAAATAAAGTTTCTCGACGAGACTCCGTAATTCTCCAGTCACACTGCATCTTATCTGCCACTATTCTCATGGGAGTTATACTTGCCACGTGATTGCGATATAAATTTATTCACGAAGCGGCATATAAAAAATAAATACTGTAAAGCACACACACACATACAGCCAATAGCCTCAATAATTCAAAACACAACGGAAAGGACACACTTCGGATAATCAAGTGCTCCGTTAATTCGAAATATTTGATTTTTAGCTTCAGTTTCATGAATAAGCAAAAAAAAAAAAAAAAAAAAGATTTCGCACAAGTAACTAGCAACAATGAAAGAAAAACACTTCCAAGTAAAATAAAATATACAGTATGTTTTAAACATTATTGACGCAAAAATGAAAAGATTAAATATAAACCTTAAACAATGGATGGAAAGTTTGTTTACATGAAAAAAAAAAAATGAATAGAATGCTGCTATTCGGGTTAAATCATCTGTTAAACCAATACGTGAAGAACTGTTGCTTCCATCAAATGTTCTTCCTCACACTTTTATGCTGGTGGATCGGTACAAATCCTGACGTATAGCGTTTCCCTACACTTTGAAAGGATGACGTAACATGTGGCCTTCAATGATAAAAAAAAAGGAGGATTGGTCGTAATAACAAACCAACCAACCAATCAAATATAACATATCTTGGAATCAGGAATATAACCCTCCCTCAAACTTTTTCAATTCGCTTCTCAAACATAAGTGTGTCAACTGCAACCTAACCGAACTCGTCTACAATATGTTAAACCCCACTTACTTTCTTTCAATTGGATCTTCCCCCCCCCCATCCATCCATGCCACTTATTTCATATCACCTCTAAGAATCTTTTCATTTCGAAGGAGATATTTAAGTGTATCTTATATCCGAATGTGTATATCTTCAATTTTTACCATTAGTCAGTTACAAACCAACAAAACACACCAATTTTCTCAATGACTTTGGTATTCATAATTAAAAGGGGGGGCCCCGACCCTTTTCTAACTATAACACAGCTTTGAAGATACCAAAACATCAGAAGAGAAAAAGAGAAAGGAATTTAAAAAAAAAAAATTAAATTCTTTCTGCTATTTGTATACTAATGAACCACACACACAGTGTTTTCTTAGACGATCAAAAATTTTTAAAGAAAAAGGGCTTATCCTTTGAGAAATTATTGCTACTACATCACGAAGCTACTTTTCAATATTTCTCAAGTATTCTGACTAATTCCTACAACAATGACGAAGGATCGGAAAAGTTAAGAGCTTAAAATTTAACAATCTTATTCAAGACTGTTTCATGTGAATGATAGGAGTTTCCGGACAATAATTAGAGTCGCGATTAATGACCATCTTATGACAGTTGCCCTGGAGGTATTGTAAACTGTGAGTCTCTCTCATTTCTTGATTGTTTTCGGTGTGTTTCAACTGTTATAATTAAAGGCAACATAAATTGGCAAAAGATTATTACAAAATTCAGTATTAACAATGATTTGTCCAACAATCGATTAATGCGCGTCGGTATTAGTCATATTATTTTCCTTTTCAATAATTACGCAGTGGTTCTATATCGTCTGTTAACATTGTTTAGACAATGTTAACTATATTTTTGGTAAGGGGATCTCTCTCTCTCTCTCTCTATCAATCATCTATCTATCTATCAGTTATTTATCGTGAGTGAAAATACGATAGTGTTGGGATGTTTACACGTCATGTTTAAAGTTATAAAAAATATATAAATTTAACTGGATTGTGCTTATCGATTTTTAAAAGCAAACAAAAAGCATAAAGTATTAAACCATGGAATCTTTGGTTTACAAACTGTCGATTAGGTTTTGAAATAGGATTAAAGTTCGTTAGAAAAAAAACACTATTATTAGTGTAAATCTTACCCTTTCTGGAATTTTTAATGCTACGATATCAAATTATTAAAATTTCGTATTTTATAAGTTTTATCATCAGCAATTATTCACTTGAAATTTTCCTCGTAAGTCACTGCCTAACTATAAACAGTATGACTGATTAATATTATATTTTAGTGTGACTCCGACCCACGAAAGGTTGAAAAACTATAATATATTAGTCGTGGGTGGTATTCATTCAAAATTCGTCATAATCAGCATCAGAAAGTGGAACATTTACAGCAACAAAAAAAAAAACTTTGCAGCTTGAATCCTGTAGATTTGAAACAGTTTCCAAAATAACGGTTTTTCACACGACTCTTCAAACCTTTATTTGGCGAAGAGTCACAAAATGCGAGTAGAAATTTATTACTATTGATGGAATAGTCTCGCATAGCTAGTAGAATGGATGTGCTCAAGGTGAGAACAGAAACTTGTTTACAAAAGTGAAACAAGTAATTTTGTTGTGAAATATCTTAAAAAGGCAGCGGAGAGCAAAGAGTGACAGAAAAATGTAGAGAGAAAAGAGAAGTTATGAAATATTTCCTCAATTCACGAAGACGATTTCCCACACGTTGATGCTGTTTCTACGTTAAGCGATTTGCCATCTGGCAAGTTTCACCCTTGCCAGCCAACTTATCACTGAGGGTAATAAACGACTTGCTTTTTTTTTTTTTTTTCATTTTTCTTTAAAGCATATAAACCAAGTATTTCTTTAAAGCTATCGCAACCTGTGATTCTACCAGGTGGCAAGAGAAAGAACCACGAAGATTAAAAAAAAAGTAGTAAATCCACAGTAATACGGATAGCAGAAGATATTTTAAATGGTATTCTTAATAAGTGCGGTTGCTAAGCAACACATACGATAAAATGGAAATCGCGTAGATTACAAGAATTAGCTGAAGTCACGTGGTTGAAATGAAATAGCAAACTTTTCCTGAATATTTTTTTTAGCCAGAATTACATTATCAAACAAAACAATCTGGCATTTGGAGCACCTTCATTGATTTGTTCTTATATATCCTGGTTGGTACTTGTATATTTCCCCCCCCCCCTCCATTTCACTTGCATTTATTCTTTTCTGTCATTTCAACCGATAAACAAGTGTCCTTGATGACTAATAAGTCTATTTAGTTCCACCAACTTTTTTCTTCGGACTTATTAAGACATCTACTGTTTTTAGTAAACAAAATTTAAATGCTCGGTAAAACTCAATTTAAAAAAAAAAAAAAAAAAATCAGGGAGGCGGGGGGATTCTTACTTCGTTAATTTCTATCGTTGGGTCAATTGCAAGGCAATTGACCTAACGATATTAAAAAAAGCACTCTCCATTTTCACGATCTAAAATTATTAATATTTTTTTAATTCGCAATTACCACAATTAATAATTAAGTTAAATATTAAAGTAATTTCTGAAAAAAAGAATGCTACTTTAATCTAGTAACAATAATAAAAGCATCAGTGTTTTACGTTGTAACAATGAGAAAATGACTATTATCATATTTGAAGTGAATGTGTGCGTTTGTGTGTGGGGGGGGAACAATGGCCATATATTTCGTGCCTAATTTTTATCTATTGGTAGAATTAAAGGGGAAAAAAATTGGTCACACTGTCTTAGCGTAACAGCGGTTCTAAACACACACACACACACACACACACACACACACACACACACCTAATTATATGCTTCAGCTACATTACATATACTGTTTTACAAAATAAATTTGTAGTTTCTACATACAAATAATAATAATTATTATTATTATTTGTAGTTTCTACATACAAATAATAATAATAATAATAATTATTATTATTATTATTATTATTATTATTGTGCATAGCAAGCAACTATTTATCGTAAAGCATTAGGATAGTTTGTCCTCAACCCTATTTAAACGACTTTCATGTGATAAAAGAAAAAAAAAAAAATCCTACACGCCCTTGAAAACGAAACTTGGGCAGCAGACGATGTTAAATAATAATAACAAACAACAATAATAATGTTTGACCATACTAAAGTAACACAAAGACAATCGTTATAACCATAATCCTATATGACAAAAATATTCATTTTTTTTCTTTAATCAAATTGTGTGCTGACTTGAAAAATGAGCCAACTTTACATAAACCAAGTTGGTTCATTTTTCAGATTAATAATGTTATAACTGAACTTATAATATTCGTTAATTATTTATCTCTACTTTGCGATAATAAGTACTCATTGGCACTGCAATTTTTGTTCTCAATTGTCTGAAAAATACGAACTAATTGGTTGAACCTTTGCATAGATTCAGTGGAGGATGACGTGGATATGACTCAGACTGAAGATGAATAGCTACATGAGTATTTTTTTTTCTTTTTTTTTTTTTTTTTCGTATAACTTCAAGAAAATAATCAATTTTTCCTTCTCCCTGACGCAGCAGATGCAGTCCGACTTTGAAAAATCAGTTCGTTGACTGCTTGAAACGAAGTATCAGAGCCACATGACGTCAGCAAAACTTAAGGAAGGAAGAGGCCCTAGTTTCAGTGAATGTGTATAAACCTATAAACAACTCACTCTCGTGTTTGGTTCGTGCGTGCGTGTACGAGCGCGCGTGAGATAACAGATCGCTGCGGGTCACTTAGAATTTAATGTTTGGTGTGCTCACAGCTGCGCTGGACAAAATGGGCATGTCTACTTTGTAAAGCAACGAACGCGGGCATGCCTTCGCCGCTTCTGTTCTGTTTTGCATTTTTAATATTTCACGAAATAAAAAAAAAAGTCCTGTCGTGGTAAAATGCTGTCCGAGATAGTCTTGACACATCGACAGCATCTGTCATAAAAGATCAGTCGTGGGATTGTTCATTGAACTGCTTTTTGTCATTTTAAAGTAATTAACGATTTTTCTTAGTCATCCGCTGGTATTCCATAACCTTCTCCTGAATATTAAAACTCGCTTGTGCCAAAAATAGACTAAATGCAAGGCTTTTCCTCAGTCAGTTCCTGAGTTAATTTGGCACAGGCAAAGTTTTTTCCATCCCGGAAACCATTTTTTTTTAAATCCAGCAATTAAAAAAACCATTAAATAACATTTTATTATATACTGTTTAAATAAACCTGTCCTATCTATTTCTTGGGTGTGTCTAGATTCACGAATTCGATCTCCACAAGACTTTGTGTCCAGCATGCAGTAAAATCGCAGTCTGTGTGCAAAAGTTCCTTGAAATTGGATGCTTAAACTGCGCATGACTGTTAAAGAGAAATTCACCAACAGGTTACGACGTCTGTATGTCACTTTATAGGAATTTAGTATCGTTTGGGGCATTAGCCCACTATATTTAATCCGAGAACAGTTTTAAATCATAATGCTAACTCGAAATGCAATGTAACAGAAAACCACTAACCTACTGCAGGGGAAAATTGAGTTACATACTGAATAATAACTAGGTTGGCCTTGTACATTCATACTGAGTTATTTCGTTTAGAATAGAACCATAATGGTATTTATAATCCCTCTCTTTTGTCCTTTTTAATTTTATAATTTTTTATCTGCATATTTATACATAGATACATAACAGCAATACCAGTATTTTATACAGACATCTGTATCACCTCTGCTCCCTTGTAGCCAGCTTCCGAGAATTAAATGTATACCAGTACATTATTTCGATCGGGTTGACAGGCAAGAGTTGATAGCGAACCTAGTCGCCAACCAACAGAACTGCGAATTTGAATTCCCTGTGGCATGGATGTTTGTGAATATTTTAGTTGGTAGATAAATTTCATTACTGCAGTGAGAGACCATTATATTGCTTACTTATCAGAGCCTGAAGTGGCTTGAAAACAAGTTTCGTGTTTGGTTTTTAGAGCAAGGTTGCCAGATGATGTAGCCTTAAATTCGATGACGGAACTAACGTACTACAGGTATGCAATCTTATGTGGGTGGAACTGCCGTTAAAAAAAAATGGGATCCTAACTTCCGTACTTTTTAGCGGGGGGAGGCGTATATTCATATGAGGTTTTTAATCTTTTTTTTTTATTTTAATATAATTTAAAATTAATTTAAATTAATAAATTTAAATTAATTTTAATTTAAAATATAATTTAAATTTATTTGTTTATTATTTATATAAAAAATAATAAATTAAAATTAATTTAATTTTAATTTAAAATATAATTTTAATTATATTACACAGTTTCTACTAATGACAATAATTATTACATGTTATTAATAAAAATTAATGGGATAGTATATTTATTTATTCGTATGGGATCCCCCTTTCCTCCACCGTCCCTTAGGAGGGGATGGAGCCCTCTTAATGTTCTGAGGGACGAAAAACCCGAATTTCCAAGTGAAAAAACCACTCACCTCCGTATGAGACTGGCTAAACTCACCGAAAGAGACCAGATAAAGATTCCTCACATCATGGACGGGAATCGAATGAACGGGAATTTCCGATCAAAGGCTTCGTCTATACCAGGGGTCGCCAAACTTCTGTGACCGTCGACCCCTTCAAGAGTTTCTTGACTTTTTATCGACCCCCTCTATTTTACTATTACGTAATTATAACAGGATAAGCAAAAACGACGCTTGTTGGTAAATACGTCATTTTGGCTTACTTGATTGGCCTCCGTAACTATTTTCATGACCTTGCTCCATCTTACAGGTCCTATTCATGTCGCTGTTCCCACGATTCACTCTTAATTGCGTTGGCATTCAGGATGGAGGTAATCCAAGTTAACCGAATTAAATATTACTCGTACAATGATGTCTTATATTTTTCTATCGACCCCCAATCGGCCCCTGAGCCCGAATCGACCCCTAACAATGTTATATCGACCCCTGGGGATCGATATCGACCATTTTGGCGACCACTGGTCTATACCGACTGAGCTACGGAGGCTCACCGTATATTCAACACTGCATTATAATTAAAAATATTGAGATATTTATTATTTTTTTAATTTATTCTGATTTCTTAGGGCCGGGGAATGATTGCAGTCATTGAATTCGCTACTGATTTCAACGATCTCGTTTTTCTTTTTTCTCTATTTTTCCTTCTCGCTATAACAGAGCAAGAGAGAGAGAGAGAGAGAGAGAGAGAGAGAGAGAGAGAGAGAGAGAGATTGTCAAACACAGACTTCAAATTTTCAGTCTGCTTGATGACAGGCAACAAGAACACTAATGTCACCAATACGCCGCATGCTATTTTCAGAAGTGAAGTTGACAGTCCCTTCAACACCTAAGGAATATCTCCTGTACCGATGAAAGCCCATACTAAGTCAGCAATCTTTTACATGCATTAAAAAAGAGACCCGTGTTTTTAAGAATCCATTACTCTTCCAAAAATATCAGGACACTCCTACACTAAATTTTTCCCCTTTTTTGAATCTTCCCTAAATGAATATGGTTGCATGATATTATTTATTTAAAAATGAATAAATAACCAATTACTTAATACCTGGGAGAAAAAAAAAAAAAAAAAACACTGAAAGCGCTAAGCCTAAATCTGTCAGATGAATCATTGAAAGACTCATGACAATAAAAAAATGCGCGATTTAATTTTTTTTATTTCTTTACACATACACACCGTTTTAATGGCTTCCGCATCTGGGTTACCTAAATAATAATAATGATAATAATAACTGAACTAAAGCGCTAAGCCTAAATCTATCAGATGAATCATTGAACGACTCATGACAATAAGAAATACGCGATTGAAAAACTGTTTCATTTCTTTTATATATATATATATATATATATATATATATACATACACATATACATACACACAATTTTAATGGCTTTCACTTTACACAAGAAAATTGCGGTTTTGTGTGCGTGTTCTTTTAAATTTAACCGGGGAAAAATTCCATGCTGTCCGTTTCCGAAATCATAACCTAATAAACTCTAGTGCAATGTACATAGAGCGGGAATATAAAGCTTGGTAAGTATATATATTACGCTCAAGGTTATTAAATTAGATTGTGCCGTCCGTCCAGACTGCACTGCAGGCAAGCATAAGGATCACGTAACCTCGGAGAGCAATACTGGCCTGGATTTCCTCCCCTCTCTCCCTCCCCCATTCCCGTCCCATCCTTCCCCAAGAAAGGACTTCTATTAGTCGATGTTATCTCCCATGTCACAGACCTACATCAAATACACATGATAAATTAGCGTCTTCTCTAAACGAAGCATTTACTTGACTAACGTGCATACCAATAAAGGAGGGGAAAGGACTGTAATTTGAGAGTAAAATATGAATTTATTTAGTTCCATTGACAGCAAAAAAAAAATAATATTCAATACTGTAGCAAAAGCGTGTTATCTGATATTTTGTAGTCCCAAGAGAGGTAAAATGCAGACGATCAAGCACAGCACGTGCACGCCATAAAATAATGAAACGAACATGCGCTATCCTGTATATTTCCTCATCATTTATTCATACGTTAAATATTGAAGAACAAACTACATATTAAGCAAATGTAAAAACTATTTCTTAAGTTTAATCTTAAGAGGTTTAAAAGGGGTAAAATATTAGTTTCGATTTTCTAATGGCTTTTGTATTGACCTGAAACGCACACTTTAAGGAGAAAATTATAACGTCGTAAAATCACTCGTCGTTTCGTGTATGTATGTATGTATGTATGTATATATATATATATATATATATATATATATATATATTCAAAATAATGCAAAAATACGAAATCAAGACAAGATGTACTTAACTGGTCTTAAATGATCGAAACTGATTCCGTAAAAAAAAAAAAAAAAAATAAATAAATAAATAAAATAAAAACTGCATAAAATAAAAAGTTAAAATTTAGTTACAGCGCAATACTAAGGAAAGTTACATTCGCCAAAATGGCGAACCTAACTAAGTCATGTGATAAACTTTTAGGCACTTGTAAAGCAAATAAAAAAAAAAAAAAAAACTGGGGGGGTTTCTTGTTGACGGACTTTCTAAGAGCAATTTTAGTGATTTATAAATCATTGGAGTAAGGGTATTCGAAACCAACCCGACTAAATAGGGTGGTTAATTCTTATACCTTAGTGTCTATATCTATATACTGTGAGTGTTCTTTGGTCGATTTGCCTGTATGAGGAGATGAAAAACCCGATTTCGGGAAGAAAAAAATCACCTTCAGTTAAAAAGCCATAATAAAGGTTCTTCGTGTCCTAGACGGGAATCGAACCCAGGTCTTTCCGAACCCGAATGAAGTTACTGAGGCTTCAGCAAGCCAAAATGATAGCAATGGGAAATAACTTCGTGTATTTATTATAAATCGTTACGGGCTATAATTAAAGTTATGGTGACTCATTTTCATTTTGTTATATAAATAAGCGATGTTTTTAGCATGCTGAGTGTTGCATTAATAGCAATGCCTTAATCTTTTTAATATATTCTTCAGAACTTACAAATTAACGTGAAGGATTGATTAACTTTCCCGGTTTCAATGACTTCTACTTCTTTCTTCATCTTAATAGGAATGAACCTGTACAGAAACGTAACCAGACATCAAACAAAAACTGTCTGAGGAAATGTCAACATTTCTACATAACTTAATAATAAAGGGAATTACGTGAATTATTTTCGGTCGAAATGATACCTGGATGGAATTTTTCAGTAAAATTACTTTCACTAAAGTTGCTCTGTGAAAACCAAGTGTTTGTCATGTTAATACAACTAACGATGAATAGAATTTGCCTGTAAATTCTCACACCCTAGTGACTGGAGAAAACCTTTCCTGATTTATAAGTTCAAGCTGTCGACTTTAAGAAAGACAAATTAATAATGTTATAAATATTAATGAAAGCTTTCTGATGCAAATATCTATTTACTTAGAAAGAGCGAAAGAATTACCAAAGTCGAGCATTTTCTTAAATAATCTTCTCGCATCGCTTCAAATAACAAGATGTTTGTTAACCAGACGAAAATTGGGTGTTTCTACTTCGTTATTATCGCCATCTGGTGGACACTCTAGGATCGTATGATCGCCATTGCTTTTATAATTAGAAGTATGTGGGGGAAAAGGAATAATTAATTTCTACTTTATGTTAGAATTAAATTATATGTTTTAAAATTTGGAATTCAGTTAAATTTATTATTTTTTTTTAAATCTCTATATTCCTAAAATAAATCTTTATTTAGATTTCAGAAACCAACAAATACAAAAGTTGTCGAATAGGAGTTTACATTCGAATAACTTACTGTGCCAAAGTTTGTAAGGTTCGTAATGAAACCACCACAGAAAAAAGTGTTTAAGACTATTTATGTAAGCTACTGAAGACATAATACGTAATTCAAAATTAGACACACAAAAATAAAAATAATGAGTGTGTAGAAACACTAGCGATCTTCGAAACTCTTCCTTATACTCACGCTACTCATCGCTTTATTTCTCATTTAGGATGTTCTTCTATCGGGAAAATGCTAGATAATTTTATAAATACAATAAATAACTTAAATAGCTATCACTGTTTTTTTTTTTTTTTATCCAAGCAGGTCTGGTTAGCTAAGTAGATAGCGGCCCTTCTACAGCCAACAGGGTGTCGGTTCAAATCCCTTGCAGGTGTCTGGTGTGAGGCCACTCTGTTTATTGAAGATCTGAAGTGACTTGAAAGGTATCACGTTTGGTCGCTAGAGGATCCCCACTTTAGCCCACCCACAGCCGCGAAAATGTACGATGGTTTACAACCTTTCCTGGGTGGAATTTACATAAAATAATAATAATAATAATAAAAATCTTCAATCTGAATGGAGCTTCTTTCTTTGCAACATTTCAGTGGCACTGGTCGAAGCAGCCTTGACCTTTTTCACGGAGAAAAAAATACTGCACTTTCCCTAATTTAAGGGAAGATGCTTAGGTTGCACGGTAAGTTGTAATGCAAACAGGTGGTGCGGGAATAATGATCAATGCTAGGGGCATTGTCATGCTGCAAACAAGTCGATATTCCATTGAGAATACTTTATAAAAATGCAATCATAGAGAAATAATTTAAATTTTCAATTATTTCTCTATGATTGAATATTCAAGTTCTTTGTTTTCGTGTATGCTTGTGCACGTCGCTGTACGTCATTGAATGCACAAATGACATTTGATCACATGATTTAAATGTTACAAAATGCCATTAACTAGGAAGGAAAGAAATTACTGACAATCTTTATTCGAAGGTTATAAAAAAAATCTCAGACTTCAGAATTAGCAAACACCGGGGCACAAAACATCACGAAAGTTAGGTGATGACGTCACATTTAAAAAAAAAAAAAAAAACGGAAATCGTTGTAAATTTAAACAGTTCGAAGTTTGAAACTGTTCAGTCATTCTTTTAATATTCCCAAGGGCCAAAAAGTGCACACCGATTGAAGTATTTCATTTTAATTTCCCACTACGGATTATTTGAACACTGCTATCTCACTGTAACAATATACCCAAGTTGAAAGACAGAGAGAGAAAGAGAGATGCTAGTCAATCTTTGTGGATATTCTATTCTTCAGAAGATGTGCTTTCTTTATCATTGACATTTACAACTGCAATATCTATTTGCACGAAACTCTAATTCATCCATAATATATTGGCCAAGAAACTTAACAAACATTCACTATTATCTGAGTGCTTCCATCTATTGATTTTACAGTCAAGTAAACGAATAGCAAGCGACAGTGCGGCAATTTAATATGCACCAGACGAAGAAAATGTTATAAGTTTTCAGTTTATCGATTAACATTTTGTTTATTCACCCCCCCCCCCTCCTTCAACATTAATAGAATTTGAAAATGCGCTGCTTACCCGCATTTCTTAAATAAATGATTGCCATTTGAAGAAGGTTTTACTTAACCACATACGAATGCTTATTTTATCTTTTGGGTTTAGTACATCGCAGGTGACTTTTTTTTTTTTTTTTCATTTTTATGGGAGGAAAAGGAGCTTAGAGGCTACAGTACCTTCTGTTGGACAACAGAGATTAGTAGATTATCTGTAAAAAGATGGCGATTTTTGCACAAACAAGTTAAAGCGTCCGTATTATAAAACCCAAGTTTCCGGGTGAAAAAAAAACCCTATAAGACCGGCTAACTCACCTTTAGTCGAAAGAGACCAGATGAAGGTTCCTCACGTTACTGACGGGAATAGAACCCAGGTCTTTCCGACCAAAGGGCTTCGTCTATACTGGCTGAGCTACCGAGGTTACACACAGTTTACAGTCAAAATATTCGATAGGCATAAAGGGTATGGGTATGGACAGCAGGGATTTTTCTCCCCAGTTTATCTGGGATTTTTTCCTCCCGCAAGCAGGCAAATCGGTCCCTTCAACACACGCAGCTACAGCCATAGAATACACAGGGAAGCATACCCATCCCGGGGATAGGGCTAGTGGCCTTATCTCCGGGATGGGTACGACTTAAAGGGCTTAAGATAGCTCTGTAACAGGCCAGTAGGCCTAACATGTAGAAGGGAGAAGAAGAAGAAAATATAATAAAAAAATAGTACTTGCCTAGAGGAGACATGTGATCTAACAAGGGTCCTGCTCTAAGTAACAATGATGATGATAACTAAACGTCATATGAAATTCTTGCAGATGAAACAGAGACACTATATAACACAGAATGGAATGTTTAGATGAAGGGGACGAGAGACCAATTCGTCTATCTCATCGACGATTAAGACGGGTCGCAGGGAAATAGATAAATTAGATAATGGACCACCCTAGGTCTATCTCATCGACGAATTATAAAACAAGTTTAAAGAACCACCTTAATAATCTGAGTAAAAGACAACTAAAGCAGCAAGGAGTATATCAATGTTAACTCAATCACAGTCGAAAGTATTCTAAAGATATAAATAATTTTGGAATCTCTGACTGCAATGGAACTGCATGCTTGCCGACTGCGTCCAGGATGATTCCGAAATAAATTTTTATTATTTCTGATGGAGTACAAAATGTTCAGCAAATGAGAAAGACGAATTTAATAAAACGCCCCAGCAAAATTCCATATAAGATTCTGCTCAACGAAATAAAGAATACTGATATCAAATAAAATAAACAAAATTCTTTAAAGCATTTTCATCCCACTAAATGAGGTAGGCCATTGGTCTCTGCTATCCTTCGTTATTATTGGTAGTTGAATTCATTTCTGCCAACTAATTGTAAATGGATTAAAACCTCCGTACTTGGGTGGGAAGATCTGAGTTCGAATTTCGTTTAAGGAATAATGTAGATTTAGAAGACTTTTCAACTAAAGGTGAATGAGTGGATCGCATACGGTGATAGGATTTTATCGTTCTAGAAATTGTCTTTATTTTTTTCCTCCCTGCAAAACAAACCAACCGTCAAAAGAACACACGCATTGGAAAGACGTTTACTTTTTAAAATAAAAATGTATTTTACTATAGGCGCACGCACACACACACACACACACACACACACGCACACACAGAGCGCAAGCTACAAAGAAGAAATCGTAATACAGAAAATAAGCCAAAAATAGACCAACTTGGAAGGCTTCTGTGCTAAACTCTGATGGAATGCCTTTATCTACAGCAACTCTTTCCGTTTCTCGGAATTCTTCGGTGGCATTTGCCCAAATAGGGTTGACGCAAGTGAACGTCCCTGCGGTTTAACAACTGCGAAATCCATGTTGATGATCGCTAATTAGATGAGTGGTTTCAAGTTAGTGCAGACGTTACTGTCAGCGAATTTATTTCTTCAAAGCTTTTAAAAATATGCAATTATCGAAGAGGGAAAGATTTTCAAAATCATTTCTATTGAGCCATAGCACTAACAAAATGAGTTTGCTATTTAAGTATATGGAAAATGGATAGTCTCGATATAAAGGCGATGGAAATATGATGATGCAATCAATGGTTTAACAGAGAAACCAAAAGCGCGAGTGTATTGGGATATGCCACAACGTAGTACTTTAACTAAAAGATTTAAAAAAAAAAAAAATTATTGTTGTTTTATGTCACGAATCCACAGAAATATATTTTCATTATAACTTATATATTTCTTTTTTACGAAGTGCAAATTGACTGCAACAAGTATATTTTTTTAAATATTCGGTCTTAAAGTACTCCGCTACCAAACTGCACTTTAATTTTTTTTATTATTTTACTTTATTGTAATTGCCGCTATCAATTCCCAAGTTGACAGCGTCAGAACACAGATGTTGTAAGTGATTTTACATTTGTACTTTTCCGCGCGGTAGTCTTTAACCATGTCGTGCCTTCCTTAGCCTGAACTAATATAACCTCACATCATAGCACTCGAGAAATATAACTGGAGGCTTGTCCAATTGCTTCGTTAGTCACACGAACAGGAAACCTCTATCAGTAACACATTAATCTTGGACTCATCACTAAAAATGACTTTAATCCAACCGTCCTGTGAACACTGGCGAACGAAGTGTCCACACGTCAATACTAACCACACGTCGATGTTCACCAAAGGAACTCACAACACTTTCGCATGCTTCAAGTTGCATTTCTACTCACAGAACCATGTTGACGAGAAAACGATTGTGCCAATGGACTCTACAACAAATTGTTTTGATGACATGAACCGGTTTCCTAAACAAACTTTGCGTCATATTACATCTGCCTTATGTGTAAACAGTCTCTTTCTATCACTGGTACTCCGGAGGAAAACCCTTAGGTTGGACTGTCCCAGTTGTCCTCCATCTTGTGGCTAACCTTGACACAGTGGACTTGTACTCCATTCATAAGCGCGACTTCAGATAAAGGTTAACCTACATCTGTCAAAGAGACAGCTCTCTTCTTTACGTTTTTTTTCCCCCCTCTCTCTTTCTTTAAGATTTTTTAATCTTAAAATCAAAGAAAACTAACAACGCAAATCAAAGGGGATGTGAGTTAACTTTTCCTAGAAGGGGGAAAGAGAAAGATGGCAGCACATATTGGGTATACCGTTTTAAAACTGGTTTACCTTTACACATATAAAGTAATATGACCTTGAATGCAACAAGGTGTTCAAAGTTACAGAAAAGTACATCTGCCACTAATGAATGCGAAAGCATATCTTTTCAGGGATGGGGGAGAAGAAAGACATACTTGTAACTTTTAATTTGCACCCATCAAAATATACATGCAATGGAAACGAGAGTATATTTGAAGAATTTCCCCCTAAATGCAGAATAAATAGCAAGTCATTGGGAATACATCTCCAGATATGTGCAGCGATATTGTTATTGATGTTTTGGATAACAATATCGCAAGTAATCGCTTTCGCAGTGTCAATATTATAAGGATGGTCCATAGAAATCTTGCTCAGGAGAATTTCTAGAACTCTATTCTTAAGTTGTCAGTTAAACCAATCGCGAACCGCCAGCTTCACTTTTCTATACAGCTGGAAGTACTCCTTTTGAGCCTTTGTTTCAGGGACTGAGAGAGAAAAGACTCACAATGGGAATTCCAAAGTATGTGGAAATCGTTCAACATTTCTCAATTCTTCTGCTAATTTTCTGGATGATTTGTGCCAGATATTGTTGCAGAGAAGGAGTCCCACATCGAGTTTCTTTGTGATATCGCATGGTCATATTTTTCACCAATGTTCCTGCAAGCGATTCGACAAATGGTTGAAATCATGAATCTCATGCAACTGCTGTTTTCTCTGCTCTGAAACACCCTGAAAAGGGTGGCTTTTCCAGTCTGCCGAAGATGTAAAACACGTATGGTGTATGTCGTATTCTTCTAAGTCCCGTTTATAAGCATTTTTGGTTGCAGACCTCTCCCATTTGTCTCCAGCTTTCTCTGTTGAAAGCTACCCGATGCCAACATTTTGAACAAGCTAGATGAACAAGATTGTTCATCTAGCTTTTCATCCCTACAAATACATCCTCCAATTTTGATTTTAAAATCTCTTCCCTTATATTCAACACGTTTGTTTCTGTTCTTATATCTTCATTGTTTTGTTGTCTGATGCTTAGCATTAGAATTTTACGCAGGATTTTTTTTTCCACTTTGCCAAAAGACGTTCGACCTATCTGAATTATTTTTATTTCTTCACAAATGCTTATTTTCGCCTAATGTAAAAGTTATTTCCAGGTAGATTGTATTATCTTCACTTTATTAGTTGTTCTGGTTTTCATTAATATTTATCGTTTTATTTTATATACAATCCTACTTTATTTGATATCGTATTTAATTCATTCATCATTTCTTCAACCTCTGTTTTCTTGTTTGCAATTACTACAATATTAATATCAGCATATCAAAAATTTTTTTTTTTTTTTTTTTTTACTATTTTAATATTAATTAATCCTTTCGTGAATAGACCAATAAGTCCTGTAATTGCCATCATACAAGTTTCTATAAACGTACCTTTTTGGTAATGCAAAACGGAAGAGACAATGAAGTTTTGGAGAAGAAAATATTTATGGGAATAAAATGAATTTGAAGATTTTAGGGAAACTAATGATACTGGAGTCCTAACGAAAGTATATAAGATCTATGGGTGTGATCTATCACAGAAAAAACTACATCTGATCATCCTTAAACAAATCACTCGCAACTCAGTGATTCATATGTGGATCCGTTTTACAGTTCGTTTCTTCCGTAAGCGACAAGGACAAGGTAAAGAAACTGGAATTCGTTAAGTTTCCATGTTACAGAATGAAAAGAATTGGGAAAGGAAGGAGATAGTTCTCAACTTAGAATCAGCAAAAAAGAAAACTCTAGAGGATTTTCTTTTCCTGTTTTCTGATTATTCATTTTCCTGTTTATTTGATCTATTCGTTTTCCTGTTTTCTGATTATTTGATCTATTCGTTTTCCTGTTTTCTGATTATTTGATCTATTCGTTTTCCTGTTTTCTGATTATTTGATCTATTCGTTTTCCTGTTTTCTGATTATTTGATTTATTCGTTTTCCTGTTTTCTGATTATTTGATTTATTCGTTTTCCTGTTTTCTGATTATTTGATTTATTCGTTTTCCTGTTTTCTGATTTATTCGTTTTCCTGTTTTCTGATTATTTGAATTCTAAGCAATTAAGACTGCATATTTTTGTTCTCATATATTTCCGAAATATGTCGCTTAGAATAAAATAAATCTATTACTAATATAAACTGCGTATCGTCACGAAGTTCAAATAGGGTAATTTCCTTATGTACCCTCACACAGTTTAATTCTTGCACCTTTATGAATATGTGTGTGTGTCCCGCATGTCATCGAGTTCAGTGTATAGGTTACTGTCCCAAACAAGGTCATTTAGTTAATCCGTAACTAACTTCCGTGTAGGGAGGTTGATTAACTTACTGCGTTCAGGTATCAACGACCGGAAGTAAGCCCTCATCAGTACCTACCAGAGTTCCGCGTTGATAAACAAAAAAGATAGACCGGGAACAAAGATAATTGAGTTTCAGTTTTTTTATTTATTTTTATTTTTTTTACCACGAAGACGTATTTTGTTATTTCTTTCATAATTAACCTTACAGTGTGGTTTATTGATCATGTACCGCACTTCCCAGCATGCAATTGCTATTTGAAATAACATCAGTAATAAACTAATTAATTTTTTTTTCTGTTCTTTATTCACCCTGTGCATATGCAAAGAAACATTTTTTTTTTTTTGAAAGGGCGGAGAGAGAGAGAGAGAGGAATTTATTACGGATGCTAGAACGTATTTTGAATTATCTTTTTTTTTTTTTAGAAATATTTTAAATAAGTGTATTTTCAATATTTCCACAACAAAATATAAACAATCCAGACTTTGCTGCAAGAAATTTAAAAAAAAAAAAACGCAGCCAATTCATAACGATTTTATTATTAATAGCAAGCGTAGTATTCGATAGAATGCGAAGTATAGATTCATGTAGCTCCTCCATTTCAAATAGTCGCTGCCTAACAAAACCATTCGTATTGTATTAGAGAATCGACTCAATATTGATTCTTTTTTTTTTTTTTTCTGGATGTCTAGAATGCAAAGTAAATTGCAATGTTGAGTTAACCTGCTTGAAGTCAGCAGCGCTGTATCTTCCAAAACAATTGATAATCCGAATTCTATTACCATGTACATGTTATAGTAATGCATACGTTGTTGTTGTCCTATAGGAATAAAGACAGCCAAAGTAATTATTTTTCAGATTACTTCCAATGTTATTGATTTTAGATACCTTCCTATTTGAATTTGTAAAAGTCTATCTGAAATGAAAGAGCATGCGAGGTACATTGCAAAGAAAGAAAAATAAATAAAAATAATCAGATGACAAGCTTAAACTTTTTCGATATGTCTCTAATCCAACTATGTCATACATCTTTCGTTATTAAAATTCATTTGATACTTAATTTAAATGAAAATTATCGCGAGACGCAAACCTCCGAATCATTTAATCATCGCTAAAAGATTATTTTGGCTTAAATAAATATCAAATCGATCGAATCGAGTATGAAGTTGGCTCATGAAAAGAAATAGCAACGAGTGAATTTGAAAGGAATGGAAAAATGCATTATTGTTTCATGATCTGCTTAGTGTAGTAGTAGATTCAAATCATCTTAAAGTTGGACCGATAAAATTAACATTGAACTGAATTAATGCTAACATACTGAACAGTTTGATTTTCAAAACAATGCACAGTACTAAATATGTTTCGCTTCAATATTGTCTATGGTTTCTTGTCGTATATAAAACTTCACATGTAAAAAATTAAACTATAAAAATTACATGATATTATACACAGTGGCGGCTCGTGCCTTCAGATCGTGGGGGTGCTGCAACTTTCGAAATATACATGCACACTGTAAGTAACAATGTATACGTGTTTGGATAAAATATCAAAATTATGGTAAAAATTGAAAAAAAAAATTAAAAGAAAAAATATTGTTTATTATCGATAAAATTATCTAGTTTGGTATAATTCAAAATTACTTAAAAATAAAATCCATTATCATAACCCCAATAATGTTCTAAAATAAAAACTATAACAAATGTTTTGTCTTTAATGTCCAAATATTTAAAGAGACGGAGTAAACACGATAAGCACTACGAACACTCTCCTACTGGCGCAAACTGCATATAAACAACAGTGGAACTACACGACGGACAGTGCCGCATTACGCTAATAGCTCGCATCTCATTATGACGTGTATATGCTTGCGCGCGTAGCAATATGACACTGTGGTAAACACGGTGCTGCCAGCATCCTTCGACCTCTTAAGTGCTACAAGATGGATTTTTATTATTTTTTATTCAAAATAAGAGAATTATATAGGATTGTTAATGATAAAATTAAATATTACAAGCAAATATAAATAAATTAATAAATGTATTTATATATCGAGAAAAATTGGGGGTGCTGTAATTCCGTAGTGTAATCAGGGGGTGGCTCGTGCATAAGCACATCACGCACCGGATGATGACCTCTTTTATACTGTAGTTGGTTGTCATAGCATGGATATCTGAAATCCACTTACAGCTGCACTGTAACCAGAAATCGTCGCAGCACACTTTTTTTTTTCTTTTTCGAAACAGACCTTAATTGAAATATCGTTTAAGCAACAGCTGAGCTAATTGCAAAACGGTTTCAGTTTTCTAACGGTACCGTACTACCTAAATAACACGTGCATTTTTTTTTTTTTTTATTTAATCCAAGTCGTAAGGTACAGGTGTTCTTCGTCAGAAAGCTAATAAATCACCGACCTACAAGGCGATTAGCAGTTTGTTTGGAAAAAAAAAAAAAAAAAACCAGATTACAAATCACCCTTAAAACCTTACGAACAGTTCATTCGTTTTCATATTAAACCGAAGTTAAAATATTTGAATTTACGGCAGTTATTTCACAGACCGCTTTCTCCTTAATGACCGTTCCAGAGATTTGTTTGTTTTTCTCGAAAACGACGGGGAGATCGAGCGAAACGTCACCAAGTTATTGATTTAACGTGGTCATTAGCAATGTTTACAGCTTGATTACCTACTTAAACTTGCAGAGTGGAGAATGGTTCTGGCAAATAGCAGTTACCACACTACGCAGTGCATTCCACGTCACAAACAGATACTGGGTTAACTAAAACAAACAGAGAGAGAGACACAACACAGGGAAAGTTATTTCTTTTTTCTCCCCTTTTTTATGAATTAGATGAATCAAAGTGAACAAAATGTCATCAAATGCTGCCAGCTGAATCAGCTCACGAGAATTCATATCGAACCCTGAACTTTGACAACAGCTGTGATTTAAAAATGAACATCATTTTAATATTCAAGTGTAGAGCCGAAATGTATCTATCCATAAACATTTCAAAATTTAGCAGAGAGTTTGTGAGAATATAACTTTCGGCATCGAAGTTGCCTTGATTTGCACTACTTAAAAGACACGGACTCTATCCACGAGCCCGAATATTCGCCTTTTATTAGTGCTTAAATTAGCTTCCCTTTCAGGGGCGGCTCGTGCATAGGCACTGGGGAACTGCAACACTCCCAATTTTTCTCGATATATAAATATATCAATTAATTTATTTATATTTGCATGTAATATTTAATTTTATCATCAACAATCCTATACAATTCTCTTATTTTTATAAAAAATAATAAAAATCCATCTTGTAGCACTTAGGAGGGCGCTAGCAGCACTGTGTTTACCACAGTGTCATATTGCTATGCGCGCAAGCATATGCACGTCATAGTGAGATGCGAACTTTAGGACGCACCTCATTAGTTCGCACTGTCCGTCGCGCAGTTCCACTGCTGTTTATATATAGTTTGCAAATTACTATAACATTTGTTATAGTAATTTTTTAAGTAATTTTGAATTATACCAAACTGTATAATTTTGTCGATAATAAACAATATTTTTTCAAGTTTATTATTTTTTTATTTTATGATTTTTTACCATAATTTTCTTATTTTATCCAAACATGTATACACTGTACTTACATTTCGAAATGTATGTATGTATATTTCGAAAGTTGCAGCCCCCCCCCCCCCATGATTTCCAGCCGCCACTTTTCCCTGACAGTTGTTTCGAACTTGTTGATCCTCAGAGACCAGGCAGAAACCTTTGGTTTAATATCAAATTTCTATGTCAGAAAGTTGTATTTTTTCACAATCAAATATTAAAATACAGAGCTAAAAGGCTTTAATTGTTTCGCTTTGGGTTTTGATATATTTATGTTTGTAGCGAAGTTGATGGAAGACGGCTAAAAAATAATTTAAAAAAAAAAAAAAAAACAGTACAGATTATAAGAAATATTTCCCTGCAAGTGGAAGATCGGTATAGAGCGAAATGCAATGAACTAAAGAAGGCGGTTATAAAAGACAATATAGGGTAGTTAAAATCAGCAATACCCGATGAATATTATATGGTAAACACACAAAACAAGATGATCAAAAACTTCAACAAGAAATGGAACCCAACGTAGAGAACCATAAAGGAAGATAAAGGTGAAATCTTCATGAAATGAAACATGAGAGATAAGGACAAGACACTGCTCGAAGTTATATAAGACACACAGGGAAATGTGAAATTCAAAGGAGGTTCATCGATGAATTTGAATGAAATTCAGCAGTAACTGAACACATAAAAGCCCTGAGGATGATGAGATCGCGAGGAAGATGCTAAGTATGGTGGTGAGATGATGAAAGATGAACGGCATCCATGGGAAGAAAGGAAAACATCAAGAAAATCGACAGGATTAATATTAAAATCTATCCCCCCAAAAAATGAAGCAAAAATCCCACAATTCCTCTAATGGTGTGGATAAAGTAGTTTTGATCGTATTAAAAGAAAGAATAAACAAACAACTGGAAGAAAATCTAGAAGATGAATAAACGGATTCAGAAGATATAGAAGTACAATGTATCAAATATTAACGTTAGCATTTAGAAGAAAACTACATAAAAATATAAATATTCACGCCTGCTTTGTTGATTTGCAGAAAGATTCGACAACACAGATCAGAAGGCGACATGAGCTGTACTTGAATGTTATGGAGTGGAAAGGAACACACGATATATCTATCATTGAATATCAGCAATAACGCAGAAGCTCGTGAGCAATTGTGAAAGAACAGGAAGATGGTACTGAACAATAAGACACGAGGTATGGAGACTCAATAATCTATGAGCATTTTTATCATGCTTTTGGAAACAACGATGAATGTTATAAGAAAAAATTTCAATTCAGGGTATGAAGATGCTAAGATTAGCAGATAGCATAATTGCAAGAAGTATGTTGATGTTTATGTGATGTCCCAAGGTAAAATGGTGCGATAAACAGACTGAGTGCGGTCACATTTTAGCCACCAGTGGGAAAGATATAGGCAGAATATCGCAAGTTATAGGTTGCACTATATGTAGAAAAAATAGCTGAATAGATCTATTGTAAGAACGAGGTAGTTCCAATAAGCTCGTGCAAAGTTATATCGATTATAGTACTTGCATCCTACAACTTTGTGACTAATATTGTAATTTGTAAATATTTCATTGTAATTTTCATAAAATTGTCTCTTGTTTGATATTTTCTTATATATTCCCATGTAGTAATAAATAGTTTTGTAACAACATATTGCTACCTATTTTAGTTATTTACCCTAGATAAGCGTATTTTTTTACTACACAAAACAGGGGATAGCTCCAAATTTGGAAAATTCATCCAGCTCTGAGGACAAAAATAGTGCTTAAAGGTGTATATTATACGTTAGTAAGTCGTTTCAAGTAACTATCAAATAATTATTTTTTTGTAGAAGTTTTTATAAGCGTGTGGACAAATTTTCACGTCTTTTTTTTTTTTTTAATCAAGTAATAACATCAATTACTGAGATCATTTTTATTTGAGAATTAAATATATTTGAATAAAATATATTTGAAAAAAATTTTTAATATTTTTTTTAAAGTTTATATATATATATATACACGAGCGTGTATGCAAATTGTAATTTCAAACATGTTAGAGATCCATTTCTAGAAATCTTAACGCTTTTACCTATCCACTCTCCCCCCCTCGATTCACAAAATAGATCGTTCTTACCGTGATCTTCAACTTGCAAGTACAAAATGGCAGCATTTCGGTTACCGGAGAATAAAAGATGAAAATACAGTATTTGTTTTATTTGTTTACAAGTTTTTCTGATTTTATGGATGGTTAAAAATAAAAATGTTCCATTTATTTTAACGCCTTCCCTCCCAATTTTTAATACTCGTGCTTTTGTATTGTATCTATTTCTATGGTTCTTGAAACTGCATTAAGCATAAACAGCTATTAAAACAATATGCCGTGTATATTATTTTAGCTTGAACAGCTGCCTCACCGAGTTCTAATAATAGATAAGTTAACATAGTTTCCTCAAACACAATTCGTTGAATTCGTGAATTTCATTGGTCGATGTTTGTCTCGTGACAAACATCGAAAGTTCATGAATTAAGGCTGCGTTATTCATTCCTATCCGCCCACACATATGCAGAAGGAAAACTTTATTATTATTATTATTATTATTCCTGATACCTCCAAGGAGTCCGAAGACTCAAAAAAAAACTTAAAAAAAAAAAAATCTTCCCGCTTATCTTTACTTAAAGTTGCAATAAAAATGCTATTAAGAAACTTCCCTTGCTGATAAGAGTGGTGGTAACACAAGATCGGCTGTGAGAAATGCCATCAAATAATATTTTTATTAGACCTAATAACTATAATCTAGGAAAGTTATCGCTACTTTGCAACAAAAAAAAAAATCTCTCCATATAATTTTAGTTTAGGTTTAACCAACGATAATTAGAATACTTTTAACAGATAAGAATACAAAATTCACACTTAAAATTACATTTCAAGTCACTTCATGCATTTCACACGAGATGGCAGCACAACTCCGTCATGAAATCGCTTTTATAAACTTGTAGCAACTGAATATCGATAATATAAAGTTCGTACTGGCTGATATCCGCTTCCACAGCAATTAAAAAAAAAAAAATGAGGTGATCAACTCATAAGTGTGCAATGAATAGTGATAAAATTGGCAATAGTGAAAACCTTCGTTCTCAGCGAGTCAGTGCTACCTAGTTTCAACGATGAACCAATTTAAACTAGTCGACGGATGTACATATATCAATGTGGCATCCGTCGATGAGTCCTGACATAGAAGGAGCGCTCCTGTAGCGAAGTCGCAAGTCTAGTCGATATTTGCCCTTCGGTTGGAAAAGTCTGATTCCAGTCCACGAAAATCATCTTTATAAATGGTTTTTATTTATTTATTGAAGGTGAGTGATCCAGTCCTATAGTAGTCGCAAACAGACGATACTGAACAGAGTTCGTGTATTTTAAGTAGTGCAAACCAAGGCAACTCCGATGCAGAAGATTATATTCTCTTAAGGCTCTCTGATAAATTTTCGAAACTTTTTAAATATTTCTTTCTATATTTGGCTACGAAATATAGTTGGATCCATGATATCCTCGCTTTTAGCATACTAAATTGGATTTGTAATTAAAATCCTATAAGTTTTTTTTTTATTTATTTTAAAATGTAAAAAAAGAATTAAAATACAACAAATATCTCCTTATGAGCTCACTCGAATGTTTTTCATTTTTTCCGTATTGAGGTCCCAGAATGTTACATAAGTGAATTTAACGGATAGAGATAGATCAGTCATTGTCATTCAGATTATAGGAAATGTGGAGTACCCTTTGAAAGGCAGCCCATAGACGTGTAACGTGCCAGCAAGGAGAACCTTCAAATGGGACATTTATCCAGGTGTCAAAATAATAATGGTAATAATAATAATAATGTGGGCGCCAGGAAATGAGAAGAGACAAGAAACCCAGCGACGTTCTTCTTGCATAGCTGGAGGATGTATTTCTCGGATAACATAACATCAAGAAGTCTTTTCTGGAGAATAAAGGGAATGAAAGAAGTGTTTATGAACGTTGACCAGTTGTACTCAGGTATTTATTAAAAAAAAAAAAAAAAGGAGGAATAATGAGAGCCACCATTCCTATGACGAATGGTAGAATAGCATCCAAGTACAGTTTTATCGCAAGAATAATTTTCGAACATTGCCCAAGTACGCCTTAGTCCAAATGTGATCAGGATCGTACTTATACTTCTCCGAAGGTCGGCGAGGCCCGAGACGTTTGTGCATAAGTACGTCTCTAATTGTGACCGTAACTTTTATTGTAGCTAGACAAGCAAGTTTATCTCAAGGAAGCTAATTTAGTCATCACACTTTACCTTTTTTTTTTTTTTTTTCTGCCGACTTCTGCATTGACGATGTCCAGGTGGTGATTTGTTGCAATTTGGATGGATTCTTTTCACCTTCTCAGTTAATGTTGAAGTAACTTATATGTTCGTTCATCTACTCTTTCTTTCCTCTCTTCTCATATCAATCAGTCACTGACTACAAATACCATTACTGTTTTAACCAATAATATGCATTACATTTGTAGTCTTCACTTGTCAAACGATAAGGCTTGCATTACATCACTAGTTAATCTACTTCAGGTGGTTGTTTGCTTTGGATTTACGACCGAATCAACAAAGGATAGTCTGTAAACTGCGTGTATTCTTCTGGTTGTTTTTGCGGGATGAAAAATCCTTGGTTTCAGAGGAGAAATCTTTGATATCTCTGTATGGGACCAGCTAACCCAGTTTCATTTGAAATTCCCTGGTATAGGTTCTTCTTCACGTCTCTAGACGGGATTCAAACTTAGGTCTTTCCAACCAAAGGGCATCGTAGATACTGACTGAGCTACGAAAGGATCTACAAAAAAAAAAAAAAAAAAATTGTGACACTCTCTCTTTCTCTGGCTTCTTCTTTTCTTTCCTTTTTTATTTTATTTATTTTTTTTTTTTTAAGATAACAAGTAGCTTCTTCCTAAGCCTTAGTACTTGCTAATTTATCCTTCTATAGAAGGATAAGAGAGAGATTTCTGCCTTGGGGGTACGGTTAAACAAACATCACTCCAGATGTAACAATCGACCCCAAACAAAGAAAGAAAAAAAGAGGCCCTGGCCCTCCCCCTAGTCTACTACGACCGATAAAGGTCAAACGAGGTGAAGTGGAAAAACATAGTCAACAAGTGCGGGTAAATAGTGCTCACTATTGGCTAGCTTGAAAATGCTGCTACGAAAGGGGTAAAATCACACCCCGTATTGCGTTGGGCCAGACCCAAATGAATTTGATCCGTACGGTATACGCTTATTAAAGCACCTCGTAGCCCTTTTGTAGCGTGTAACAAACGGGGCCTCACATGACAAAGGAGTTTTTTTTAAAAGCACGTGCAAGATGTATGGGGGTAACCTTGAAAGAGCGATGGTTAGTTTAGGGTTAACGAACATACATGAACCGTAAAATCTCGCCGTAAGGGGTCACGCTACAGACTAATTGGACCATCTACAATCATGAACTTTTTTCTTTCCCTTTACAACTTTACCTTGATAATATGCCCATATATTATCGAGGTAAACTCCATTTGTTTATGAAAGGCGATAAACTGTTTATGAAGGACTATAATGGCATATTTCAGTAGAGACTGTGTTCAACAATTTATTAAGCTGGTATAAAGACAAACTGATTCCAGCATTAAAAAAAAATGCATAAATCAAATACTCTATTATTTTTGAACTTCAGTTTATTTTACTCTCTAAAATTATATATATATATATATATATATATATATATATATTATTTATTTATTTATTTTTTTTTTAAATAGCCAAGTAAGAATATATAAACTAATTACTAAAATCGAAAAAATTACTTCGGCCGTAAACTAAAATCAAATCAGACAAACCAGCCGCAGAACACACACGTTTTGTGTTGTGGCCTGAGCTATTTTGACGGTAATCATAAACAACAACAACTCAATGAATAATCGGATTTACAAAAAAAAAAAAAAAAATCTATCTTGTATTAAATCAAAAACATAGGGACCAGTTTCCGTTATATGGAACGATTTCTGGCCATACCCCAACCTAACTCTGAATTTATACCGAACACTGCGCAGATCTATGCTGTAATAAAGTGAAGCCACAAGCTAAGCTGACGTGACACGATGCTTCGGCAACTCTTCAACAATCTCCTTTCAGAAATTAACCCGTCAACTTCTGGCAGAGCTCGTGAATCACCACTTAATCGATCTGGAACAGCAGCTGTTTCTCGTATATCTCGAAATATTTCAAGACGCGTCCGTAAATCACTTAACGCTATTTTTTTTTTTTTTTTGAATTTTTAGAAACTCCCCTTTCACAGCCATGGTCACAAATTGTCAGAAGGTAATCAATCTCAACTCCTACCAAAAAATTTACGTAACAAATAGAAATATCGTTCTTTTCCATTTCTCCATATATATATGGAGAAATGCACTACTAGTTTCGTCTAAATCTAGACTTCATCAGATGTGAGATAAACATATAAATACCAGTAACCAATCTAAAGAAATTGGCAGAGTAACGTATCTAACACTAAAGAGAATAAAGGCTAGAGTTTAAATAGAACAATGAATTCTGACTGCATCATTATATACATGTGCGCGTATAAGGTCTCGAGAGCGCCAATATTGAATGGTGGAGTTGTTAGAGTCTGGTAAGCTGTAGCTTAGGTTGTTATTAATATGGACGGGATTGATAACTATCTCTTTAGACTCTAATCTTCTCTCTAACTCGTCACAACATCGGTGTACGTTGACAGTTTCATCCCAGAGTATCTGATGTGGAAAACCTGCATCATTTGAGTTGGCTGAACATAACACATGACTGGACAAGGCACTGGCTCGAGTTCTGTTGTAGGTAATGTCCCTCTAGTGCTCCTCTAACCGGGTTCGATAGATTTCTCCGAAGTATGGCTTACCACAATCGCAAAGAATCTTAAAAACACCAGGATAGTTAAGATTACTGTTTAGTTTTAGGACGACTTAAGATGGAACGAAGTTTAGGTAGGGTTGTGAAGAACGTCTGAATAATTTTAGCCAATTTTGGAGAAGCGAGTCTAAGGAGATAGTTATCAATCCCGTTCCATATTAATAACAACCTAAGCTACAACCTACCAGACTCTCACAGCTCCACCATTCAATATTGGCGCTCTCGAGATCTTATACGCGCGCATGTGCATAATGATGCAGTCAGAGTTCATTGTTCTATTTAAACTGTAGCCTTTATTCTCTTTAGAGTTAGATACGTTACTCTGTGTTTTTTTTTAAAAAAACAATTCCTTTAGATTGGTTGCTAGTATTTATGTTTATCTCACACCTGATGAAGTCTAGATTTAGACGAAACTAGTAGTGTAATTAAAGTTTTTATTTAAACTTCGGTTCTAGTCATTAAATTATTTTTAAATATGATATCAGATCGAGTAAATCTTCACACACACACACACACACACACACACACACACACACACACACACACACACACACACACACACACACATATATGACTGATGCAGGAAATAAACCATACATCTGCATGCATTGTATCAACTGACGATAACGTGCACATATACTCCGATTTCCCCGAGAAGGGGAAACCACGTTCCTATTGATACTGTCACCTACAGCTTTAATTAATAGGATGATACAAAAGACCTCATTTTGCAATAACAGTCAGGAATTTATAATAACATGAACGTCATGTAGTGGTTGAACTGGAGCCGTAGAGTGTTCTCAGCACAGAAAGGATGAATGCGAGATGGTGGCTGACGTGAGAAAATGATTACAAAAAGGTCTTAAAAACTAATATGGATGCTAAAGGAATTCGAAGAGATTTCTGAGTAAAAGGTGGTGTTACGCAAGAGAAAAAAAAGATGCTATTTGTCTTTCACACAACTGGGATAGCAGAAGAGGGAGAAGGTTAAAGGTGAATTGAGGTCACGATGAGACAGGAGCAAAGAATGCTTCTGTACCAACGATAAACTACATTCCGTGTCGTCCGAGGAATCAAGTCAGCGAAGTGTTTGGTGTCAGAGAACAAAGAAAGTTCGGCTCCTTCTGAGATATTCGTCACTGGCTCTACAGAACCATCTTGAGCCCATTGTGGGGGGAATAAGAGAAATGTGGGAGTGAGAAGAAAGAGAGGATAATTCACTCTAAAAAATGAATACTTCGTTACAGATCCTTTTGTGTGCGTGTTAATGTTAGTTTTCGGCTTTTTATTCCTCCCCTCCCACCATCCTCTATTCGTGTTTTCGTGAGTTACTTCTTGATCCATCAATGTCACAAATCCATTATGTATAGATAACGATTGTATATATAATGCTAAATGAATGACTTACATCGAATATGATTAATCCTTTGGATGAAATGATCCTCATCTTCTACACTTTTACGCCGACCCTTATCTGGAATTGTTTGCCTTATCATCCTGAATCCTTGAAACGCCTAACACCAATCATGTGAGTTTTTGTATTTCCTGAAATAAAAAAAAAACGATATGAAAATAATTATTAATGATAATAATCCCTTATTTATTTCTCATATGTCTAAGTTCAATATCTATTCATTTTCCGCTGAAACAAAGTCGAGTACTTAATTTGTTTTTTATAAAACGAAAAAAATTCATAGAAAAATATTTTTAATTTGAATGGCATTATCTAAGGAGAATTTCCTCACATGGATAGCACTAAGAAATGTTCTATTGTGGACGATAGATGTTTCCAATGTTTTTATGAAAAAGTCAAATCGGGAATAAGTCTCTCATCTCACCAACTTCCATGCAAACCAGTATAAATCGAGAAACCTAATAAATAGGAAGTCTATGACAAAAGAGGTTATGTTGACAATAAAGGCAATAATAACATAAAATCACTATCTTTTGGATTGCCACTGATTATATACAATTATTTCAGTAAGCAATATCATCTATTGAATACACGTATAGACTAATGTTAAGAAAGGAGAGTAGGCTGAACATCTTAAATATTAGCCTCCTCTTCTATATTTAAATTCTCGTCCCTCTCATGACCAATCTTAGGTCGTTCAGCTAGCAATGTATATTAAAAAAAATACGTATTAATATTCTGTCATTATCTTTGTTGCACTAGAATGACAACTTTTCCTTTTTATGTAGCATCATTATCGCCATCTATCGGAAGTTTCTATATTCCTTCCCACCCACCTCCAACAAGTTTTCGTTGGATTCATGAACGTTTTCATTGGATGCCTCTAAGCTTTCAGATCCCCCTGTATATCAGTAAAGCATTGAAATCGGAATTGGAAGATTACGTAAGTAAAGATTCTCCCAGAATAAATAAGTGCAGGCTTGAAGAACATAAAACAATACAATTCTTAATGGTTGATATCTATTTGGCATTTTTCCTATTTCAGCAATGCACAACATACGTGTTTATGATGATGTGATTGGGTTTAGTTCGTGCGCGCGAAGTCTTAACTTTTTTAGGTGTGTTTCATATCACATGAACTTTACCCTTCTGTAGTTCGTTAACCCTACTTCGAAACAAGTGACTGTCTGCGCAGCTGTCATAACACACACACACACACACACACAACGGACTCACGAGTCTAGAAGCTGATGAGATAATTGCAAGTGCAGTAGACGACAACGAAGGGGGACATTTCAGTTATTAGTTTTTATTAAGCCTATTAAGCAGTGATGGACAACAAAGACGGAGGAAGTAGAAGTGAGGACGGGGGGGGGGAGGGTAAGAGTATCCTGCGTCACAGACAGTCTACTGGTTAGCCGATATGGTTACTCTAAACAGCAAAGTAGCAACAACCCGTTCGCTAACAAGTTGTCAACAGATCAAGCGCTAGAACTGACATTAACCTATATAGTTAGTCACGTGGCTAACTATTATCAGAATTACTAAAGGAAAATGCGACTCTTTAAGAGATAAATAAATCGAAAAAGGCAAACAGACATTGAGAGTTGACAGTATACCCGCCTCCCTCCTCCAAGTGCCTTGGCCTGCTATGATTAATATTCATTTGAAAGAAAGAAAGAAAGAAAAAATGAGCTGGATGAAACCTAAGGAGGGTGCGCCAACTTTAAAATATAAAGAGTTACGAAGTTACTCCACCTCTTAAACTTGGGCTACACCGGGGGTAACGAACTCAAAAATTCTCCTGGCAAAATGACTAGTAAAGGTCATGAACATAAACGAATTTTAAGATGAAGAAGTAATAAAAGAGATTTTTTAAAAAAATAAGAAACGGGTGAGGTAAATTCAGTGCATCTTATGAACGCCTAATATTACAAATGTCAAAAATAAAAACTAAATATATGTAGACGACATATAATCGTAAAGAAACTAGTCTTTATGGTCACTTAATAACTCATTGGCATATCGAAAAATTAGAGAAAAATATCAAAATAATAACAAAAAAATCTAACAGAAAATAGCAAAGCTTTTACGGTAATGGAGCTGCCTCTCTATTTCAACCTAAGACTAAAATTAAGTTCTAATTTATAATTTTTTCTATGCATTCAACAATTTAATATAATATTTACCATATTTGTCTTAAGTATTATTAAACATTATATTTTATACAAATATATTATACTATACAAATATAGAAATATTAAGTATTTGTATAATACTTGTATAGCATTATTTAATATGCTACGTATTAAATAATAATTAAATAAATACTAATTAAGGTCTTTCATAATCTTTGGTCTTTGACCCAATATTATCAAAGACCTTAAATAGTATTTGGGGAGGAGACGGCAGACAACCACCGCCATCTCGCGTACTCTAACACTATATATATTATTGTCTATTGTGGATTTTCTAGAGTTATGGCATGAAAAATCCGTATTTCCGAGAGAAAAACATTACTGTGAACATTCTTAGCATGGCTCGCTTATTTCGTTCTTGCTGAAGTATCTTATTATTGCTATTGGAGATTATGTCACGTCCACTTAAACCAATAAACAAACCAAACTCTTGCTATGTAGATCGAGTGTGCCATATTATTCAAGTTATTTTGAATAACTACAAATGAAAATTTGATATTATCAGAAAAATAGTCGACGAAATGAAAATCAAAATGAAATTTTTAAAAAAAAATGAATTCGCTTTGTATTAAAGCAGGTTCTACGATTTAAACATTCACAAATAACTCATTCAATAAATAACTCATTGCATAATGTACTTTTTAAGAAGCTTTTAAAACCATTTTATTAAAACATATCCAACATAGCCGCAGCTCATAACGCATGCGTAAAGAATAGAGAAGGGAGTCGCAAAGGGGAAAATTATATTTCATATGCGCATTTGATTCCTATAATGTGTCTTTCATTTTAAAATGTATTTCTTCGATCTTCTGAATTTTAAACCACTGAGAAATAATAATAAAAAAGATAAATATTCTCTTTTTCCATCCGGTTTTCATTTATCAACTTCCGCTGTATATTTACATCAATGAACAATATATATGAATTACTTTAGACATTAGTTCCTCCCCATGATAAAATTTGTCCCTCTAATTAAACTCTTGCGGAGATGTAGGGGAGAAGAGGGAACTTATGGGATTACATCCGCAGGGTATAATATTAAGTTTAATTAATATTTCCGCCTCTGCATTGATGGGATGCTAAGGGCAACGGACGAAATCGATGACAGCAACATTTCAAGGTTACTTGGATACAATCGAAAGAAATTGGACATGTGTTAGGGAAATAAATTCAAAGCACGGCACGTGAATTGCTATAGCAGCTTGCGATTATTAGCTTCAGCCCTATTTCGAGATAAATTCTCCAAAAATTACAATCTTAAATCTGGCCTGTTCGTTATTGATACTGCAAAATTGTATTGAAATAATGCAAAGTCCACACTTCATGTGTGTTTCTGTAACTCATCCTGTTCTAAGGATTTCAAATTAATGTCTAGACAAATAAGGTGAGTGAAAAACTCGGAAAATTTTAGGAAAATGAATATAGACACGAATCAACTCACACGGCGTACGTATATACACACGAGGTCCTCCAACCAGGCAGCTCGTGCATAAGCATTGCGGAACTGCAGCACCGACAATTTTTCTCGATATATAAATATCTTTATATTTGCTTGTAATGTTTAATTTTATCATCGACAATCCTATACAATTCTCTTATTTTGTATAAAAAAATAATAAAAATCCATCTTGTAGCACTTAGGAGAGCGAAGAACTCTGGCAGCACTGTTTACCACAGTGTCATATTGCTACGCGTGCAAGCATATGCACGTCATAGTGAGATGCGAGCTATTAGCGTAATACGGCACTGTCCGTCGCGCAGTTCCACTGTTGTTTATATGCAGTTTGTGCCAGTAGTAGTGTTCGTAGTGCTTATCGTGTTTACTCCGTCTCTTTAATTATTTGGACATTACAATTAAAGGATTTCATTGTAATGACCAAAAATTGTAAATCCATTCCTTTAATTACAATTAAAGGAATGGATTGTATTTTAAGTAATTTTGAATTATACTAAACTGTATAATTTTATCGATAATAAACAATATTTTTTCATGTTTAGTTTTTTTTTTTTAATTTTTTCCATAATTTTGATATTTTATCCAAACACGTATACAGTGTACTTACAGTGTGTGTATGTATATTTCGAAAGTTGCAGCACCGTCACGATTTCAAACCACGAGCCGCCACTGCCTCCAACTATGACGTATGCTTGATACTTAGGGAAGGAGCGAATGTTTTGAATTCATATAGGATATTTACATAATTCGAGATCTCATGTGATAGCAAATGAAGTAAGGCTTAATTAAATATTACAGTAGAAAATTAAGTAAGATGAATAATTTCCTTCAACTATTTATTTTTCGATATTTTTCAGATACGTGAGATCTGACGTTATCGATTATGACTCTTCACCTGTGGAGAATAAGGAAGAACGAAAAAGCATTTATGTGTGCTATTTATACTTTTTTCTATATATCCCATAAAAATTTACATTTAATTCCCTTTATTTTTCTAAGGATGCTGCATAGTTGTAATATGCAATCTGATGTACAGCAAAGCGACTAAGGCTATAATCTATAAATTGCGCGTGTTCTTCTGACTGGCTTGCCTGTATTGCAGAATGAAAAAAACTTGCCGGTTTTGTTTGAAGTCAACTAATTTTTAGATGGCTAGGCTTCACCTCTAGATGAATGCAATTAAAACAAGTCATTTTATAATTAAATAAAATCAAATACAATTTATTTTTATGTAATTAATTTTTTTTTAAATTAAACGTTTAAATAATTGTATGATTATTGAAGGCAGAAGGAAGTGAAATTAAAGACTCCTGTAAGTGGGGAGTTATTAGTGGGAAAAAGTTTGGAAATCTCAGATATAGATGCACTTCTTTTTAATTACTTTTATGTTTTAAAGAAGTCCAATAAAGTATTGTTTGAAGAATTCTTTCTTTTTCTTTAATATAATGGTGCAGAATCTTATTCAGTCACTAAGAAATCTTATTCAGTGTAACGTAAAATTTCAATTATAAGCATTATGCATCTTCCAGAAACGAAGCTTCTACTAAAAGATTTATTTTTGCCTTGTAAGAAAGAAGACTAATTCTTTGGAATATTTTCATATATCTTAAGGTTAGGCAAAACCGTGTGAATGGACGCTTTAAATGCAAAATTCATAACTTGAAAACAGTCAGCAAAGATAAATGTATTCCGACAAAGAAAGATTCAATGAAGTCGTAATCGATGACGCTATTTTGCACTAAGACAGACTTATAAATCCCCGTGCAATTAAGGCTTAGAGAAGTTATTATTAATAAGATGTTTCTATGGTGATAATACAAAGTATGGACACTTATGATTTATTATCCTAAAGCGGAGAGGAGTTGAAGAAACAAGAACAGAATTAGAGATAATTTAATATTCTCCTAATGTCCTCTGTGATTAATGCTAAATGCCCAATGAAAATCAAAAGTTTAGCCTCGATGCACAGTGGTGCCCTCTGGCGAATTATTTAGTCTGGTAATAGGTCCAATATATGTAGAAATACATTACACTTTCTCTATATATCATTTGATTCAGTGTTCTCACGAGCTGTTTCTACCTGCACAAATATGAAATGAGGTCGCCCTGGGGTATGTTGCTCGACTGTCCGTGCAGTTGTATCGAGAAACATCAATCACTACACTTTGTCAGCATTCACAAAACCAGTTCAGTGTCTTGATTAACCCGACAGCACTGGTTCGCCTTGGCTAGCGACACTTGTTACTCACGCCAGAATGTGACTATAACGGAATTCAGTGACACACCTAAAGGAACCAAGTGTTTCGGAGTCTTCTTGTTGTTCCTTGGGCGTCTCCTTTTTGCCAACTGTTTCTTTCACCATATTTTCTTCTTTTAGTCAACTCCATTATCTCGGAGTTCTCCGTCGCCCCCATGCTAGCGTTATTCAAATAACTTTCACTGTCTTTCCTGTTCCATTTTTTCATGCCTATTCTCTTCACTGGAGGTTCCTCTTTTAAATTTTTAGGCTGAAACTTAAGGAATGCTGCTGAACACGTACATTATTCTACAATAAAGTTATAAGATATCTGTAAATATAAACGATATCTTTATTGACAGAAATTGAAAACGTGCTACACTGGCTAATAATTGTCAGAGTGAGCAAAAAAAAACTCTTCTAATTCTGGCAAAAAAAACTTGAAAGCAGCTGTGTTCAATGACATCAAAGTGTTTAAGTCGTGAATCTGTGGTCATTGCGATGTTCAGATTCTCTCCCACCCCCAACCAATAACATTCATTGTTTGTAATTACTGTTTTGTGACATGGAGCATTATCGTATTGGAAGGTGTAAGGACTAGGACCATAAGATGTGCATAGTTATCCACAACAACAATACTTAGGTCTTAGCAGTCCATGGATTACAAGTGGACCTAATCCACAATCACACATCCTTACACTTGCACCATCAAACTTCGTCGTTGGGTAAGCACACGTAAGTTAAAAAAAAACATATTTCAAGTATATTCAGACAATGCGTATTCATTACCATTAATAAAGGTTGGAGGGTTGAAGCTCGTCCATAAAAATTCATGGCATACAGTTCTCTATGTAGTATGAAAACACTTATATGATTGCATATAGATGCTCGCATCTTCAGCCAGATTCTATGAGCCTGACAACGATCCCCAAGGAGCTTCGGCTCCTGTCAATCAGTATTATAGATTTACTTGGTCGTCTATTGGGCTCGATGTCACCAGTGGATTTCCATTTCTAAGGAACGTTGATAACTGAGAACTTAATTATTGAAAACAATAATTAAGCATAATTGAATGCTTAATTATTGAGAAATGGCATGTACGGATATATTTGATAAATGAAACTTGGCTGTCATTCGCCCTTGAAATGTTTACTCTTTTTATATACTTTGTTCGCAAACAAGATCAAAATTTGATTTCCAGTGGAACCGTTTATTGTACTCACAACCGTATACTATGTTGTTACGTCTTTTCCTGTAGTCCTGATATTTCCTGTCTTTTGGTAGGATAACATATGTTCAGAGTATGTATATCGATGGTAGTGCAGAGAAGTAAGAATTTTTGTCAAGTTGGTCTTAATGCATTTGCTGTCCTGGACAAAATAGTAAATTTAATGCAACTAGGAAATTAAAAACAGATTAAAAACTGAAACACGTGCCAATGTGCCTGAGAAAAACATTGATACTTGAAAAAAATTATTGTGTAAAAAGGTTTTTTTTTATTGAAACTGACACTTTAACTTGTGATATCAGAAGGAATTTTTTAAGAAAATTTAAATATATAGTGTATGACGTTCAATTTACACTATAGATGGATCCATAAATATTTTGATGTAAATCCAACTGTCTTAAGGTTGAAACTAATTAATCATAGGATACAATGTAACATAGGATATTTATTTTCAAAGTTTTCAAAATTATGCACGATTATCATGCAAATTACTGATATAAATTCACTGTGAATAATAATAAATATCTAAACACTTATGTACAGAAGGATAACAATTAAAATCACGCAGATGAATGAGATAGTTGATAAAATATTTATTTAGATTGTTCTAAAACAATAGGTTATGAGATCAATGTATGTCAGTAAATTGTGTTCTTTTGAATTCTTTCATGTTATTCGACATGAAAAACTCAGAATTTTGAAAGGCAAACAATACTAGAACTAGAAAAGATGACAACATAATTAAAATGGCATAACAACAAACTAAATAGAGCAAATTGGATGATGTATTATTACAAATGGCGCAAAACTAAAAGTGCCTAAATCGAACTGCGTTCAATTTGTACTGCATTCGCTTGTACTCCATAAAATAAACTATGGAGTACACTCCTAGATATAAGGTGAGAAATTTGTCGTACACAAGTCATTTATTTCTTTTTGATTTCCAGAAGAAATGGCTGGATATTAAGCAACTGTACATATTATAAATTTAATCTGAAATAATAAAAAGCGATATATTATTTATTGATTGATTATTATTTTTCTCCGGAAGAATATACCACTGGTAAAATGAGTAAGCAAAATGTTCTCTGGGGGTGGTGGTGTAGCTACAAGTTATTTCTTCGCTATGATATTATAAGTGTTGAATAATTCATCTGCTTACGGTCTATCTGATACTGTACATAGATATACTGCGGAGTGCCTTTGGCAAGGGAAAGAAAAAAAAAAGAAACGTAGTTACATTTCTCATTAGATTCAGTTTTGAGAGCCAACATACTTAGAACCAATCCTGTTGTATTTAAATTGTTAAAATCAGATTTCTGCGTAAGATAACCTATAAGGATGTTGCAATGAAAGTTGATCGTTCCTCTCTACCTCATCTCGTTTTCTGCAGATAGGTTAACACGCCAGGTGGTAACCAATAGGATCAGATACTATCAAGATCCGCCTGAAGGTTGCACCATGATCGCTACTTAAGGCATTGAAGAAGGGGGACATTATTCTCATATTAGAAGAGTCAGTGCAGATCTCTCTCTCTCTCTCTCTCTCTCTCTCTCTCTATATATATATATATATATATATATATAACTCATTGAGCTTTTCTCTCTCTCTCTCATAGACGACAACAATGAAGCAGACAAAAGAAATATTTTCGAGACAAACTGTGGCCTTCATTGTGTTATTTTTCTTGCCCGCAGCATATAAGTAGCCAAGGTCAGTTATTTTGTCATACACGGCAGGTCATTTTTATTTGATTCCCAGGGGCACTGTCTCGTTTGTTTGTACGTGAGTTGACTATATGGCGATTTTAAAAACCCAGTGGAGAAAGGAAGAAAGGTCCGATTAGAGTTGGAGGAAGAAACTTGTTTTTGTCAGTAATTGCCTTAGAAGGCAAAGGGGAAAACTTTGGGAAATTTATGACTTCAGCAGTATGCAAATTGCGATATCCTTATATTATCCAGAATTCCACGATGTGGAAAGTATTAAAAGCACACACACACACACACACACACACGTACATATAGTTGCAGCTAACTCTCGACGTAACCTATATATGAATAACAGAAATCCTGAACTTAGCTAAAGTAAATTAAAATGAAATAAAAGCCTAATCTATTTCACTTTGCTATTATAAAATAGCAAGGTAGTCTTCAATAACTCAAGTTCGAGACGGTGCAACTCTTTGTACTGCAGTATAAAAAAGTACCAAAATGTCTCAAGTGATTATCCGGTGTTTATTCTCTTAGTCTGGTTATTAATGCCTCACGAATATCAGGAGAAGCATCCCCATATCATAACAGGATGATAGTAAATAATGTTCTCCTGACAGCTGCCGTACACAACCACGTCCATCTCATTTGAGGAATATGTATCGTGATTCATCACTCCATATCAAAATAACTATCCAACGATGTACTGTCTCATAACAGCGAGGTCTGCCCCAAGTAAACCAAATCAAAGCAGATTATTTTGCGAATAATCATAGTTGGGAGGAGTCCATTCCTGATGGGTTAAAAGTAAGTTGACGCTTACCACCCGTGCTGAATGTAATGTCTATGACACCCCCTTTTCTTCGCAGAGGTCGAAGCTTTGCATACTTTTTTGTTTTTTTAAACAGCCGGTCCTGAATGAAGTCAAATGTTAATATTGAAATTCTCTGGGGAATTTCAATATTAACTAAGTTATTTTTAATTAACAAAGTTAATTAAAAATAACTTTGTTTTTACTTGCGTGTTTCACATACTACACTGGACACCTTGCACCATGTTATGATAATAGTCTTGCACAAAGTGCAACACAATTATCATAACAGCTTTGGAGTTGTTGTTGTTGTTTATATCAGTAGGTGTAAGAGCGGAGTGCAAATGATTGACGTTGTCATCGCCTAATATACAAACTGAACAACTTCGGTGATGTGAAAAACAAACGCGTGGACAGATCACTCCTTATAACACATGCTTCACTTGAAGGCCAAGCAAGGGACCGGAACTGTATCTCCATGCCCTTCAGAGCCAACACGTATTTATGAAAGACTTTTCAGAATATTCTAGGATGATCAGATCACGTGACAGTGATCTGATCATCCTAAAAAGTTCTAAACGTATTCACCAAAGATTACGACTATGTGATAACGTGAAAAAATAATAAAAACACTAAAACATTAAAAAAGCTATACCAAAGCATACATGATCTAACTCCAAAATTCCTGAACTATCTTCGGCAAAGTTAATTTCTTTTGCAATTTTAGAGTTAGATATCTGATTCCATATTAATACTGCAGAAGCTGGAAAATCAGTAAATCAACCTCGCAGATTTTATTCCCAAGTTTTTGGGAATAAAATCATTCCAATCTCCGTATGAGAGAATCACACTTTCAGTTGAAAAGTCCTTATAAAGTTCCTGTGTTTAAATCTTCCCAATAACAAACTCTTATACTGGGCTTTCAGTTGAAAGTAAGTTAGTAAGTAGAAGGATATGTATCCGAGTAACTCGCGTTTTTCCACCCGCAAACAGTCAGCACACATATCTGCAGATATATTATACGAGTCATTAGGGAAATGCAATAGCGAAAGTAAGCAAGCTGTGTTAAATATCTGTAAATCTCCAATGCAGTTGGCTGACACAACACATCCTACGATGGACGAGATAAAGAAAAAGGTATTTAATATCAATTTTTTTTTTTTTTTTTTTTTGCAAAACACAGTATGGCGCATTTCTTCCCTTCCAAATATATAAGCTTATTACAGAAACAAATTTAGGTTCTTTACATATTTCAGTGATGTGCCACTTAATCACGCGTGTTAAGGGATTACCATCGATGTTGCAGAGTGCCATGGAGAGTAGAATGGCCAGATGAACACGTCCAACTTTATTAAAGGGACTATAAGTATTTATTTTTACGCATTCCTATACCAAATAAATACTTGTTTCTGTTTTTTGAATATTTAATGAAAAGTCTCCTCATGAATGTGGTATCTATAACTGCTGCCCAATCAGTATATTAGGATTGTGAAAATAAAAGGAAGGGGTTAAGAAAATAAAACACGCATATGCGCAAGAAGCTTCCGTTAATTCAGAGCGGTATTGACGATGCCCCTCAGCCACTTTTTTTTTTTTTAGAAAGACCTCGGTTCTAATCCCGCCTAAGACAAAGAACCTTTATAACGTTTTTTCCGTAATGTGAGTTAACTGTCTCATACGAAGGTGGAAAGATTTTTCTTCCAGGAAAAGAGATACGCTGGGATCCCTCCAAAGAGTCCAAACACTCATCGCGAGAAAGCAATCAATTCCACATTCTACCATCCACCACTTTATTCACCATATACACATAACGCCATTTACTTCCTATTAATAGTAATTTGTGTGTAAATTGCATGTTTTCTGGCCGATTTGGCTTCATGCTGGATGAAAAAAAAAAAAAAATCCTGCTAACACCATCAGAGATCAGTTAATTCATCTTAATTTGAATAAATAAAAACTATGAAGATTTTATTTATTCAAATTTGAAAAAAAAAAAAAAAAAAAAAACTAAAAATTCACACAAATACGAAAAATTCAAGGGCAAACTATTCTTATTTTTGTTTCAATAGCAGACTGTTGTGTAAACTAATTTCTTAGTTTACGCAACAGTATACTGCATTTGGTATACTTTGTACAGTAATATACTAATATGTACTCATTACGAAGGTCTTGCTGAAATTTCATTTATTGTCTTCTTCAGAGGGTAATCAATTTTTTACTTTTAATTGTGAAAATATTTTTATTCATAATGATTTCGTACTGGATATGCACATATATCCTGCCTTTTCATTTGCTGTGTAAAATGCTGGACAGTACACGTATTCACACTGATTTCCTCCCCCCACTCTTTCCATATCTTAATATATGCCTGACATTTAATATTTTGATTTAACATTTGATCCTTTAAGCAACAAAATTTTACTCTTGAAAATGGACTGTTATACTCACGAAACATTTTCGCAACTATAAATTTATCTCTGCAATCCAGCCATAAGGCACAGTTGTTTTCTATTGCAGTATTATGGCTATTTATTCTACATTTGTTGTGAAACCAAACCTGTATAAAACTTGCTGAAAATAAAACTAAAAATCAAAATAAAAAATGTGAAACAAAGGCAACGGAAAATTTAAACTTTTACGGTGTTATCAGTTACTAGTGCAAAGTATAAAGAAGAAAAATTAAAAAAAAAAATACAGAAGGACAAAGAATGAAAGATGGAAAAATAAATTATATATATATATATATATATATATATATATATATATATAAGACATAACACTCGCACACTAACCGGTAAAATTAGTTCGCCTTTTTGAACTCCATTAACTTTGGTGTTTACGTCTGCTGAACTAGGCCACCTGCATGTAATCTGTAGAACTACAAGCTGTTGTTTTTATTTTGTAGCTAGCGCGCACGATCGTCTGCCGCAAGTCACGTCCTGCATGTTTTATGAAAAATGTTCATCTTTCCCCCCTTTTTTTAATCATTAATCTTCCATTCTATAAGCGATATTATATATGCTCTTATTTGTTAATATAAAAATGCGCATAATGTTCATAATTACGGTAAGTATCTTTTATAGTATTATTCGCAAAACTGAATCAACCTTTTTTTAAAAAAGAAAAGGCCTAAAGGTAACTTTGCGAAATCAATCAGGAAAAAAAAAAAATTAGAGAACGTCCTCTAAGTTTACATCTTTCTTTCCTAACCAATTCTTTCCTTTCTTCGGTTCGTTTCTTGGTGGGATGCCAGAGATAATTCAGATCTGGTTTTGATTATGAAATATCACGCAGTGTTATATGGGGATGACTGCTTACTTGCATTGTTACTTACAATAGACACTCAGAATAACCTAATTTATTTATATCTAGGTAAGACATCCATTCAAAGTAACATTTATTATCGTTCGCCTCACGGCCTCTTGTCTCCTTACAAACTCCCAATCCAACCGTGCTATCACTGTTAGTCCAACGTGAAGGATATGTGACCTTTCACACGCCATGTAGCGGTGACGAATGAGACATCAAATTTATAACACGAAGACTGTGTTAAATAGTGGCGTTCTTATTTTAATTCTAGGCATACATTTTAGAAATCTCAAACCTCTGATACAAAATTGTATGCACTGATATTACAAAAGATGTCAAATATCAAACGTTTGATAAGAAACTGATTAGTATATAACATAAAACTGCAATGAGTCTTTGCACTCCCTGGAGGTGTCACGTAATAATAATAACAATTTTGATATGAAACAAAATGTGGCCTTTAAAATGTTTTTTTTTTTTCTCGGAAATTTTCGCATTGAAAAAAATTGACAATAAGTAACTGAAATAATTAACTAAAACATAATATATATCAGCACTTTAATTAAAAGTGAAAAAAAAACTTTAATTCATAACATGTTTTAGTTATTATTATTTGTGCAGGCGTGCCTCAGAGAAATTATAATTAGGACAGAGAAACTACAACTAGTTACTCGGTCATAATGGCGTAGCTGTGATTTTTCCTTCCTCTCAGCAACAAGTTTTTTTTTTTATACCCCCCCCCCCCCACTGGACCTTCTAATCTCCGAGAATTCAGAAACTTGAAATTTTGCGAGTAGTTACGCCTGCTTGCCATGTGGTTCAAGTTACATGCAAGAAGCAGGGGGATTCTATGAATTATTTCTTTATTTATTTTGTAAATGTTTTCCTTTATCGAATAATATACTACCCTAATGTTGTAGCAAAAACTGACGTAACTATGATATCTCCGATATGTCCTGATTCAGACACTTATATTTGTTCATATACATCCCAGTTACAGAAATTTTCATCAACTTTAAATGTTCTGTTGCAACAAATAAGACTAGTTGCGTTTTTATTTCGAGTATCTATGAAAGTGGCATCTGGTGGTATGTCAATTAACTTAAATATATCAACTAAAATAAAACATAGAAATAGGTCATTATCATTAAATTATCTTATTAAGTACTAACACACCTTATTAATCAAAATTTATTCTGTTAACATAATATTTTAAAAGCAACAAAATGCTCACAAACGTATTTCAAATTACATTTAAGAGGTAAAAATGCTTCACTGAAAAGAACGGAAAGCTCGTTTAGGTAGCACATACACCTACACGCGGGATACCTGTAGAAGTCACTGAAATGTTTTAATAGCCTTATAATTGGGTGGTGGGGGGGTCGTTGGCAGGTAGCAGGCTGCAATTTCCGTTTCAAGTTTGTGTTCAGAGAGCTACATAATGTCTGTCGTTATAAAATAATCAAATATATTAACACTTACCTGCGGTTTTGAGCACTGACGTTGCTGCCTACTGTAACAATATACATCCTATGCCGACTCGACAACGCGATTAGTACCTCGAACAAGTCTCGCGCTTCGCGCACTGTTAACGTCAGAATCCGACTAGCATCGCAGAGGATATTTGACTCTAGTGTTTGTGACCTTTCACACCAAGCAAGATTCACGCTGACGGTACAAAACACTTGGTCTAAGAATTCAGTAAGAGATGGCCTTCGCAAAACACAAGAAAGCTCCAAGTGAGCAAGAGGTGGGAGGAGTGGAGGGCAGGATGACAGCGGGGATTAGCGAGGGCCATCAATAACTATGCCTAGCCAACTCCACGTTATCAGCAGTGGTCCGCCGCAACTACTTGTTGGCCGCGCCGCCAGCTGTATGGCCGCTCCTCGGTGACACAGTTCGGGGCTAGTTTTTTTTTCTTTGTTTTTTTCTTTTTTTTTTTTTTATTTTAAGGGCAGTAGAGGGTGAACGTCGTGAGAGCGTTGAATTCCAATGTTTAACTGCAGCATTAAACGCCAGACACGCAGAGTCCAGCACGTCTCGTGCAAGATTTCCTTATAGTGCCCAGATATTGGTTGTGATTCTTTACTCTCGCTTTCAAGAAACTTAAACGCACCGATACTACGTAAAGAAGAAGATTAGTAATGATCGTTCCGGTGCCATGGCAACGAGGATTTGTTTTTCGCTTTAACATTCTTCTTCATTTAACAACTAAACACAGAATTAAGTAAAATGTTTTATCTGGTAAAGAACTACACTGCTTTTTCAAATTATTAGGAAATTATTTCCTATTTCCTGGACTCAATCTCGGAAAAAAAGTGTTGATTAATAGTTTAATTTCAAATGAGCCTCCGTAGTTCAATCGATATTTCGATGTTCGGTTGGAAAGACATGTGTTCGAATCTCGTATAAGCAAAGGACTTTTATAGTGGCTTTTCAGTTGAATGTCAGTTAGCCAATTAACCTACCTTACTAAAAAGTTTTCTCTCTCTCTCTCTCTCTCTCATGGAACCTCGGTGTTTTTCAACCATAACCAAATCAACCGGCCAGGAAAACACGCTCACTTGCACACAAAAAATATATTAGGCATACTATTATCCAATACACCTTACCCTACAATTACGGTTACAAAAGTTGGAGTGGGTCGTAAGCCATAAAAGCCTGTAAGTAACGTGTATCATTATTAGTCTCAAAGAGCTTTCGAAATTAAAAGTGTATTATGGCTCACTTTTTTTTTTCTTTTCTTTTAATTATTATTATTTTTTTTTAACACGGATTCTCCCTATTGATGCATAACTGAATTTTTGCTGTACGAAATCGAAAAAGTCTATTAAAATTCTTAAATTTATAAAATAAAATATTTTTTTCCCAATTTTACATTTCTTATTTTTTCCATGAGATTGCCATTGATTATATTTTTTATCAATTTAAGTTTTCTAATGTCGATAATCGATATTTTTATTATTTTAAGAATTACGCCTCGTTCTTTTGTCATTAATTTAAGTAAAAATCGGTTTTTAAGCATTAAAAGAATAACGCTTTTATTGTAAATTTTAACGGTAACTCAACATAAAAAAAAGCGTGCTTGTGTCGATGTACTCTTGGGTTGGTGTGGATACTTCTTGTGTGTTAGTGCATAGGCACTGGGAATTGCAGAACCCCCAATTTTTCTCGATATATAAATATATTAATTAATTAATTTATATTTGCTTGTAATATTTAATTTTATCATCAACAACCTATACAGTTCTCTTATTTCGTATAAAAAATAATAAAAACCCATCTTGTAGCACTTAGGAGGGCGCTAGCAGCACTGTGTTTACCACCGTGTCATGCTGCTACGCGCGCAAGCATATGCACGTCATAGTTAGATGCGAGCTATTAGCGTAATGCGGCACTGTCCGTTGCGCAGTTCCACTGTTGTTTATATGCAGTTTGCGCCCGTAGTAGGGTGTTCGTAGAGCTTATCGTGTTTACTCCTCTCTTTAAATATTTGGACATCACAATTAAAGGATTTAATTGTAATGTCCAAAAATTGTAAATCCATTCCTTTAATTGTAATTAAAGGAATGGATTTTATTTTCAAGTAATTTTGAATTATACTAAACTGTATAATTTTATCGACAATAAACAATATTTTTTCATGAAACAAAACAAGAAGAATATATTTTATTTTTTTTAAGTAATTTTGAATTATACCAAACTATATAATATTTTTAAATAAACAATATTTTTTCATGTTTAATTTTTTTATTTTTCATTTTTACCATAATTTTGATATTTTATCCAAACACGTATACACTGTACTTACAGTGTGTATGCATATTTTGAAAGTTGCAGCATCCCCACCATTTCAAGCCAGGAGTCGCCACTGTTAGTGTCCATGCTCATACACTATAAGTTTTCCGAACATTCTGTCTTTCCACAGCATTAAACTTACAATGTTTCTGCGGTTTGGAATCTCCCACAAAATAAATAAATAAATATAAATATACAAGAAAATTTTCAAAAAAAAAATCAAAACAAAAATTTCAAAAATTATTAAAATATAAAATATCGCAAAAAAAATTTCAAAAAAATCAAAACAAAAATTTCGAAAATTATCAAAATATAAAATATCGCAAAAAAAAAAAAAACACCTAAAAGTACACCCAATAAATCGAAAAAACAACAAAAATACATGTAATTAAAAAAGAAAAGGAAAAAAAAAACATCAACCAACATCCGAAAGTTTAACACCGACATGAATGATGTGTATCACTTACGGATATCCAAACCCAAACTTCTACCCATGTTACATCCTCCTTACTTTTTAAATTTTATAAACATCACAAACATTCTAATATGAAAGACAGCACAAAAATTATAGCATTTTTGCTGTTATAAAAGTTACCGCAAAAACAACGCTTCCACGTAGACTTCATCAACATTTCTGGAGTTAATAGCAACACGAATTATGTGATAAGAAACGGATATCTGCTTTTGAGATGTGGTGCTACAGATGGCTATCGAGGATATCATGTACTGAAAGGCGTACAAACGAATAGGCGTTAGAAAAGATCAGTAGAACTTTAAGGCTCCTTAAGGATATTGACAGAAGAAAGTTAAAATATTTTGGACACATTGAAAGGATGGAAGGAGGACTTCTCAGAACAGTAATAAAAGGTAAAGTACTGGAAAAAGAGGATGGGGGTAGACCGTCAATGAGATGTTTGGTGTGTGTGGAGTGACTGATCTGAGAGTTGAAGCCCCCAGAAAAGCATACATCAGGACTACATGGCGAGGCCTAGTGCGGCACATCACCGAGCATCGGAGTGACTATACGGCATCTGTGGATGCCCAGTGAACAGATGATGAATTATGTGCACCACTACTTATAGATCATGCATGATGACTTTCATAAGAAGGGAGGAACATGCGCTTTTGTGAGGTCCAGTATACCATTCAAAAGATTATCACTCCTGGAATCTCAAGATTTTGTTCCTTCATTTGCTGTTTTCCCCACTCTCCTAATTCTGATGACTATATGGACATTTTTTTTTCGGTTATCTATCTCTGAAAGTGATTCCTAATATTCTTAGTCTAATCACTCAAGCAGTGAGATAAGCTTCCTTGATATTTCAGCATTCTCATTTCCGACTGGCCCCTGGTTTTAATTCCACAGACTAAGCTGGAAGAGAAGATGAATTTGTTTACTGTTAGTAATGATCTAATTGTTAACTTATCAGAATTTCAGTTAATCCCCATCGTTCTCCCTACACCATGGACATTTTCTTCATCAGCTCTCTCTCTCTCTCTCTCTCTTTCTCTCTCTCTCTCTCTCTCTCTCTCTCACACACACACACACACACACAGTGAATGCATGCACCACTGATGTTATATCTCCTCTTTTGCAACTCCGACTACAACTTTGTCATGGTTTCTTTTCCACAGGACATCGTTCTCCCGAACAATCTCAGGTCATCCAATAGACAACAATGATGCCAGTTGGGGCGATCTTCGGAATTTTTATGCCTCTTTCCATAATTTGATTATTGCTTTTGCTCTCTTGATCGAAGTACTTGCTCTGATCTAATAACTGAAATTCTTGCCCGGATGAATCTGTTCATTCCTCGTTCCCCCCAAAATCTCCCACCCAAGACCCAAGCTTTACTGTTTAAGAAATATGCCAAAGAAATCTAAGCTAAAAATGCAGCATACACTGAATGGCTTAGGCTAAATACTACAGCCTCTTACTCAACTTACAAATGAAATTGCAAATACAGGGAAATCTAAAGCTGCCTTTGTAAGAGTTAGATCTATATTAAGCTTGCCTCCAGTTAAATAGCAGTTTAGCCTTTTGATCTCTCACGAAGGATGTTGGGCAAAACCTCCTCTGCCCTGTGCTTCTCTCTCTCTCTCTCTCTCTCTCTCTCTCTCTCTCTCTCTCTCTCTCTTGTCCTGATGGAACAATGATAACATCCCATAAAAATAAGAAGTGATCAACAGAATGATCAACGCCAGTCTTCCAACTCTTGTTTAGGCGATCAAGGCAAATCTCTCTCTCTCTCTCTCTTTCTACCATTTCACAGATATTCAAGGTATGTCTCCTCATCTTCAGACAGAAGGACATCAGAAAAATATACAAATATTTTGCTGATGCTTTGATACTAATAAGTGCCCCAGTTCAGATGAAATCCCTACATCTGTACTAAGAACTTCTGCTCCAGAATTAACATCCATCCTGTATTGCCTTTACAAGCCAACAGCATGAAAATAAGCTTTTAGTCAGCCTGTTCCTAAAATGGGAGACAACAGTCAGCCATCGAACTATCATTATTTGTCCTCACCTCAGTATACTAAAAGGTGATGGAGGAGCTCATCAATAATCCTCTTATTCACAATCCAGAGCACCATCGGTTAATTAATATATGGAATCTGCTATTCTCGTTCTGCATCAGATCTACTTGGACACACGTTTGGACAAAGGCCATGGAAAAATTTGGTGAATGTAAACGATCTTTTTTCATCCAAATTTAGAACACTGCAATTACACTCTGGATGGTTCTCCAAAAACCTCCCTCAGAAAAATAAACTGAATATCCAGAAGAGCTATTCTCTTAATAGATGAACTTTCTCTCTTTCTTATTTCTTCCAGCGGCATTCCCATAGATGCTCTATTTCTGCACTGTCTTTTTTGTAGGTCGCTACTGATCCCTCACCTCCTTTTAATCGTGTGTAAACATTGGCAGCTGTTTAACATCCATGTGCCATTCAGATCTTGATTCCTCAACCGACTTATCTCTTTCCTCATTTTATACACCATTGTCTTTTAGGACACTATTCCCAATACTGTCTTCTCTGTTACATACATACAGACAGTCTCCAAATCCCAAGAAATACATTAACAGATTCCTTTCGTCTTTCCGGTCCATACATGGCACTATCGTGGTATATGTCTTGAAAATATTATTATCTCGGAATGAAATATAATAAATAAATAAATAAAACTTGGTAAACGTTTTCTTTATGCTTTAGCATGTTATGTAATAAATGTTACAGATGGGAGAGTGTGGTATGCTAATACAAAGATAATGCCAATGCTTATGAATACCATCCAGCTATTTGATGCAGAAGAGTGATGGTCCGGGCTATTTTTCTTTTTATGGGCTCAGACCTTTGGTTGTAGCAGCTGGAGTGATCAGCACTGATGCAATACTTCTATAACGCAATGCCCACACTTTAATAATTTTACAGAAGAGATCCACGTCTTTTTCAAAATTACGATATAACAAATTCTACTCAGCTGCTATTGCAACATTTTTATCATTCCACACAGTGAAATGATTAAGGAAAACTAATAGCTGCAAAGAGTACTAATTTCGAACTATTTGAACTAGCTGGAAGATCTGCAATGTACTGCATCACTGTCTCATCCTGCAAGAGTTCGTCGATTAGTATGATGTTGAAGGAAGAATGGACCGAATTATTTACCTAATACTACCACAGGCTGATAGAGAAAAATAAAAAATATTATAAGTGTCAGAACAGAAAAATACTACTGAGAGTTAAACAATTTAGGTTTCACTCAAATATACTGTGGACCCATTACTTAGTTCACCATACTGTACTCTACACATAGCAGCCACTGAATTAGAAACTTTTATTTAATTATTATTATTATTATTATTCGTGACACCTCCAAGGAGTTCGAAGTGTCATCGCGGGAGCACACCTATTGTACAACTCTCTCTCCACCACTACACCGAACCTCTACTACCAATCATCTCCATCAATGCCATCTACCGCCCACCACCACCTCAACTAGTATTTTTTGTCCGTAAATTGCGTGTGTTCTGAAGGGCCGATTTATCTGTATGCGGAATGAAAAACTCGAGTTTCCGGGAGAAAAAACCCTGCTACCTCCGTATGAGATTGGCTAACTCACCTTCGATTGAAAAAGTGCATATAAAGATTCTTCCCGTCATAACTAAAATCGAACGTAGGCCTTTTCTAATCGAAGGGCGCAAAGTACCGTCGTTCTTCCAATTGCGCTACGGAGGATTTTAAAAAAACTTCATTGGCTAAAGCATTGCCATCTGTTACCTTCTATCTCTTTATTCTTCCTTAACCACCTTTAGCCCAAATTACAACACACACCTGTGTTTAGGTGTGTGTTGATTCCACAAGGTGTTGGAATGCATCGACGTTTACAACATAAAAGGCATTCACTGGACAGTAGTTAAAAAAAAAATCAGCTAACGCCTTTTTATTCCCGTATATATATATATAGGGAGTAGGCGAGGCCGTTTTTAGCCCTATCTAACTGGACAGTACTTTATTATTTTATTATTACGGCCAACTCCAAGGACTTACACTCATCGAGGAAGGCCCTAAACATCATATCAAGAAAAACTATTCGGTATTTACACAGTATCTTATCATACTTTGCTTTGATTTCATTTACAGTCATGGCTCCCACAACAAAATCTGGCAGCTTCTTCCACTCATTCACCACTCTCCAAGTAAAAAACCTAGTTCTAACACCCTTGCTAACTACACTCTTGCTCAGTTTCCATGGATGGCCCCTAGTTCTCCCATCACCAGACCTGTTCTGAAAAATATCCTCTGAATTAGTTTTGTAAAAATCCTTCGGTAATTTGAATGTCTCAATCATATCACACCTTTCCCGCCTATCAACCAATTTCTGTAACCCACAGATCTTCAATCCGTTCTCGTAAGGTTCATTCCATAGTCCTGCTATCATCTTGGCCACTCGCCTCTGGATCCTCCCTACCTGTTCCCCATCAAGAAGAAACCCAGGGGCCCAGATCTGGGCACAGTAGTCAAGATGGGGTCTTATCAAGGCTCGATAAAGAGGAACCATAACTTGCTTATCTCTGCTCGTCAAAGTATTTTTCAGTAACCAAGTGATCTGATTAGCTGATTTAGTCACTTTTGCTATGTACCCCCTAAACTTCAACTCCCTATCCACCAACATACCCAAATCTCCGGCTTCATCAACCTCCTGGAGTACAGTTCCACCATTGTGATATACTGCGGCTAATTTTTTCGCCTCAAAATGCATAACCTTATACTTTGCTACATTAAACTGACTTCCATTCTCATTAGCCCAGACTGCCAATCTATCCAAATCATCCAACAAAATTTTGACATCATGTGCATTCACTATTGCTCTACTCAACTTTGCATCATCAGCAAACAAATGAACAGTTCCTCTCAGATCCTTTCCTATATCGTTAATGAACAAATTATATAATAGTGGTCCAAGAACAGAATCCTGCAGCACACCACTAGTCATAGGCCGTCTTTTGGACTCTGCTCCTGAATAAACTACTCTCTGATATCTCTCCATCAACCACCCAACTATTCATCTCACCAACCCTATATGCTGCAATTTACTGATTAGAATTCCATGTGGTATCCTGTCAAAGGCCTTAGCAAAATCCAGCAGTATCACTATAAACCCTTATCCAGTTCAGCTATCACTGTATTATAAAACGTGAGCAAGTTACCGAGGCATGATTTACCCTTCACAAAATCATGCTGTCCTCCACACATTATCCCATTTTCATCAATCCATTCTTGTATTTTGCTCTTGACTGATATCTCCAAAACCTTGAAAACGATTCCTGATATGCTGATCCGTCGGTAATTTACAATAGCAGTCTTGGAACCTCCTTTATGCAATGGAACTATCTTCCCCTCTTTCCACCCCCCCTCTGGACTAACCCAGAGCTCAGACTTCAATTAAACAATATGGTCAAGGGAACTGACAATTCCTTTGCCGCTTCACGTAAGACACGAGCTGGTATACCATCCAATCCCACAGATATATTTACATTAAGGTTCTGTAATATACTATTCGACTCCATTTCATTCACTTCAATTCCTGTATCAGCTATTCGCTCTCTCATTCCTGTAATATCACAGCCTGGATGATATACTCTTGCAAAGTGTTCGCTTAGTAATGCTACTATTTCAGCTGATTCAGTTACCTCCCTGCCGTCAGTATTCCTTAGAATCATTTTGCCGTATACATTTTTTTCTTTTACTTGCAGTATATCGAAAGAACTGTTTGGGATTCACTTTAGCTTGCATTGCTAATTTCCTTTCATAATCTGCTTTTGCTTTTCTTACCACACTAGTTACCCTTCTGGCCTGTGCTTTGTACTGTTCGTGTGCCTGCAGGTCACCTTTCTCCTTAAATTTCATCCACAATTGTGCATTTTTTTGCAGCTGAAGTTTAATGGTGTGATTCATCGATTTAACTGCCATTTGATTTACTCTCCGGACTCTATGTATGCAGTGCCATTACCTCCCTCAAACGCTCCTTAACCACTTCCCATGCACTATCAACATCCAGCCTTTGTAGTTTAACATGCCATGGCACTGATCCAAGCAATCTCCTAAGCTTGTCATACTTACCAGCCTGGTAATTCCACATGTACCCTGTCTTAATTGAGAATTCCACACATGTAGCCACTTCCCAGGTGATCATTCTCACCAATTGGTGGCAATATGGTCATATTCATAATAGTCAATTTCTCAAATGCAATTACTAGGTCAAGCACTCTCGAACTCCTAGTATATTCCATTACATGCTGTCTCAGGTAGTTATCCCTTAATAACTGTATAAAATTCATTTCCTTCCTCCCATTTGTCCTCTCCTCCCTCCAATCAATGTTCCAAAAAAAAAAAAAATCAGCTAACGCCTTTTTATTCACGTATATAGGAAGTAGGCGAGGGCGTTTAGCCCTATCTAACTTTTGGAGATTGAGTGGGCAGTTCAATCTCCACTGGCAGCCAATCAGAGATAGCTGATCCAAGGCTATCACTAAAAAACTTGAGTTTACCGGAAGAAAAACCCGAGTTTCCGGGAGAAAAAACCGCTTGCCCGTGCCAGAGATCGACTAACTCAGGAACCGGTCGGAAAAAGGCTTAGAAAAATTTCTTCTAGTCGTTGACTAGATTCGAAACCAAGAAGTCTTTCTTCATGCGGTCAAGCGCCGTGGTGTGCAAACACCACATCCACTGAAATACACAGTGGATCGTGATGTATACGCGTTGTATGCCAATCAATGTTGCCTTGTTGAAATCTCCCGTAATAATTACCTCCTCTACTTATTGAGTCTATTTGCCTATACATACTGTCTTCATCATCTATTCCATCACCTGGTCTATAGCAGCACCCAACTGTAAATTTTGTTCTGCTGACCTCAATCTCACACCAGATAGCTTCAAATGTGCTATTTTCACTCTCCTGAAGTTGAACTTCTATTCTCTTTGGCTGCAGTTCATCAGCTATCATCAATAACACTCCTCCCCATTCTTTATCTCTTTGAGATTTGACGGAAGGGGACTTTGCGCCCAAATCTGTTATTCTAACATGCCCCATACATTTTGAATGGAGTTCAGATCCTGGCTTTGTGGTGACCAAGGAAGCTGGTAGATGTGGCTGTCATGCTCGTTGAACTGCTGCTGAACAATTCCTGCACGATGGACAGTAGCATTGTCATCCATGAAACAACCGTCACCTGATGGATAAAAAGTCAACAGTGCAGAATAGACTTGATCGACAACATCAGATATCCCTTGGAGGACACCTGACTTTCTAGCAATATCAGGAGACCCGTTCCGCACCATGCCACCACCTCCAGAAGCTTAAACTGTATAAGACAAGTTGAGTTCATTGCTTCATGGGGAATCTGCCAAATTCTCTGCCTACTGTTGGTACCTAACAAGGTGTACCATGACTTGTTGGACCACATGACTCAGTTTTCCAGTGTCCAGTCATAGTGTTTCTGACACCACTGTAGACGAACTTTCCGGTCTTCGCAAAAATCAGTTTTTTTCTCTATAGGCTTGCGACTGAAAATACTGATCCTTTTCAATTCCCTGTGCATTTTTTGTGCATAGTTCATAGGCAAGTTTGTGATATAAGTCGGGAACTGACTTCATTAAATGCTTCGGTCGACTGCTGCACACAGGAAACTCTGCTTAATTGTACAGGCCTTCTCACAACGGCAATCTCGTTCCTGACAAGCACTCTTAGGACCATAGTTATGCCTCCTAGACAAGCAATGTGGATTATTTTTCCACTGATTAAATAACAGGGGTATCCCACCTTTTGAGAAATCCAATCTGCTCTGCTGTTTACGTGGCTCCAGCCAGATGGGCACTCACAATTAGCCATTTGTCGAACTCGGAGAGATCCTTTGTTTGTTTGTTTTTTTAAACTGTAATTAACACTTTCGATGATTACTGACCAGCAGCATTTTTAAATCTTTGCATAGAACACGTGGTGACGTACTTGACCAAGTATTTTACATGTACGTTGCGTAAGTGACTGCGTAGTTTCATCATCATCATCAATGGCTCTAAAAGGCACTTAAGTGCCCGTGACATTCCAAGTCTCGTTGGATTTCTTAATCGTAACGAGGATAAGTGGTTAGTCGTATGCTTACAAGTAATCTTCTGTCTCAAAATTGCTTATGTTCTACTGGTTTGCCTGATTGCGAGACGAAAATCCCGAGATTCTGGGAAGAAAAACCTGCTACATCCGTATGAGATAGGCTTTTTGTTGTTGTTGTTGTTATATGCCATTCAGTCGTCTTCGACTCTTGATGATCTTGCGAACAAAGGCTCTCCAGCTCACTTGGTCTCTTATCTTTTCTTTCAGCAGTTGTTAGTTCAAGTTTTAAATATTTCTTTTTTCAGGGCGATGGTTTATCCAACTCTTTTGGATGGACCACTGCTCTGAAAAAGAAATATTAAAAAAAGTGATCAGAATAAATTTATTTATTTATTCATGTGGGGGTTCCACCCCCCGTTCCTCGACTGCCCCATAGGACTGGTGGAGTTCTCCTAATGGGCCTCACTAAGCCGGTTTACCTGCCTGTGGTATAAAAAAAAACCAGATAAACTTGGGAAAAACCTTGCTGTCTACGCCCAAGACTAACTTGGCTATGGCTGAGAATCGGCGTCGACGGGAATCGAACCGTTCTTCCCCATATGCCTGGGGAAGAACGGACGGTTCTTCCCCAGGCATATGGTTGCGAAGCGCAAAGTCACTAGGCTAACCGCGCAGACATCAGAATAAATACTGAAGCAGAGAAACTTTGTTTGTTAGACAGAAATGTTATATAGGCACAGATCGCTGGAAATGATAGCGTTCCTACCAGCTGATCTGTAGGTAGGTGTTCATTTATAGCAACCACAGTTAATCGCTTCGGCTACTAAATCATTATTATCGAATATCAAGGATGGTGCTTTTTTACAGACAGACACTAATTATACATTTTTTAAACTAATTAAATATTTATCCACCATATTTACATATACATTGGCATGAATGTACATACAATTCACTATACAATGCAGTAATACAACTCACAGTTCAATAGTAATAATAATAATGGAATGATTTTATATCAAAAAAAAAAAAATCAGCTAACACCTTTTTATTCCCGTATATACGGGAGTAGGCAAGGCCATTTAGCCCTATCTAACTTTTGGAGACTGAGTGGGCAGTTCAATCTCCACTGGTACCCAATCAGAGACAGATGGCCCAAGGCTATCACTAATTAAGCGGTACGCAGTGAAGAGAGACGGCTCAAATGTGCCGCCATCTCGTGGTCTCTAACCCTAACACAATATATTTAATGTCTGAAATAATGTGGGTTCTACGGTCGATTTTCTTGAGTTTACAGGACGAAAAACCCGAGTTTCCGGGAGGAAAAACCTGCTTGCCCGTGCCAGAGATCGACTAACTCGGGAACCGGTCGAAAAAAGGCTTAGAAAAATTTCCTCTAGTCGCCGACTAGACTCGAAACCAAGACTTCCTTCGTGCGGCCTAGCGCGGTGGTGTACAAACGCCACATCCACTGAGCTACACAGGCTCTATGATTTTATATTAATATGTATAATTTTTCTGCATTTGTCTTTTGTGTATTTTTTTTTTCAATATTTTTCAATAGATGTTGTATTTAATACAGATATTTTACATCTCTACAAAAATTCATGTACAAGTTACTAAGTACATTCTTTTTTGATGTACATATTTGTTTGTTTGGGTAGAATTTCTGCCTTCTTCCTCAAAGCCTCTGTATAGCTTCTCAGGAAGATAATACTGTAGATCGTGGGGATTTCGTGGCTTTGTTTTAATATCCGTCGCCAGCCAGGTGAATATTTAACTGCTTATATGGGCTTGGAAACTTATATATGAAGATATATGTGTATATATGTAGAAGGTTTTTACCTTGGGTGTAATATACGTTAAAGATACCAAGAATTTTTTTTGTATATAAAATATATATGACTCTTTGTATATATATATATTATCATAATTCATTTTTACTCGGTGGGAAATATTATTAAAAAGTTTTAATGACTGATACCGAGAGGTAAAGAGATGATATGGTATATTTGAAAAGATACTACTAGTTTACTAGTTTCGTTGAATTGATCAGCATCTTCAGGTATCACAATCAAAGAAATATATAAAAACTTACAGAGACTTGAAATTGCATTAACAGAACAAGTACAAAAGACAGTGGCGTGTTTGAAAACAAAATGCGAGCTTGAATTCCAAATAAACGTAGACTACGCGCTGTCACGAGTGCGCCAATACTAAACAGAGGCAATGTGTAAGTCAGAGAGATTGAAACTTAGGCTGTTGTTGATATGGGAAGAATCTAGAGAAATTTCTCTGGATTCGACAATCTTTCTCTCGAGCTCATTATAGTACACATGGATGTTAGAAGTTTGAGTGCAGTTCGCAATGTGTTGGCGGCCTTCGTCTGAGTTAACTGAAAAGAGACGTGGCTAGAGAGAGCACTGGCTCTAGTCCTGTTGTAGGAGATATCTCTACAGTGTTCTTCCAAATGTAGAAGAATGGATTTAGTAGTCTGGCCATAGCATGGCTTTCCACAATCACATAAAATCTTGTACACTCCTGGAAACTGAGTTGGTAGATGTTTCTCTTTAGGTTTACTAAGTATTGAACGAAGTTTTGGGAGCGTAGTAAAGGAAGCACTTAAGTTAAACTTCTAGAGAAGTTGTGCCAGTTTTGGTGAAAGAGAGCTGATGTGAGGCAAAGAGATTAAGGCTCTGGGGAAAGAGGGATCTTCAGAAGTAGCTGAGTGACTGGGGGAAAGAAATTTGTCAATTTTATTAGGAGAGAAACCATTATTAAACGTTTTTTTTAAGAAAAAGGAGTTCATTTTCAATTTCTGCTTCTTCTGTAAGTAAAGATTTGGCTTGGTAGCTAAGGTGGAAATAATACCACATTTTTGTGGGGGGTAGTGATGGGAGGAAGCATGAAGGTATCTGTCAATATGAAGTAGGCTTTCTAAAAATTGAGAATTTAATGCTCTCAGCACATCTGGTAAGTTTGAGGTCTAAAAAGGGAAGACAGTCATCTGATTCCAGTTCGAGGGTAAAAGAGATTTTTTCATGATACTTGTTTAGGTGGTCTAAAAATAAATTGACGTTGTAGACACCATCTTTCCAGATGAAGAAAATATCATCAATATATCATCAATTGGATTGGTGTCGAGGCTAGCTGGTGAACAGACGTGCTATCGGAGAGCTCCTGAGAGATTTGTGATTTTTGTTGATTTATTGATGTTTTGGATTCAATTTAATGGACTTAAGTGTGTAATTTTGGTATATTATTGGAGCTTTATTATCGTGGTTAGTGTACTAAAGTGTTTTATAACATAATCTATGTCGGGAAGTAGCCGCTAGATGAATTCGTAATGTGTCGTGCAAGCTCTAGATAAGATAAGTATCATTTTCAGTTATCGATACAAATTACTTAATATTATGTAGTTTTGTTTTGTTTGCCTTGCGTATTTTAGTGCGTCTGTTTTTGGTGTGTTATAACGTATAATTTGACAAAACACGTTGCAAATAAGTATGGCACTGTGCGAAGGAAAATGGCGGCCAGTAATGATGGTTCGCCATCCTTATCAAAGAACGGTAGTATAAAAGAAATGAGTCAGTGTACTAGCTGTGAAATGTACGCTTTGCAGAGTGCGGTCGGAGTGTGGTTAGATGATAATAAAGGATTGAACGTGTGTAGAAAATGAAGGGAGAATGAGGAATTGAAGTGTATTTCGGATCGTGAGTGTGATATTTTTGTCAACCTTCAGAATGAAGGAAATAGGGATATGACAAGAAACGGCAAGGTTGTACATGAAAATTGTGAGAGTGTGAATGATAGTATAAATGGTTTCTCAGAGAATAAAAAAGATGAGATAGATGCATTGAGTGAGATCGCGTTGTTGAATAGTGCGATAGAAAGAGCAAAACAGCAGCTAGAGTGCATGAACAAAAGTAGACTGAATGAACCAACCAATAATAAAAGGTATGACAGGAAAAATAGACGTATGAATGTGAACATGAACAAAATGAAGGACAGAGTGCTGTATGGAGACTCGTTAGTACGAGGTGTGTTAGTAGAGGATTTGACAAAATCGTACCAACCTGGGGCGACCATAAAGGACGTAACTGAGTCTATTAGAGAGCAAAAGGAAAGGGTGAAAGAAATGATTGTTGTGGCAGGTACGAATGATTTGAAAGGAGATAAAATGGAAATGATAGAAGACCTGAATGAATTGTTTGAGGTAGCAAAAGAAAAGAGTGAGAGAGTTAGAATGATTAGTCTTTTGCCACGGTATGACAGTGAAATGTTTAAAAGGAGGGCCATAATTGCGAATGACTTTATGCATGGGTTATGTATGACGAGTGGTGTGGAATTTGTGGATGTGTGGAGTGAGTTTGATGGGCGAAAGGATCTATATAAGATGGATGGCTTGCATTTGAATGGTTACGGTGTAAGAAGACTTGAGAAAGTGTTGCTGAATGTAGTGGATGTGCAAATTCAGGGAAACTAGATTTGTTAAGGGGGGGAGTAGATATACAGTCCTTATGGAGGCAGTTGAATGTAAGAATGAATATAATATGCAAGAGCAAATAAGGACAACAAATCTGAGTGGGATAGTTAATATAAGGCATCAAGGTAGGGTTGGGGCTAATGGGAGTCTTAAATTCATGTACACTAATACTAGGAGTATTAGGAACAAAAGAGTTTTTGGCGATGGTTGGCACTTCCAGACCACAGGTTATAGGTATTAGTGAAGCATGGCTGACTGTAGATGATATAACTAGTGGGATTGAATGTGATGGGTATAGTGTGTTCAGGAATGACAGAGAGAATAAAATGGGGGGAGGAGTATTGTTGATGATAGCTGATGAGCTCCAGCCAAGGAGAATAGAAGTTGAATTGCAGGATAGAGAAAAGAGCACATTTGAGGCCATTTGGTGTGAGATTGTGGCTAGCAGAACTAAATATACAATTGGGTGCTGCTATAGACCAGGTGATGGAAAAGATGGTGGTGACAGTATGCACAAGCAAATAGAAGAAATGGGTGGAATGAGGGTGATTATTATGGGAGATTTCAACTATGGTCGCATTGATTGGAGTGAGGAGAGGACGCACGGAAGGAAGGAACTGGATTTTATGCGGTTATTAAGGGATAACTATCTGCGACAGCATGTAATGGAAAATACTAGGGATCAGAGAGTGCTTGACCTAGTAATTACATCTGAGGATTTGGCTGTATCAAATATGACCACATTGCCACCAATCGGTGAGAGTGATCATAGGGTCTTGACTTGGGAGGTGGCTAAAGGTGTAGAATTTTCAATTAAGACAGAGTACATGTGGAATTATCGGGCTGGAAAGTATGACAAGCTTAGGAGTTTGATTTGTTCAGTGCCATGGCATGTACAACTGCAAGGACTAGAAGTTGATAGTGCATGGGAGGTAGTTAAGAAGTGCTTGCATGAAGCAATGGCTGACTGTATACCTAGAGTCCGAATAATAAATCAAGTAGGGGTTAAATGGATGAATAACACCATTAAGCTTGAGCTGCAAAAAAAGAAACAACTATGGAGGGAATTTAAGGAGAAAGGTGACCGGCAGGCACACGAACGGTATAAAGCGCAGGCCAGAAGGGTGACGAGTGTGGTAAGAAAAGCAAAAAAGGATTACGAAAGAACATTGGCCATGCAGGCTAAAGAGAATCCTAAACAGTTTTTTAGATATGTAGCAAGTAAAAGGAAAAATGTACATGGCAGATTGGTTTTAAAGAATGTCGATGGTAGGGAGGTAACTGAATCAGTTGAGATAGTTGAGTTACTGAGTGAGCACTTTGCAAGAGTATATCATCCAGGTGGTGACATTGCAGAAACGAATAAACCAGTAGATTATACGGGAATTGTGGTTAATGAAGTGGAGGTGAGTAGTCTATTGCATAACCTCAATGTCAATACATCTGTGGGATTGGATGGTATACCAGCTCGTGTTGTACGAGAAGCAGCTAAAGAATTGTCAGTACCCTTGACCATTTTGTTTAATTTGAGTCTCGGGTCTGGGTTAGTCCCGAGCGGGTGGAAAGAGGGGAAAATAGTTCCACTGCATAAGGTGGTTCCAAGACTGCTGTTTTAAATTACCGACCGATTAGCATATCAGGAATCATTGTCAAGGTCTTAGAGAAATTAGTCAAGAAAAGAATACAGGATTGGATAGATGAAAATGGGATATTGTATGGGGGACAACATGGTTTTGTGAAGGGTAGATCATGCCTCAGTAACTTGCTCACGTTTTATAACACAGTGACGGCTGAACTGGATAGGGGTAATGGGTTTACAGTGATACTACTGGACCTTGCCAAGGCCTTTGATAGGACACCACATGGAACCCTAATCAGTAAACTGGAGCAGATGGGTATAGATATAGGGTTGGTGAGATGGATAGGAGGGTGGTTGAAGGAGAGATATCAAAGAGTGGTTTATTCAGGAGTGGAGTCTAGAAGACGTCTTGTGACTAGTGGAGTGCCACAAGGCTCTGTTCTTGGACCACTGCTTTTCAATTTGTTCATCAATGATATTGGAAAGGATCTGAGAGGAAGTGTTCACTTGTTTGCTGATGATGCAAAGTTGTGTAGAGCAATTGTGAGTGCACAGGATGTCAAAATTATGCTTTAATCTTGACAATTCGAAAGATTACTTTAAGGAAGATTACTGAGGAGCACTACATAACATTGCAATGTTGCAATAAACAATTAATCCACTAATTCCATTTATTATCAAAGGAAGTAAGCAATGCCATTTTACGTCTATCTGACTTTTGGAGAAAATTTCCTCTTACTTTAACACAAATAATTGCCCCAAACTATCAATGATTTTTAAATGTCATCTGGTGAGGAGAATACGGTACAACCTACCAGCACCCTGTGTTCCCTATCAAATATTTAGTTTTTATGGAAATATACATTCATTAGTTACACTAGTAACAGTCCACATGTTTTCAGGTTCTCTTCAAATCATACACATCTCATATATCATAAATTGGTCTTTTTCCTACAATCCTGAGTGAAATTAACTTAATAATACATACAGCAAGAGTGAGGGGATATTATGAGGGAAAGTTTTTTTGCTAATGATAGTAGAAGAATTAAAGTAAAAAAAAAAAGAGTAACAGCACATCAGGGGGAAGGGGACTCAGGGGTAAGTTCATTTGAGGTTATCTAGTGTGGAACAAAGGTAAACAGCGCTAAATATATAATTGACTGCTGTATAATCTAGGGCAGTGTTTCTCAAACTTCAGATATCCGCATATCCCTTCTTAAATTTTCATTATTACCAAGTACCCAAATTAATTAATTTAAAAATTAATTAATTAATTAATTAAAAATTAAATAATTAAATCAATAAACTAATTAAAATACTAATTAAAATTAAATATCTATTTTATTTGAATTTATATGTTTACGTAAACTAAAAATAAGATTTATTTTTAAATTTTAGTTCTCTAGAGACGTCAGACGACACACTCTTATCAATTTCATTTGATCCAGATACAATATCAACGTTACATAAGGAAATGTAAAGAAGCTGCAAACATGCTTAAAATACCAACACAATACAATAAAAATCAAGGATTAATCCTCCACAATGTTTGGTCAGCTTTAATAAAAAAATATACCTCAGTCAGACCTCGGACATTATGAATGTGAACAACAGAACGGGGCATCATCCAGCATTGTTTAAATTTCAGCACTGCTTTGAATCTGAATTCTGATTTTTAATTTTATGATTAGTCAGACGGCTACAACTGTATAGCATGAACTATTACTAATAATTTTATCTTTTTTGTGTTTTAAACTTTAAGTTACCTGTTACCCTTGAAGATGTAAGTCAAACGACTTACGAAACTTTTCGGGTTTTATTCATTGTGTTTTATATAGCTTATTAAAAAAATGTGGTCTAATTACCGGAATATACCATGTGAACTTCTAAACCACAGAAACCTTCACTTACAATATCAACGTTTTCTTGTTGCTTACAGCTACTTGTATTTGCTATATTGCTCTCTTTTGGAGGTTTTATAAATCCAATCTTTAACGATCCATACGTAAGAATTGGAAAGCTAAAAAAATACTGTATTTACTCGAATATAACTCTAACTTTTTTCTCAAAATTGAAGCTAAAAAATCGTGTTGCGAGATACGTGCGGGAATTTTCGGAAACTAAAGTTTTCAGAAAAAAACTAAAAATGGTGCGACTTACCAAGAAGCTCCTACTCGCTATCACTACTTTTGGCATCGAGAACAGTTTCTTTGTGTGCATCGTCAAAGTCATCTACCCAAATAGCGTCATCTTCTTTCCCATTATTTCAAGGAAAAATTACCACTAATTTACAAAGATTTGAGATACGTAGAGCAGCGAAGAACTGCATATGATTGGTGCGGTATTAACAAAAGATCGCGCGAACCAAAAACAAATTAGCATTTCAAGAGTTGAGTTGAAATGCTAATTCCCTTCAACCGAATTCAATAATATCTGAAACACATTCACTATATATTTCTTAGTTTTAACACGATAACGACGGGGGTGGTGTCAAGCAAAACCATATGTTCCACCAGCAACATATGGTTTTGCTCGGTTATACAGCAGTTTCTGTTGAAGAGGGGGATGTGATTCATTAGTTAGTGCCGTTTTATCCCGGTTGTCTCTAATTGCATTGTTTGTTGATAAATATAATTACTCCTTTAATTATGCATAGCCGAAAATTGCCACGTACCCCTAACGACCTTTCGCGTACCCCCAGGGGTACACATACCACACTTTGAGAAACACTGATCTAAGGGTATACTGGAGAATGTAAGTAATATGTACACGCAAATTAGCATGATGAGTACAGGTCGAGTAATTATTATGGGGGATTTCAACTATGGCGACATTGATTGGGGTGGAGAAATGGTCAGAGGCAGGGAAGGCAATTTAATTTCTACAGCTGTTGAATGACAATTACCTGAAGCAAAATATAATGGAGGGAGACATGAAGTACAAGAGTTCTGGATCTGATCATTGAATCAGAGAACTTAACACCAACCAGTTTAGCCACTCTGCCTCAGCTTGGGCATAGTATAGTGATCAACTAGTCTTAACCTGGGAGATTGCCAGACAGGCAAAATTTTCTATTAAGGGATGTATGTAGAATTGCAAAGCAGGTGATTATGACAAGCTGAGGAATCAACTTTCAGCAGAGCAATGGCATAAAAATTTTGATGGGAGAGATGTTGTTGTTGAAGAAAGCAACATCTTAATGTATACATCGAGTTAGAAGGATAAATCAAGTAGGAGGTAGATGGATGAATATTATCATTAAGCAGGTGATCACACAAAGAAATGGTTATGGAGAGATTACAAAGCAAACAGTGATGAGAATGCCCTGAGAAGTATAAGCCTCAGACAAGAAGTGTGACTGGTATCAGCAGGAAAGGCTGAAGCTAATTATGAGAGAAAGCTAGCTCACAAGCCTCATAGAAACACAATGGAGTTCTTTTGTCATGTCGTAATAATAGGAGTGCTGATTATAGAAGGATGACTTTAAAAATTGCTAATGGTAGGGAGGTAATAGAACCAAACCAAATAGTTGAATTACTGAGTGAGCATTTCGCAGCGGTGTACCATCTAGGTGATGATATTGCAATGCTAGATGTGACCTTGACTAATAAGAGAACAGAGGTTGAAGAAACTGAGGTCCTTAAAATATTGCAGAACCTCAATATGAACACAGCCATGGGATTGGAGGGTATATTGGCCTGTGTATTACGAGAATGTGCAAGGGAATTATGGAGTGGAAAAAGGGCAAAATAGTCATATTGCATAAAGAATGCTCCAAGATAGAAATAGAAAATTATAGGCTAATCAACATCTCAGGAGTGGTGATTCAGGTATTGGAGAAATTAGTAAAAGAGAGAATTCAGGACTGGGTGCATAAGAATATGATACTGTGTGTGTGTATGTGCGTGTGCTCGCGCACGCACGCACGCACACACACGCACGCACGCGCACGCACACGCACACGCGCGCGCACGCACACACACACACACACACACACACACACACACACACACACACACACACACACACACACACACACACACACACACACACACACACACACACAAAGAAGTTACTAACTTACAGCAAACCAATGTAGTGGCTGGCACAGGTCAAGTAATCTGTATATTCCTTTTGAAAAGATGGTGATTGTAGTCTTTGAAGAATATTCCAAAAAAAAAAAAATACAGCTAACGCCTTTTTATTCTCTTATAGGGAGTTGGCGAGGCCGTTTAGCCCTATCTAACTTTTGGAGACTGAGTGGGCAGTTCAATCTCCACTGGCAGCCAATCAGAGATAGCTGGCCCAAGGCTATCATAATTGAGCGTCACGCAGTGAAGAGAGACACTCAACAAGTGCCACTATCTCTTGGTCCATAACCATAACACTCGTATTCAAATCAGCTAACGCCTTTTTATTCCCTTATAGCGAGAGTAAGTGAGGCAGTGTAGCCCTATTTAACTTTTGGAGACTGAGTGGGCAGTGCAATCTCCACTGGCAGCCAATCAGAGATAGCCGGCCCAAGGCTATCGCTAATTAAGTGGCACACAGTGAAGAGAGATGGCTCAACAAGTGCCGCCATCTCGTGGCCCCTAACCCTAACACAATGTTTAATGTCTGAAATAATGTGAGTTCTACGGTTTATTTTCTTGAGTTTACCGGACGAAAAACCCGAGTTTCAGTGAGAAAAAACCCGCTTGCCCGTGTCAGAGATCGACTAACTTGGGAACCAGTCGAAAAAAGCTTAGAAAAATTTCTTCTAGTTGACAACTGGATTCGAAACCAAGTCTTCCTTTGTGTGGTCAAGCCGTGGTGTGCAAACACGACATCCACTGAGCTACACATTTGGAGAATATTCACAAAATCATGTGACATGAAAATGTCAGATGATTTTGTGAAGGGCACGTCTTGCGTAGTAATTTTCTTCCTTTTTTTCTAAAGTGACAATGGTGTTAGATAAGGAAAATGGCTAATCAGTGATATTGTTAGACTTCGCAAAAGCTTCTGACAAGATTCTGCATACACCCACTGTCCAAAAAGAAACCGAACGTTTCGAAAATAGAAGAAACTAGTGGCACCACCTGTTGTATCTTTTTTGTTGTCGAAAGCGGCAACCTTCATTCGTGTTGTGTCAATCGAAGGCCACAATGAAGGCCACAGACTTGGGCATGATTGTGGACAGTGAATTGAAGTTTAGAGGATATATTGTGAAGGTAACCAAAACATCGCATCAGGTTACGTAATTCCTGAAGAACACACTGACAAGCAGGGATAATAGTGGTAATTGTCCTTATATTGTTCCGCTATATAAGGCTTTAACAAGGTCACATCTTGACTATTGTGCAAGGTAATCTGCCACGTAATCTCCCAGATTATGTGGCGATGAAGTTGTGGATAGGATCCAGATAAGAACCAAGTTTCCTTCAAAGCTAGGTCTTCTTTATTTGCCATATGCTTCTTGGCTAGTTGCTACAAAAGACTCAGGTCCCTCTAAAAATGCTGTCACTTTTCCTTACATCCAGGTCCCCTCAGTAAACATAGGCAGAACTTTAAATATATAAAATATCTGTACTGCTTTTAAACTTCGTTTGAAACTTACTACCGTTTGCGTTTTTAATGGTCATCGTCTCCCTCTCCCGTTCGTGGTATTTATAAGGTTCCTTGGTCTTTCAACTCGTCATATTATCAACAAATTAGGAGATCTGCTAACATACATCTTGGAGAACACAAGAAGTACATTCGCCGCATTGGTCAGATTGAGCTGATTATGTCTTGGATATCTTGCAAAGAATCAAAGAGAAAAACTATGATGCTTCACCACAGCATATACAAACTTGAAAACCTCTTTTCTAGAATCAGCAGCAGATTTAATAATTAACTTAATCTAACCTAACCTCCTGCCCATCAGCCAATTGTAGCCAACAGCACTTACAGAGCGACTTATGCTTCTACTCTAACTACTTTGATTTATTGTTTTGTATGTGTTATCAAATAGAAAAAATCAGCTAACGCCTTTTATTGCGATATAGTAGCCAAAGCCGTTTTAGTCCTGTCTAACTTTTGAAGACTGAGTGAGCAGTTTAAACTCCACTGCTAGTCAATCAGAGATAACTGGCCCAAGGCTATCATAAATTCAAGCGGCCGCAGTGAAGAGACAAATCAACAAGTGCCGCCATCTTGCGGTCCCTAACCCTAACACAATATTTTTATTCTCTGAAATAGCGTTTGTTCTATGGTCGATTTTCTTGAATTTATGGGAGAAAAAACCAGCCTTGCCCGTGCCAGAGAGCGACTAATTCGGGAATCTGTCGAAAAAAGGCTTAGATAAAGTTCCTCTAGTCCAGTGCTTCCAAATTTTTGGATGTCATGGCCCCATCTTTGGAAAAATTAAAATATTTCACGGTCCCTTCCAAAAAATCGTAATATACACAGCGAATATTACAAAAATCAAATTCAAATATTACATTTTTAGCATCTTACATACATTTTTGACATGGCACATTATCTCATATTTTTTATATAGATAGATATATTGTTATTGTACATTTGCAGTACAAGCACATGAAACCTAAAACGATTAGTAATATAGAAAGAATTAAAAATATAAAAGAAGTTTAATAACAATATAATGTGATGGATGTGTTTCAATACTGCTATACAAAAAGTCAATCAATATCAGGTGAAATATTTGAAACTGCAATTCTTAGATTTCTGCTTTGAAATGAAACTTATATGAATAACTATACATTTACTAATATTCATTAAGCGCCGAAATACGCAGCAGGAAGCAAAGTTTGTGAACCCGCACCAGTGTGTGATTTTTTTCCCATTAAAATATAAAAATAAACAAAAAAGAAATAATAAATAATAAAAATTAAATACGTTTCTATGAGATAAATAAATCTACTTAGTCTTAAAACATTTTCAATTTGTTTTCATTATTTCACCGCTGCCCTCAATAAAACCTACGGCCCCCTAGAGGGCCGCGGACCACAGTCTGGGAAGGGCTGCTCTAGTCGGCGACTAGAGGTTGGGGAAAGCAATGGTGAACTACCCTGTAAATATCGCACCAGGAACAATTTGTGGGCAAAGCCTACAAGGTCACCTATGATTGAAAATGACTGAATGGAAAAACCACCACACCACCATCGTCGTAAATGTCAAATTTCCCTAAAAGTGCCGTTTCTGGAGTGAATGTGTGCTATATCTAAGAGGCCCAACTTTTCCAGATATCTCAGAAAGGTTTTTGGTATTGCTCCTAAGATAGACTTATTCAAGTCTAATTGCAGACTGGGGAACTTTTTCTAAGCCTGTTTTCGACCGGTTACCAAGTTAGTTGATCTCTGACACGGACAACCAGGTTTTTTCTCTACTAAAGAAAATGGACCGAAGAACCCAGACTATTTCAGACAATAAAATATCCAGTTAAGGGAAGAATTCATCATACAACATTATTACCAGAAATCGGATCTTCATGAAGTAATCAAAAATTCTTCAATAAACCTAAGATTCAAATTTACCCTGGAAGTAAACGATAACAATTGTCTTCCTTTTCTGAATGTTGTTATTCTATGTCAACCAACAGGTATTCTATAATTCTCAGTATAGAGAAAACCAAGTCATTCTATAATAAATTTAGATTAATCCTTTATCCAAGTGTAAGCAAGCAAAGTTTTGTGCCTGAAAATATCTTCAGGACTGAGGTAAGGTGGTACATCCTTCGGAAACTCGTAGTAAAGGCGAAACAAGCTCTCATCACTCCTTGTCTCAGTATCTCCCATAATGCAAAGCACATCTCCTTGCAGACATGTATACTGACATGCATTAAGGGAAGGGCCACTACCCAGACCGTTTCGAACTTTATTGAGGTCTCGTCAGTGGCAGGCAGACCCACAGTGGTGATACTAAGGCAAAATCAATTGAGAGGTCATATTTACCTATACGAGTTGCCAACCGGTGTACCACCTTATTATTAAATTACTCTGGATTTAGAGAAAGATGTTGGAAGTTTATTTTGCACTTGGTTAGACTATAATAAATTTAGTTTAATCCTTTATCCAAGTGTAAGCAAACAAAGTTTTGCACCTGAAAATATCTTTAGGACTGAGGTAAGGTGGTACATTATTTGGCAACTCGTAGCAAAGGTGGACCAAGTTCTCATCACGTCTTGTCTCAGTATCTCCAAATTTGCACAAATTTGCCTTGATGAACATCAGGAATGCGTTTCATTTAAAGAATCCAACAAATCCAGTTTAGCAAGCCATACATTATCTACTAAACTCAGGATTTTGCAGAACAAAACCAAAGTGTTACACAAAAGATTATTACAGTTGGCAACTCATAGGTAAATATGACCTCTCCATTGCTTTTCCTTAGCATCACCAATCTGGGTCTGCCTCCCACAGACGAGACCTCAATAAAGGTCGAAACCGGTCTGGGTAGTGGCCCTTCCATTAATGCATAGCAGTATACATGTCTGCAAGGAGATGCGCTTTGCATTATGGGAGATACTGAGACAAGGAGTGATGAGAGCTTGGTCCACCTTTGCTAAGAGTTGCCAAAGGATGTACCATGTTATCTCAATCCTGAAATTATTTTCAGGTGCAAAACCTTGTTTGCTTACACTTGGATAAAGGTTTAAACTAAATTTATTATAGTCTAACTAAGTGCAAAATAAACTTCCAACAAGTCATTCTAATTAATGCATACATTGTTTCTAACTCACATCGTCACCATTGTCAAAAATATGGTGTCATCAAATCTTTATTTTACATAGCATGTAAAATATGTTCACAGGTACTCTTTTAAACAAAGATCTGTTTATTATCAGGACTGCCTTTATCTCTAATGGTTATAATACAAAACCTATGGGAAAAATAATCAACAATTACGGTCCTCGTCCTAACTGGCCTAAAGAAAAAATTACCAGAATTTGTATTCCATGTGTTAGACTTTCAGAAAAAATAGCAAGATTAGTTTGACAGATTAACTCACAAGTCTCTCTCCATCCATTTTACAAACTTAATACCTTCCTTATCTCACCTAAAGATCAATTTCCTACTCTTTCTTATCCTGGAATTCACAGAATCATCTGCTCTTGCACCTCATGGACAGTTATTATGGACAAACAGGTCGTTTTGCACAAATTTGCCTTGACGAACATTAGGAATACATTTCATTTAAAGAATCCAACAAATCCAGTTTAGCAAGCCATACATTATCTACTAAACTCAGAATTTAGCAGAACAAAACCAGTGTTACACAAAAGATATTTTCTTCTGGAAAGACTGTACAAAGAAAGCTATGAAGCACATACTCAACACCCAAACCTGAGCTAAAACGATTCCCTGAAACTTTCTCAATTTTGGAAGTTATACAATTAACACTCGCTATTCATGTGTTCCTTAATTTCTAATTAATTTTTTCCTTATAAATATAATAAATCAGCTAACGTCTTTTTTATTCCCTTATAGGGGTGGGCGAGACCGTTTTAATGCTAACTAGCTTTCGGAGATGAGTGAGCAGTTTAATCTCTACTGGCAGCCAATCAGAGATAGCTGGCCTATGTCTATCACAATTATAAGTGAGTAAACAAGCGTTGCCATTTCTTGGTACCTTTCCCTAACGCAATACGTTACTGTCTGAAATAATGTGGGTGCTACGGTCGATTTTCTTTAGTTTATGGGACGAAAACTCCGAGTTTCCTGGAGATAAAACCCGCCTGTCTGAGCCAGTGATCGACTTATTCAGGAACCGGTGGAATAAAGGCTTACAAAAAGTTCCTCCAGTCAGTGACTAGACTTGAACTTAAGTCTGTCCTAGGGCGACCAAGCGCAGACAATCTAAGCACCACTTTCACTGAGCTCAAAGAAATTAGCTAACACCTTTAATTCCCCTATAGGAAGTATACACGAGGCCGTTTTAGCCCTATCTAACTTTTGGAGAGTGAGTGGGCAATTCATTCTCCACAGGTAGCCAATTAGAGATAGCTGTCCCAGGGCTATCACTTATTTAAGCTGCCTGCATGAAGAGACGGCTCAACAAGTGGCGCCACCTCGTGCTCCTTAACCCAAACACAATATTTTTAATGTCTGAAATAGTGCAGATTCTACGATCGTTTTTCTTAAGTTTACGGGACGAGAAACGCGAGTTTCCAGAATAAAAAGCATGCTTTCCCATGCCAGAGATCGACTAACTCGGGATCCCGTCGAAAAAAAGACTTAGAAAAAGTTCCTGTAGTCCACGACTTGAACTTACCGTAAAATCTATCTTCGGGTGATTTGACACTGATGAGTGCAAACACCACTTCCACTGAGCTACACAGGCTAATTTTTCCTTTATACTTTTTAAAAAATAATTTATTAACTGAATTATTTTATTGTAATTTATTTGTTTTGAATATCTGTAAATGCAGATTGGGCTCTTCTCGTGCAGCCGCTGATGACATAATATCATGTTCTTTCAAATGAATTGTTGTTCTCTTTTTGATGTTTTCCTATAATTGTAATGACAATGGATATGAAAGTTAGCCGAAAGTTTACAAATAAAGACATAAATTTAAATGTAAGTGATTCTAGTAATAATATTTTGTGATGAATATATTCTGACAGGGTTAGGTACCAAGAGATGCCATCACTTGTTTGCCAGTCTCTTCATCGGCTGTCGTTTATAATTAGTGATAATTTGGGTCATCTATCCCTGATTAGCTACCGGTGGAAATAGAACTGCTCACTCAGTCTCCAAAAGCTATTTAGGGTTAAATAGCTTTTGGAAACTGAGTGAGACTGAGTTTTCTATAAGGGAATAAAAGGCATTAGCTGATTTTTGTTTTAATTAAAGGATAATGGACTGAATACTAATGAAAATTCTAACTTAATGAATTTGTGTTTTAATATTTCTTTCTTGTCCTTTTTCACTCTCACAATCCATAGTCAATTCAAAACTTCTCCGCAATATCCAAGCCATGGTTTACAAGTAATGATAGTCCAGATAAAATAATAATAATAACATCCTAGCATACTGAAGTGGCTTGAGATAAAAAAAAATCATATTCACTCTCAGCCTATTCTGAAACCTGCATTTAACTGCAAAAGAACCACTGACTTTGAGAGAGTTAAATGTAGCAATCATATCGCTATCTCAGATAGCACTATTCCAACACCACCTAATGAAAAACACTGATGTCGATGCAGTACCGTCGACTGGGTATAGCATAGACGCAGCCTGCCTCAATGCGCCGCTAAATAAGGGCGTTCGTTCAGCCATATTGCGGTAGGCGCCAGTGCGACAAGAGGTCGTATGTCGCCATCCTCTACCAGGAAAATATCAGAAAAATATCGCAACCCTTTAAAGGTTGAAAATTACTCCTTAACCTAAGTTTTTCCAAGATTAAACTGATTAAAAATTATTTGCGAACAGCAATGACTCAAAAAAGATTGGTTGGCCTTGCAATTATATCGATAGAGACGGACATAGCTTATAATTTAAATTTAGAAGAGCTTTTGGCTCTTTATATATTTAGTAGCTTATAAACAGTTCTATGTGTGATATCTCCGTAGAGCAAACATTTAATTAATATTAAAATGAAATCGTTTTGCATTAATGTTTCTCTTGTAATAAAAACAAAATAGCAATTGGAGATTTTCTTATATTTTTGTCTTATAATCCACTAGGGGCAATATTTAATTTTTTGACTCAGGGCGCAATCTAAGCTGGCGACGACCCTGCCTCGATGCATCATTCTTCTCTTTCAACTCCTGCACAGACAGCAAAACAAATCCTCCATGTTAGAGACAATATGCCAGACATACGACCTCTTGTGATCCTCTACCAGGAAAATATCAGAAAGACATTGTAACCCTATAAAGGTTGAAAATTTCTTCTTAACCAAGAAGGGTTTTGAACGCAACCACCAGATAGTAGTTTAGAGTATCTATTTTCATTGCAGAACTTTTTTCATTATTATTATTATTATTATTATTATTATTACGGTCAACTCCAAGGAGTCGACAGACTGAGTTCCTAACATCAGGTCAAGAACAACTATTCCACATTCACATGGTAACTATCATACCTTGCTTTGAACTCATATATGGTCATAGCATCCACAACAGATTCTGGCAGCTTATTCCACTCATTCACCACTCTCCAAGTAAAAAACCTAGCTCTAGCACCCCTGCTAACAGCGTTCTTGCTCAGCTTCCATGTATGGCCCCTAATCCTCCAACCACCAGTCCTGTTATCAAAAATATCTTCTGGATTAATCTTATAGAAACCCTTCAGTAATTTGAATGTCTCGATCATATCACCCATTTTCCGCCTATCAACAAATTTTTGCAACCCACAAATCTTCAACCTGTTCTCATAAGGTTCATTTCACAGACCTGCTATCATCTTGGTCATTCGTCTCTGGATCCTCTGCACCTCCTCCCCATCAAGAACAAACCCTGGCGCCCATATCTGGGCACAGTAGTCTAGATGGAGTCTTATCAAGGCTCGATACAGAGGAACAATAACTTGTTTGTCTCTGCTTTTTAAAGTCTTTTTCAGAAGCCAAGTGATTTGATGAGCTGATTTAGCCACTTTTGCAATGTGCCCCTAAACTTCAACTGCCTATCCACCAAACCCCCAAATCCCTGACTCCATCAATCAATTGGAGTATGGTTCCACCAATGATATACTGCTGCTAATCTTTTCACCCCAAAATGCATAACCTTACACTTTGCCAGATTAAATTGACATCCCCTTTTCCCTAGCCCAGTCCTCCAAACTATCCAAATCATGCTGCAAAATTTTGACATCCTGTGCACTCACAATTTCTCTACCCAACTTTGCATCATCAGCAAACAAATGAACACTTCCTCTCAGATCCTTTCCTATATCATTGATGAATAAATTGAAAAGCAGTGGTCCAAGAACAGAGCCCTGTGGCACACCACTAGTCACAAGACGTCTTTTAGACTCCACTCCTGAATAGACCACTTTCTAGTATCTCTGCATCAACCACCCTCCTATCCATCTCACCAACCCTATATCTATCCCCATCTGCTCCAGTTTACTGATTAGAGTTCCATGTGGTATTATGTCAAAGGCCTTGGCAATGTCCAGTAGAATCACTGTAAACCCATTATCCTTATCCAGTTCAGCTGTCACTGTGTTATAAAACGTGAGCAAGTTACTGAGGCATGATCTACCCTTCACAAAACCATGTTGTTCCCCATACAATATCCCATATTTTCATCTATCGAAACCTGTATTCTTTTCTTGACTAATTTCTCCAAGACCTTGACAATGATTCCTGATATGCTAATCGGTCGGTAATTTACAACAGCAGTCTTGGAACTTCCTTTATGGAGGGAAACTACTTTCCCCCTCTTTACACCCCCTCGGGACTAACCCAGACTCGAGACTCAAATTAAACAAAATGGTCAAAGGTACTGACAATTCTTTAGCCACTTCATGTACGACAACAGCTGGTATACCATCCAATCCCACAGATGTATTGACATTGAGGTTTTGCAATAGACTACTCACCTCCACTTCGCTCACCACAGTTCCCGTATAATCTATTGGTTCATTTATTTCTGCAATGTCACCACCTAGATGATATATTCTTGCAAAGTGCTCGCTCAGTAACTCAACTATATCAACTGATTCAGTTATCTCCCTACCATCGGCAGTCTTTAAAATCATTCTGCCATATACATTTTTTCTTTTACTTACAATATATCAAAAAATTGTTTAGGATTCTCTTTAGCCTGCATAATCAATGTTCTTTCGTAATCCTTTTTTGCTTTTCTTAACACACTCGTTACACTTCTGGCTTGCGCTTTATACCGTTCATGTGCCTGCCGGTCACCTTTCTCCTTAAATTCCCTTCACAGTTGTTTCTTTTTTTGCAGCTCAAGCTTAATTGTGTTATTCATCCATTTAACCCCTACTTGATTTATTATTCGGACTCTAGGTATACAGTCAGCCATTACTTCATGCAAACACTTCTTAACCGCCTCCCATGCACTATCCACTTCTAGCCCTTGCAGTTGTACATGCCATGGCACTGAACCAATCAAACTCCTAAGCTTGTCATACTTACCAGCCCGATAATTCCATATGTACCCTGTCTTAATTGTAAATTCCACACCTTTAGCCACCTCCCAAGTCAAGACCCTATGATCACTCTCACCAATTGGTGGCAATGTGGTCATATTAGTTACAGCCAAATCCTCAGATGCAATTACGAGGTCAAGCAGTCTCTGGCACCTAGTATTTTCCATTACATGCTGTCGCAGATAGTTATCCCTTAATAACCACATAAAATCCAATTCCTTCCTCCCGCGTGTCCTCTCCTCACTCCAATCAATGCTACCATAGTTGAAATCTCCCATAATAATTACCCTCCTTCCACTAATTTCTTCTATTTGCTTGTGCATACTATCTCCACCATCTTTTCCATCACCTGGTCTATGCAGCACCCAATTGTATATTTTGTTCTGCTAGCCACAATCTCACACCAAATGGCCTCAAATGTGCTCTTTTCTCTATCCTGCAATTCAACTTCTATTCTCCTTGGCTACAGCTCATCAGCTGTCATCAACAATACTCCTCCCCCATTTTATTCTCCCTGTCATTTCTGAACGCACTATACCCATCACATTCAATCCGTCCCACTAGCTATATGATCTACAGTCAGCCATGATTCACTAATGCCAATAACCTGTGGTCTGGAAGTGCCAACCAAGGCCAAAAATTCTTACTTCTTGTTCCAAATACTCCTAGCATTAGTATACATGAATTGCAACCCCCGTTAGCCCCATCCCTACCTTGATTCCTTATACTAACTTTCCCATTCTGATTTGTTGTCCTTATTCGCTCGGGCATGTTATACTCATTCATATGCTCAACTGCCTCCCTAAGGTCTGCATATCTACTCCCCCCCTTAATTATATGGTACTCGATAAGGATTATTATTATTATTATTCCTGATACCTCCAAGGAGTCCGAAGACTCATCGCGGGAGGACATCTTCAACTATCTCTACACCTTACCTCTACTACGAATCAACGCCATCTACCGCCCACCTCCAACACCACTAGTAATTTTTGTCTGTAAATTGCGTGTGTTTTGAAGGGCCGATTTGTATGTATGCGGGATGAAAAACCCGAGTTTCCGGGAGAAAAAACCCTGCTACCCCCCTATGAGATCGGCTAACTCACCATCGATTGAAATCGACCAGATTAAGATTCCTCCCGTCGCGACGAGAATCGAACTTAGGCCTATTCCAATCGAAGGGCGCAATGTACCGTCGTTCTTCCAATTGCGCTACGGAGGCGCTTAAATATAAATGTAAAATATGGATGTAAAAGTTTTAATTTAAATCAATAAATAAGAATGATATTACTGCTGTAGTTTTTTTTTATTATTATTATTTAAAAATATGTATTTAGTGGGTAGTTGATGGCATAGTGTAATGAGCACTATAAAGTAGGAGTAAGTAGGCAGGTTGAGTGGTGTAGGATGTCCTGCTTTGATGAATACTTGTTCCTAAAGCTCTGTTCTCAGATTTTATAGAGGTATTACGTGTTAATGATAGTAAAGAATGACTTTTTTATGTTTTTGGGCGATGAACTTCTTAAATTCAAAAAAAAAAAAAACTACTTACGATAATGTTTACATTTTTTTTATCGTTTAGGTTTTAAAATTTCTTTACTGCTTAAAATCTAAGGGATCAAAAAAAAAAAAAAAAAAAAAAAAAAAAAAGCGCCCGAAATGATAATATTAAAAGAAACTTGCTTCAGCATAACAATCCGTTTTCATTGTAAATGTTGATTGTATGAATTTATATGGTTATTTCTGCATCTGCGTTTGGGGATATATTTGACTGAATTTTCAATTGTGTGTTAATACTCGCTCTAGTGATAAGTATTAGTTTTTGAGCGTTTATTATGGGAAATTATCGACAGTTCCTAAAGCTCTGTTCTCAATGGGGAATTGATAGTACAAAGCCAGGTAGAGATTTAGGTGTACATATTCGTCAAGAGGTTGGCAAAAGATTTCATTTGGGCGAACATACTCAAATTAATGATCCTGCTGAGTGCGAGAGATTTTATCGCAGTCTTCAGAATATACTGAACAATACATATGCAAAGAGTTACCCTCGAAAAGTACTATCTACTGCTTCTGGTATGACGCTCGATGAATGTCAAGGTGCTGTGTCCACTTGGTCACTTGATTTCTGGAAAGCTGAAGAACATAGTGGTGGGTTGCGAGTGAAATTTAATCTTAATATTTTATCTCGGAAGTAGAACTTGTGAGGTGTCAGTGGTGTTAATACTTGTAGGTAGTGCCATTAATGATATTTTAGAAGCATTTGCTGTTGCAACAGTGAGAAGTGTCTCCTTTCTCCAAAGAGAAGTAATTAAAATTTAGGAAACGGCATTTGGCTGTATGCACTATTTTATCTTGAGGGAAAAAATGCATTTAGGGAATACCGACAAAAGTAATTTGACTGTTAATAAGCATACTTAGTTTTTATAGAGATATTGCATTAGTAAAAATATTTTATAAAAGAAGAAATAGGCTTTAAAAATAGGAGCTACATATAGAACACACACACACACACACACACACACATATATATATATATATATATATATATATATATATATATATATATATATATTCATTTGCATGTGTCAATCATTTGGTACACATTTGTTGCTAAATGGCATATTTACATAAAGGGGAGGTTAAAAGAATCAGTTTGTTGCAGTAAGAATGCTGATAAACTCATATATACATAAATAGAGCATGACCCTATGTTTAGGGCCTCCCTCAATTAGTAAGAACTCCATGGAGTTGCCCATATAATTCTATGTTATTTCTGTGGAGACTGGAGACTCATTATGGAAGATCCAACTAACATATTCACAGAACTCGTGTCTCTCTCCTAAAACTCATTTACAGTCAGTCACTCAACTAATTTTGACAAAGTATATTCCACTCATGCAAAAAATCTAGTCCGCACACCTTTGCTGACCACATTCTTACACAACTTCCATGGATAATCTTTAGTTCCTTCATTATTTTTCACGTATTGAAAAATTTCCTCTTTGTCGATTTTATAAAAACTGAGTTTAGTCTATCAACCAAACTTTGTTATCCATGCACTTTCGACCTATTCTCATGGGGAATATTCCACAGATCTGTCAACAGCTTGGTCACTCATCTCTGAATCTGCTCAACCACTTCGTGATTCCTAAGAAAACCAGGTACCCAAATCTGTGCTGTGCACAGTAATTTGGATGTGGCTGAATCATGTCTTATAAAGAGAGACAATAACCTCCCTATCTTGTCAGAGTTTTTCAACTTTTGCAATATACCTTCTGAACTTTTACTCCCTGTCTACCATTATGTCCCAACTTCATTAATCTCCTGCAATCCAGTACCATCAGGGTGATATGCAGTATGTAACCCTTTAAACCAGCGTAACCTTTCATTTTGCAACATGAAAATGCCAGTTATTATCTTTCACTTATGATGCTGATTTATTGAAATCATCCTGCAAGATATATAAACCACCTTTATCAACTGTTATCCTCCCTAGCTTTGTATCATCAGCAAACAACTGAATTTCTGAATACCCCCCTCCCCATCCTTAAATCTTTCGCTATATCATTGATATACTGATTAAAGAGTAGTGGCCTTAGTATAGAACCCTGAGGTAGTATTCTTCTAGTCACTCTCATTCTCTTAGATTTCACTCCACCATTTACTCCTCTGGTCGCTTGTCAGCCCCTCCCTTCTCTTATTCATGCTACCAGCTTCATATCTATTCCTATTTGCTCCAACTTTTGTAAAAGTTTTCCATATGGTATTCTGCCAAATGTCTTTGCAATGATGATGCTTTCTTTGATTTATCGTTTCAAGCATGTGGTTGTTGGCAACTTATTTAGGATAAGTTGCCAACTCTTCTTAACATCAAATATAAAATAATTTAAGATAATAATTGTAAGTTAACAACTTAAAAGGTAAAAACCTGTAATATGCTAGTACTGCAGATGGAGTCTCCCTTTATTTCTAAATACTAGAATACAATAGCTATTTTGAACAAAGTTGGTGAAATCAGTAGACCAATAGAGGAGATTTTAAAAGTTTGTAAATGTATCATACTTCACTGGGTGGACTAAAAGTTAGATAATCCAGAATCCCTGCTCTTTGAAACCAAGCTGAAACTTTATAAGCTGCCTTAGGTATCTTTTAAGCAGGACAGTGGTCTCATGCTGGTTGATGACTGTCTGAGACCTCTCCAAATCCATAGTGGGATTCAAATCCATGACTTGCTGGTTGGAGGGTGGAAGTGATATCCACTCCATCAAATGTCTGTATGTTGTAATTGGATAAATTATGGATATTTTGCTTAAAACTGTGCTGTAGTACATTCCAGCTATATTTCAGAAGCACTTTTAATATAGCATTAAAAAGCATTTAATACAGCAGCGAAACAAAGAATTTATCTTTTATATTTTTGGACTAACCAGATTTCTTAATATAATGTAAAATATTAATATCAGTATCTCCTGAGAATGTGCATTAATTAAAACCTATTCAGTTAATCTTTCTCTTGAGGAGTCACCATAGTTAATTTAAGTCTCAGCCCTGGTAGAGTTCCAAGAGAGTGGAAAGAAGGCAAAATTATTCCTTTGCATAAGGGACATTCTAAGACTACATTAGCAAATTATATATCAATCAGTAACTCAGGCTTGGTGGTAAAAGTACTAGAAAAATTGATAAAAAAGAGAATTCAAGAATGGTTAGATAAAAATATGATACTGTATGAGGGTCAACATGGTTTTGTGAACAGTCAGTCAGGCCTTAGTAATTTACTACCTTTTTACAATAGCGTAACTGCTGAGTTGGATAAAGGAAATGGCTACACGATGATTTTGCAAAAGCATTTTAAAGAATTCCAGATGGAACACTGTTATGCAAATTTGAACAAATGGGGATGGATATGACACTGGTTAAGTGAATAAGAGGATGGCTTCTGGACAAATATCAGACATAGTATATGGAGGGGAAGAATCAGCAAAAACAGGTGACTAGTGGTACCACAAGATTCAGTGCTGGGACTATTGCTATTTAATTTGTACATAAATGATATAGGAAATAACTGAAAGGAGATATTCAGTTGTTTGCTGATGATGCGAAATTAGGGATAGTTAATCAAGGCAGCATGGGGAGCATGCAGATGATTTAAATAGACTATCAGTATGTGCAAAAGTTAATGGTTAAAAATTAACAGTTAATGGGTGTCAGTTTAATGTGGAGAAATGTAAAGTTATGTATTTTGGGATAAATAGATTACAAGCCGTGTATCACATTGATGGCACTGTACTCCAGGAAATAGATGAAGCTAGAGAGTTAGTTTAATGGACATATTGCTAAAGTAGCCCATAAGATTACTTGGCTATTGAAGAACACATTAACAAGTAGAGATAAGGAATCTGGATCTACGGACCAGGCTTGAGCACAGTGATCCACATCTGGATGACTGTGCTCAAGCCTGGTCCCCTGAGTTTCTTGGGGATGAGGAAGGGATGGAGAGGATTCAGAGGTGAGTGATCGAGAAGGTGAGTGGCCTGTGGAATGTTTCCTATGAGGATAGATTGAAGGTGTGTAGATTGCAGAAGTTGGTTGATAGGAGAAAAAGAGGGGATGTGATAGAAACATTTAAGTTGCTTAAAGGGTTTTATAGGATAGATGCAGAGGAAATGTTTCAGCACTTGGCTAGAGGGACCAGAACAAAAGGGGGGGGGTCATCCCTGGACGTTGATGAAAGGTGTGGTAAGTGTGGTATTTTTTGCTTGGAGAGTGGTGAATGAGTGGAATGGGTTACCATAGTCAGTTGTGAGTGCTTTGTCTATTAATGGGTTAAAAAAGAAGTATGATAGATTGTGTGGATAGCTTGAATCTCCCACAATGAATCTTTGGACTGCATGGAGGTGCACGTGTAATAATAGTTCAGTTAACACTGACAATTGCCCTTTGGTTATGAACACCTAGGTTTTAATCTCATTCTTTAGAAATTTTTTGAAAGTGAGTTAGGTGGTGTCCTACAAAGATGGCAGGTTTTTTTTTTTTAAATTTATCATAGAAACTCTGGTTTTTCATCTTAAAACTGGTAAACTGGCTAGAACAAATGCTTCTTTTAGCCAGGAGAAGAACAAGTGGTTAATCAGAGGCATGATACACTGGCATATGAGACCAGTGATCTGCTTCGGTTGCAATTCGAAACAAAAAATTAACTTCCATTTTGAATAATTAGATTTAACGCATAGAACTTGTTTTTTAATGGATGCTGCACTAACTAGCAATGCATTTATTATTATTATTATGTGACACTTCCAAGGAGTCCAAAGACTCATCAAGGAGGGCGCCTACTCTACAACTCTTCATCTTCACCACTCAGTCCACCAATACACCTCTCCTATTGCTTCTGCCTTAGTATCGGATCTCTCCTATTGCTTCTGCCTTAGTATCTCCACTCTGGGTCTGCCTCCCACTGACGAGACCAATAAAGGTCAAAACCGGTAGGGGTAGTGGCCCTTCCCTTAATGCATAGCAGTATTCATCTCCGCAAGGAGATGTGCTGTGCATTATGGGAGATACTGAGACAAGGAGCTAAGAGCTTGATCCACCTTTGCTGTGAGTTGCCCGGTGTTGTACTACCTTACCCCAGTCCTGAAGATATTTTCAGGCACAAACTTTGTTTGCTCACACTTGGATAAAGGATTAAACTAAATTTATTATAGTTCACCAATACAGCGAACTGCATCATCTACACTGACGCCATATACTGCCCCACCACCACCACCACCACTAGTATTTTCACAGACAATCACAAATCCATACCCACAGAAGGATTTGAACCCGTAGCCTTTTGGCTGGAGAGCAGGTATGATAAAACACTTGGCCAACCAGTAGTGTCAGCAAAGTTTAAAATGTCATATACTGACTATAAAAAATTCTGAAATAACTTTTTATTCTTTTGAAATAATCTTTACTAGTAATTATACCACTTCAAATTTACTATTAAATTGCCCTCATTTATATATGTATACTAACACACTAATGATTTCACTGAGAGCATGCACATCTAATATTGTGTGACTATTTTGGATATATTGTTGATATATTTAGCACAGAGGGTACATGCCATTATGAAAAAGGACAAGTATGGATATGATCAAGAAAAATCATAAAAAAAAGGTCAATTTTATTATAGCATTTTTGTCTGGTGATTCATGTCTATAGTACATTATAAAAAATGTTCACCTGACATCTGAAGTATGAGCAGCAGTTAGCTAATGAAGCCAAAAAATAATCCTAGGGAATTCTTTTGATATGTAGCAGCAAAAAAAAAAAAAAAAAAAAAAAAAAAAAAAAAAAGAATGATTACGGAAGGATGACATTGATTGGAGAAAATGGTATAAGAACAACTGCTGTGAAAGATATATTGGAGATACTTAATGAGCAGTTCATAAAGGTCTTTCATTCTTGTGAATGTGACACCATGGAGAGTTTGAGAGCAGTTAATGATGGAGCGACTGACTGTAAGTGATCAAGAAGTATATAGGGAATTGAGCAAACCCGATGTTAATAAAGCTGTTGGACTTGATAATATAGCACTACATATTCTGAAGGAATCTACCAGGGAGTTGGCATCTGCCTTCACATATTTTTTTAATGCGAGTCTTGCACTGGGTCGAATTCCAAAGGAGGGGGGCAAGATTGTGCTGTTTCATAAGGTGATAGAACTCGAGCATCAAATTATAGGCCTATCTGTGTGTCAGTTGTTGTGGTTAAGTTGTTGAAGCTCGTGAGAACTAGGATCCAGAATTGGGTTGACAAGAATGGTAAAGGGAGATCATGTTTTAGTAATTTACTTACTTATTACAATAAGGTGAGAGCTTCCTTGGACAGAGGAAAGTGATATACAGTAGTATACTTAGATTTTGCAAAGGCTTTTGATAGATTACCGCATGGTAAGTTGATAGTCCAACTAGAGTGGATGGAGTTTGATATTAGATTAGTGCATTGGATTGGAGGCTGGCTGTCTGATAGATATCAGCAAGTTGTGTATGGGGAGTAATATCCCTGTTTAACTTGTATACATTAATGATATTGTCGAAAATTTGGATGGGGATATTTAGTTGTTTGCAGATGATGCAAAGTTGGGATGAACTATGAAGAGTAGAGATGTTGTGACCTTACAAGAAGACTTGAATAGATTGAATGAATGGGCATGGAAATGGGGATGCAAGTTCAAAATTGCAAAATGTGAGGTTTTAAAATTTGGGAAACCAAGATGGGATATAGAATTTATGCTTGGTGGGGATATATTGTTAGAGGTGGAGGAAATAAGAGATCTTTAGGTAATAGTGGATAAGGATCTGAAATTTAGGGGCACGTTGCCAAAGTTGTGAGGACAGCACAAAGAATTCTTAGAATGATCTGGAGGACATTGACTTGTAGAAGTAAGTTCTTGTTCCATTATATAAGGCTCTGATTAGGCCATACATGGACTACTGTGCACAAATTTGGTCACCTAGTTTTCAAAAGGATGGAAAAGATGTTGGAAGGGTCCAGAGATGACTTACTAAGGTGGTTTCTGATCTCTGAAATGTTGATTATGAGGAAAGGTTGAGAAGTTGCAATTTACAGAATCTAGTGGATAGGAAGAGGGATGATATGATAGAGACCTACAAGTTAGTAAGGGGTTGTTATAGGGACATTGTTGGAGAGGTTTTACAAAAAACGGTAGGAAATCAGAGGAGAACCAGAGATTATTAATATTATTACCCCAAGACCTCTTGGAGTCAAAGACTCATCTGAGAGGTCCTTTTATCATGTGCACACACACACACAGCTCATCATACTGTGCCTTGAACACATTCAAACTCCTTGCAGACACCACGCACTCAGGCAAGGCATTCCAATCATTCTCAATGAAAAAACCTGCCTCTCGCTCCCCTACTCATCCTCGGAAGCTGTATAAGTAGTGTGTGAGCATGAGATAGAGAAGCAGGATTTTTTGCATGCAGAGCAGTGAATGATTGGAAGGCCTTGTATGAGAGGATGGTGTCTGCAGAGAATTTGAGTGTGTTTAAGGTGTGGTATGATGAGCTGTGTGTATCAGGTCTTGGGATAATAATAATAATAAAAAAATGATCTCATTGAAATCAAAAACTGAGTTTATTCAACAACTTAATTGTGATGCTTGTTAAATTTCATTTCAGTTTAAATCTCAAAGACCTAAAATATAAATTTTATTTGACATCCTAAATACCAGATTTCATGAATTCCATGAAGCCAGCACATTATTATTGCAATGATTTTGTAATAATTTTGCCATCAAAAATGACCTAAAACCATAACGAAATTTATATGCAAATTTTAGTGTATGATCTAATCCTCATTCAATTACATCCAGCCACAGTATTATAGCTTTGTATAATTTCAAGAGGTTTTGTCCCTTCAAATGGTCTCTATGAAATAAATTAAGATGCCTTAACAAATCAGAGACAAGTGACCAAGACTGATGACAGGTCTATGGAATGCTCCCTGTGAGAATAGATTGAAGGTGTATGGGTTGCAAAATTTTGGTGATAGTCAGAAAAGAGGGGACATGACAGAAACTTACAAGTTATTAAAGGGGTTCTATAAGATTGACACGAAAGAAAATTTTCAATACATGATGAATAGAGCAGAACATTGCTGACTTGATGGGCGAAGCATAAATGCTTTTCATATTCCCATTTGTCTGAGGGGGGGGGGTTCTTTGAGTGGAGAGTTATTGAGCGTTAAGCTCGCCCAGGAAGGGCAGTGAGATTAGCTGTGGTCAGCTGAGCATAAGATTGACTTGGGTCTTTTGTATTTGTAGAATTCTGTTTCATTGTAGTCTGAAGCTTGCTTGATCAACGGGTTCGGATGATTGTTTGTCTTGGTGAAGAACTTGACTGCTAGATTATGGAGGAGGGATGCAATGTAGGGAGTGTTGACTTTTTTGAAGAATCTGGGAGTTTCTGATAAACCATGGGGCATCCAGAATCATTCTCAGGCATTTGTTCTGTATCCTCTGCAGTTTTTGAATATTTGTATTCGAGGTGTGGCTTCATGTAGGAGATGCATAAGTGATGACTGGGCGTATTACCATCTTGTATATGAGTAGTTTGTTCCGGATATCCAGTTTACTTCTTCTGTTGATCATAGAGTAGAGCTGGGCGATTGCTTTGGATGTCTTTGAGCTTATGTGTTTTATATGATTGGTGAATTGGAATTTTTTTGTCAAGCATGACTCTGAGGCATTTGACTTCATTTTGCCATGGGATCTTGACCTAGCAGGCGTATGTCTTCCTTGATCTGAAACTTTTTTTTGATGAACAGGATGGCTGAACTCTTCAGTGGGTTTGTTTGGATCCATCAGCCATTTCTCCAATGTGTGAATACTGTTTTGGAGTCTTTTGATAGCTAGTTTGGGACTGAGAGATCTTGCTAATAAAGCGGTATCATCCGCATATAATGCTGTGATTATTGAACTTGGATTTTGTGGAATATCAGCTATGTAGATAGAAAACAGCAGGGGAGCCAGAAGAGAGCCCTGTGGCACACCTGCCAAAATTTTGCATCTGGTTGATACGGTTTCATTTATTTTTACTTGCATGAATCTGTCTTTAAGGTAACTATCTGTGATTTTTATTAGATTAATTGGCATGTTAAATTTGATGAGTTTGTCGAGAAGACCCTGGTGCCACACCTTGTCACAAGACTTCGCAGCAGTGTGGAGGTTCCACTTGAAACCTGTGGTGATAAATTCAACCAGTCGGTGTATCTGATGTGTGGTGCTATGGTTTTTTTCTGAATCTGAACTGCTCATTAGGGATAATACCTAGTTTATCTGTTGGTGATTGAAGCCTTGTAAGGATGACTTTTTCTGCAACCTTACCTAGGCTGGACAGTAGGCTGATAGGTCTGTAGCTTTCGGGGAGTTGAGGGTTTTTTCCAATCTTTTTGATTGATGTGATGTCAGCCGTTTTCCATGCTAAGGGAAGATATTTGAATCTGATTATTGCATTTTGATAATAGTGCACAATGGCTTTTCTGGGGAGTAATTTGATTGTTCTGTTTGTGATTCCGTTTGAACCTGGAGCTTTGTTATTCAAGTGGGTTATGATATTTATAACTTCTGCTGGAGAGGTGGATGTGATGGGTTCTGCCTTCTCCTTTTGTTCTGTTATAACCTGCCTGATTCTGCGGTGAATCTTGTAGATTAAACTGATGTTTAAATTCTCGTAAGAGGGGTTACACTGAGTTTCCAAATTGTCAACCAATGCTTCTGCTTTTTCTTGGTCAGTGTGAGCTGCTCCTTTCTTGGTCTGAATTGGGGGTATGAGTTGCCTTTTAGTGTGGAGAGTTCTCAAGAATTTCCAGATGGAGTTATCCTCTGGGTTCAGATTGTTCAGTTTGGTTTCCCAATCTTGATTTCAATGTTTTTGTAGAGCTTCCCGGACTTGTCTATTTAAATTATTCAGAGCTGTTTTATCTTCTGGGGCTTTTGTGTTATGGTACCTCTTTCTGGCTCTGTTTTCCAGCCTGATCAGGTCCATAATTTCCTCAGGGATCCGACCACTGGAATGAAACACTGTGGTTTGTGTGACTGAAGTTAGTGCTTTTTTAATTTGGTAAGTTAGGTTGTTGACAGCTATATCTATCTCCTCTTTGTTATGGATAATGGGTGTTGGGCCAATGTGGTCTGAGAGAGTTTATTTGGAGAGGTTTTCCCATGATATAAAGGAGTGTGGAGGAGAGAATTGTTCTTATGTACTGATCTTGAGCAGAATGGGGTTGTGATCAGATGATAATTCGTTTAGCGTTTCCAGTTGGTATTGGTATCTGATGTTTCTAAGGACTGCGATGTCCAGTACGTCTTATCTTCCATTTGGACTGTGATGAGTGGGCTCTGTGGGTCCGGCTATAACAATAGAATTTTGTGTTGAGTAATGGTTTAGGGTGCGGCCTTTGTCATTGATTGTGGAGCTATACCAAGCTGTATGCTTGGCATTGAAATCTCCAGTCATGATGATGGAGTCTGTGGAGCCGAGAATGGAGTCCAAGTCAGATACCAGTAATGGAATGCTGGGTGGGTTGTATACTGCATAGATTTTGATACTGCCGGCATTGTTTGTATAGACTTCAACTCCTGTTATATCTAGGTTCTTGGTTTGTGGATTGGTCAGTACATTGTGGCTTATGTAGTTTTTAATGAATATGGCTGTGCCTCCTCCACTGGCAGTGAGTCTGTCTGTTTTGTACATTGCGTAGTTATGTAATTTAGGGTTATTAGCTGGTCTGAGATGTGTTTCATTTACTAGAATTATATCAGGAGTATATCTGTGAGTGAACTCTTGTAGTTCAAGGAGTTTGTTGTTCAATCTATTTGCATTCCATGCAGTTATGGTAAGGGAGTTAGGCTTATATTTCCTATTGCTCATGATTGAGGGCTGTCAGAATGGAATGGGTACCTTGAAGGAATTTCTTCATGGAGGATGGTGTAGGATTTGTTTTGCTGAATTCCTGAAGCATGGTAGCTAGTGAGGCAGTTAGAACTCATGTAAGGTTGGAGTTTGTAAATTTGTTGGAGGAAGTATTCTTGGATCATGCAGCCTCGGCATATGTTTTGGTCTTGGTTTCAGGTTGATTTCCTTTCTGAGCTGTCAATGTGGAGGTTATTTGAACTGGATGGCGATTTGCACATTTGCCCAGGGTGCCACTGCTGGGTGATGGATGAGCGGTTTTGGAAGACCCGCGGTTCTTTGGGTGTGCTATGCATCCTTTATAGATGACGCTTTCTTTCATAGAGGTTCCGTAGTAATTCTGAGGCTGCAGACAGCAGTCAGCTCATATATTTTCTTCTGGGTGTTGTCAATCTCAACGAGTACTAAAGACATTGGCCTTTTATCAGACCTGAGCATCCTACTTACTTTGATTGGGGTCAGGCTCTGGTTATTTAAATCAGCTGAGATTTCTTCTGGAGTGATTCCTTCTGTGACTCCATGTATTATCACCTTAAAGGTGATAATACATGGAGTCGCTCGGTAAAGCGAATGTATGGTAAGGAAGACTTTTGGTGTCCAGTAACCTTGTCATCTGCCTGTAGTCAGCGATGGTGGCTGACTGGATTTTGACTCCTCATCTGAGTGTTTTGCCCAGGAGTATGTGATGTTTTGCTCCCTGAGGGCTGATATGACAGAAATCCATTTCTCCTTGTCCCGTAGAATAACTGGGGGGACCTTCTCAGAGTTTTTCGGCACGTCCTGTGTGGGTGAGTCATCCTCCATAAGATCGTCTGCTGTTCTCCGTTTGTTGGAGTGCTCTTCTTGCGAGTTGTTATGACAGGGATTTTTAGATGATGGAACAGTTATCAATTCCACTTGGGTTTCTTCATCCTCTACTTCTGGATCATTTGTTTGGGCGTACAGGTTTAAATAACCTGGCCAGTCAGTCTCAAACTTTGCCATGATAAGTTTTAAACTTCTAATGACTCCTCCATGTTTAGAGTCTTAATCTGTTCCTTGATACTTTCCATACCAATCGGGAGTCTCCTGGAGTTATGTAAGGGCTATGAGAAAAACCCTCAACAACGTGGGGCAATGAGCCTATGATTCAGTTGCTTTTAGTAATTAATCAACAATGGTGATTCCAATGGCAGTTAGGCCTATCGAATCTCCCCAATTACAGTCCACTTACCTGTGATGTTAACTTGCTGTGCTTGTATATAATTCAAAAACTATAATCGCGTCTCTGCTAATTAATCTAGCAGCTACAGTACAAAACTAGTTTCACATCATACTTGCATTACAGTGGTAGTCGACTTTAAATATCCTCGATCATTCACCTCCTAAACTCAGATCCATTCAAAAACTGATGAATAGAGAACTAGTGGTCATGACCCTTGTAAGTTGTGTAAGGATGCTTAGTAAAGGTGTGTGAACTAAATTTTTTGCTTGGAGAATAATGAATGGATGAAAGGTTGCAGAAGTAGTTGAGTGTTTTACAGTGAATGAGTTTAAGCAGATAAATATTGTGCATGTTAAGATTAGTGTGGGCCTCCCATGAGGAGTCTTCTGACCCCATGGAGATATCCATATAATAATAATAATATGGATCTTAAATTATGCCACTCTCCAGACTTTGTCCCTTCCAACTTTTGGCATTTTTTTTTTCTTTCTTTCATGGTTTTGGTGATCAGCATTCATTATGAATAATTATGGCAATCTACTCTGTTAGAGAACACTTTTTAATTAGATTAAAATAATATTTGACATTTTGATCTTTATATCAAGATCATCTTCAGGAATACATACACATAAACTGCTTGGAAAGAAACCAACGGATACCATAGTGTGAGGAACAAAAAGCCATAGTGCTAATCCTAGTAAGATTTAGGATCCTGTTGCTGTGACAACTGCAGCAATCCTATGGGGCATACTTTTCACAAGTGTACGGTAGTGATCAATGGGAATTTTGATTCATTCTACCTGTAGGCATGTAATGAGATCCTTGACTGTTGTGGTCATATGTTCCTTGACCTCACCTGATTCTCCATCCCACAGATGATTAGTAGGATTGAGATCAGGACACTGGATGCCAATAAAGCGTGGTAATGTCCACATACCACGTAGTCACAGCAGCAGCCTTATGACACAGTGCATTGTCTTGCACCATGTTCCTTCGTCATGTTGCACCTAGTTCCGTAGAAATACCACAAAGTAGGAAGCATCGTATTGTCCAGAATGTTCAGATACCTCTCGGAGTTCATTGTTCATGGCATCACAAATAAAGGTCCGAAGCCAAACCAGGAAAAACAGAACCATACCATCATACTGCTGCCTCCAAATTTCATAGTTGGGGTTATGCACTCTGGTAAGAGACATTCACTGGGCATCTGTCACACCCACACCTGTCCATCTGCTCGGTAGAGGATGTAGTGTGATTCGGCACCATAACTCCAAGCTCCCACTCTACGTGCTCTATTCACCATTGAAGACGACTCTGCATGTTGGTTCGGGTATTGTTATGCTTGCATGTTAATGCTTCCATGTAAATCCATGTTGTGAGCCTTGGTTCTGAATAATTTTGTGTAGATTTGTGTTTTACTTGATGCCTAGAACTTTTCATTTAATGTGTCAACTGACAAATGGTAGTTTTTACATATTAACCTTTCTAGTACCCCATGTTCATGTTCGATGAGTGTGGTGGGCAATCCAATGTGGATAGCACTTACTACTCCCTGTACCTTTGTCTCAGTATGCTATCACTGATTGTTGACCTGGAATGGCCTAGTTTGTTAACAATTTGCTGAACAGATAAGCCTATAACATGGCATCCAATCACAGTGCCTCTTTCAAACTCCGTCAGTTCCCTTCTCGCATCCATTTCACCCAGACACAGTTGTGCACTGACTTGGGAGCATCATATTCTTCTCATTTATAGTGGCTACAAACATGTGACTTGTTACATGGCACAATGTACTTGCCTGTGGGGGGGTACCCACTGACTTCTTTCCAGGCAGTGTGTATTGGATCACAAGCTATATCAGTATATATTACCATGGGCTACTTAGTATAACTTCTTTGGTCAACTGTTGATCCTAGGTGGGGGGGGGGGTAGGAAAGTTATAAATAAATTGGTAAAACTACATTAGCAGTTGCTAGTTGTTGAGATTGGGTCCTCAGTCTCATTCAATCTTAGCAAAAATAATGGCTTAAAAGTCTGTAGGATTTTGATGGCTTGTCTGTAATGCACATAGCAACCAGAACTCCAGTTTTTCAAGCATGAATAATCCACATGTTGAATACCAGGAAGAATAAAAATTTAATCTGATAATGATCCAGTTGCTCTTGAAGAACAAATGGGACTTAAAGTAACTGGAATCTAGGAAACTACTGAGGTGTTACCAGTTTGTTTAATTACTCTTCCTCCCCACCTTACCAGAAGTCAGGCTATGGTAATAGTCAACTAAAGCATTTATACTGTGTCCCACTGTAGTGTATATGTATTCCTGAGAATGACCATGAAATAAAGATAGAAATGTTGAATATTATTTTAATTTAATTCAAGTAGGTTCTCTAATATGGTACTTTGTCTCCATAATTATTCATAATGAATTTTAGAACTAAAAAGAGCATTTGTAGGCACTTTCCATTTTAATTTGGCAGGAGGATTTGGTTATTTTTTTATCTTTATGTAGTTCAGCATTTATTTATTCTAGTGGTTTCACACTACTCCTAAAGAATAGTTTGCTTTCAAGAGTGGCAAGAGTAGAGCAGTGGCAATCATGATTGGATAAAGGAGCATGTTTGGAATTATGACCAAGAGAACTAAAATTAAGGCCATGAGGCTAATTATTTGTTAATTGCATATGTTCATCTGGCATCTTTTCCTGTTTTGTAGGATTAAAATCCTGAGTTTGCAGGATAAGTTTAAAGTGTATATCTGGATGAATGAGATTTTTATAACAAAATAAGCATTAATTTATAACTATAACACACAACTGAGACAGATAAAATCAATTAGGAAAATTGAGAACAACTTTTAGTAAGAAACATAAAAATAGATTTGTGAAAAACTTTGTTAAAAATGCAAGAAAATTGTAAAAAAAAATTATGCTAATAAGCTTTGACTAGGAAAATTCCTTACAAATATTTTGTATTAGTTATATTTTGCCTTTAATTAAAGTTTACATTTAAACATGTTTCGCAAAAGATATTCATCTACTCAAATTTGATGCAACTCAGTTTAAAAATGTCTAGTTAATGTAAAATCAAACAAGTTACTAATTCCAGATGGACCACATCTAAGAAAATTCAGGAAAATAAACAAGTAGATAACATTTACAGAATTGTGCAATAGTGCGTTCATTCCTAAGGTTTGTAAACTGACTGTATTTATGAGGATTATTTTTAAAAAAACCTGTGAATCAGGAATTATCAAAATTCATTATTAATTGTCAGGGTTGCTTAAGGGTCAAAGCTAGATAACTGATAAGAGACCTCCACATAAGAAATGTGACGAACCAACTAGGGCTGCTGACCTGATATCCACTCCTCACCTTTTGTGGTACACCCTGTTAATAGGCATCTATTTGGCACTGAACAAATGATGATAATCAGCTGACAATTTGTGATTTAGCTAACCAAATTGCACTCGGGGTATTGGTTTAAAACCAAAAGCAATGAAACATTATGGTGTTAAACAAGACCCCCCCCCCTACTGTTTTCATCAGAGAACCAGGACAAACAATGTCAGTTCTGCAATAAATTCAATATCATCAGAATTCAAGAGAACTACCATCAGTGTAAGCAGCATCAGCAGAAAGGAAGTGAAACTGGTAGAAGAGTTAGGGAAGTGTCTTCTTGACATAATCAATATTACTGAAACAAAGAAGACAAAAACAGATTTGAGACCATTATTGAGATCATTATTGCTTTAAGTATGACAACTGTATGTCATATTCCAAGTATTCGACACTAAATTAAGATCATCTTGAATGGCAGGCAATTGTCATTACTCAGGTTTTTCATCCTGCATATAGACAAATTGGGCTTCAGAATACTGGTGGTGGGCAGTAGATGGTGTCGGTGTAAATGATGATGATAGTCAAGGCCGTCGCCAGATTAGATCGTTCCCTGAGGCAAACAATTAAATATCGCCACTGATGGATTATAAGACAAAAATATAAGAAAATCTCCAATTGCTACTTTGTTTTTATTACAAGAGAAACATTAATGCAAAACGATTACATAATAATATTAATGTTTGCTCTACGGGGATATCACACAATAAAATTGTTATAAGCTCGTCTAAATTTAAATTATAAGCTATGTCCACCTCTATCGATATAGTTGCTAGACCAACCAATCTTTCTTGGATCATTGCTGTTTGCAAATAATTTTTAATCAGTTTAAGCTTGGAAAATTTCTTTCCGTACTTACTATGCTAACAGAAATTGTTAGTGTAACAACAGCACCTACTGCAATATGGCTGAACGAGCACCCTTATTAAGCCATGTCATGAAGCAGGCTGTCTCAGTGCTACACCTTGTCGACGGTACTGATGATAGTAGCGGTTCAGCATGGATGGGGTGGTGGATACAGAGAGCTGTGTGGTGGGTACCCTCCCTCAATGAGTCTTCGGACTCCTTGGAAGTGTCACAAAATAATATTAATAATTGTACTTAGTAATGTAGAACAACATCAAAAAAGGAAAATTGAACCGTGAAGTTTATTTGTGCCTATTGCCCACAGAAGATTCTATTAAAGATTCCACTACTTCCTCAATCTAACAATTAAGGAAGTAATGGAGGAATTTTTTGAGTCATTCAAAACGGCAGCTGACTTAAAGAAATAGTTGGACCTTAGAGATTTAAACAGTACAGTAGGAAATGACTGCCAGACATATTAGAAATGTTTAGAAAAAATTTGGAGAATAGGGCAAAACTAATAATGTTAAGTACCTTCTGAAGTTCTATTTAAGACGTAGACTAGTCATTACCAGTTCTGACATAAAGATGGGCATGAATTCACATCAAGCAGCTTTCAGAGGTGGATTGTAGATTCACTGTGTGTATATTATTATTATATAACACCTCCAGGGAGTTCAAAGACTCATTGAGAGAGGGCATCTACTCTACAACTCTCGGTCTCTACCACTTCCACCAACAGCAACTACCTTCATCATCTACACCAACGACCACCACTAGTATTTTCACAGGTATCCATACTCACAGCGGGATTTGAACCCACAGCCTTTATGCTGGAGAGTGGATACGCTAACTACTTGGCCAACCAGGCTGGCATATTATCAAGAAAAAAATGGATTTGAAAATAAGAGCTAAATCTTGGACAAACTCTAAAGAAAATATCAATTGATTCAGACAGGAAGGCATGTAGTAAAGTTGTTTATCCTTACAAACAACTTGACTACATGCAAAAATCCAAATTACGTGGTGGACTCAGTAAGTTAAATAGGTGGTCCTGGAAAAAAAAGCACACTTTTAAGTTCTTAGTAATTAAGTCAGCACGTGTTCTGAGAGAATGTGTAAAAGTAGCTAAACAAAAGTTATGGGATGACTTCGGTTAGAATAATAGAAGATAAAGTGGATCATGAAGATAAAAGTCGTTCAATGCAGTTCAAAGTGTCTTAAAAGAACTAAAATATATGATCTGATAATATTAGAGTCTTGCATGCAATATCTGAACTTCAGTAATTCTGAATTAAAATTCAGATATCCCACACCTAACTGGAGGGAGACCATCAATTAAAAGTTAGTAATAATGTAAACATCATGTAGTATCATAGTGTCCTGTACGTTTTTTCATCATAGTGACCCATCCAATTTTCTCACTGGATGCAAATTGCATGTAATGGTTGGCAATTCTCCAGCATCTAACCATGTAACTAATGCTGGGGGGTCCCACAAAGTTCTGTTATTTCACCCACACCGTTTCTTCTATACATCAATACACTGCTCCAGTTGACCACCAGTCCAATACACAGTTTTGCCAATGACAGTACACCACATTCTTCCTTTTCACTTGATAAACCTTACACAAAACAAACCACCACAACTTACAGAACAGTAACCTCTTCAATCCTAAATTCTGATCTCCAAACCATTCTTCAACGGGGCTTGGGTAACCTTATCAATTTCAATGCCTGCAAAACACAGTTCTGGCTTATTTCATACAAAAAACAAGAACCGTATTATCCTATCCTTACCTTTGACAACACTCAAATCTCTAGTCAAGATACAATCTCTCTCCTTGGGATTACCTTGACATCAAGGCTCTTGGCATAAGCACATTACATAAACACTTTTCCATTGCCTCCTTGGCATTCAAAAAATTAGGATTCCTCTTTTGTTCAAAGCATTACTTTATCCACAAACAGCTATTGACCTTGTACAAATCACAAATCTTCCCATCCATTAAATACTACTCGCATATCTGGAGGAGGTGTCCCTAAGAGCTCCCTAGAAATACTCAATGCAATACAGAAGAGAACAGTCAGACTGATTAATGACTCATTTCTTACCAACTCACTCCAACCACTCTTGCACAGGTGTCCCAAGCCCCATTGAAGCTTTCATCCATCTTCTATAAATATTTTCATGGTTAAATGCTCATCAGAATTATCATCAATAATTCTGCTCCCCTTTCTCTCTCTCTCTCCCTCTTCCAAATCCATTGAAACACATGCAGCTACTACCCAATATCCTTTCCCAGTCAAACTCCATACTCAGACCTTTTTCCTCCTCCTCCTTTATTCCTACTGTTGCATTGTGGAACAGGCTTCCCTCCTATGTGTTTCCCAAGGAATACAATGCACAGGCCTTCAAATTCAATGTGAACAAGTTCTGCTTTCCTAATTCTCTTCCCATACACCTTACTGGTGTACTTTAGGATAACCACCCAACCTCTCTTGTATGGGCCCGACATTAAAAAAAAAAAAGAGAAAAAAAAGCTTTCCCTTGATGGTATGCACCAGGAAGGTAAAATTCTAAAGGTAAAATTGAATGTTGATAATTTTTCATTGCGATATTTTTCTGAGGATAAGAGCAGTTACCTATACCTTTATGTTTTATTAAGGACTTGACTAAGTTAATAACTTGATTGTATAGTAGACATGGATATAGTTTGATGAATTTTCAAACTGAATTGATGCTACTATTCTATTTAGATTTCACAAGTTGTTTATTAATGATCTAGATAGAAAAATAAATAGTAAAATTAGTAAATTTACAGATCTACCGAAGTACTGTATTTTGTTTTCCCACTACAACAGGATATGCAGTGTTGGCATACGTTCTGTAAAATTCTGTATATATAAAAAAAAAAAACTATCAATGTAAAGTAGTAATCAATGATCTACAGCTATTAAAATTCAGAAGGCAGGTTCGAGATGATAATCCTCAATATCTTGTTAAATAACACCACTAACAGGAAATCACAATGGACAATAAATTATATAAGCTGTTGGTGAGGTTGTTCATCATTCTCCCCAACTGCCTAAGGTGGGTTGAGGCTACTATGAATAACCCAGGTGACCAAATCTGTGCACAGTAGTCCAGATGTGACAGAATCATAATGAATTTTACCTTTTCAAATGGTATTGTAGAATGTAGTAATAGGATTGTAGCTGTTAGAATATCATGACATTTTCTAGGGAAATTCTTTATTAACTGGTTTGACCAGAAACTAGCATAACTTAATTGAGCAATTCTAGTTGTATTTTTTTGGACTCATTTGATGATATAGCATATCTGTCATCTGCACCAGACTTTCCTTACTCTTTGATAAATTGATAGATTAGAATAATAGATTTCCAGAAATTCTCAGTAATATACATTAGAAAAGCACTATAAATTGCGTAGCTTCTTCTCCAATGGTACTGTAAATGGATGACTGATTTGACTAACCAGATACTAAAAAAAGGATAGAGAAGGTTGAGAGAAAACATTAACATGCATTGTTCTTCTACTTTACAGAGACAGTCACTATAGTATAGTTAAGAAATGTTATGGCTGCACTAGAGTTGCATCACTAATATATCATCAACTTCGAGAAAGCATTTGACAGTGTCCAACACAATAAAATGATTCAATTATTAAAAAGAATTGGATTTGATGGTGAAGACATCAGGATAATTGAAAACTTATATTGCAACTAAAAGGTATCTGTTCAAGTTGATGACATTATTACAGACTCTATTAATATCAAAAGAAGAGTAAGACAAGGATGTGTGCTGTCGCCTCTCCTTTTTAACATATACTCAGATGCCATATTTCAAAAAATCTTAAAAGGAAGAGAGGAAGGGATTAATGTAAATGATGAAATCATCAATAACATCCAATATGCTGATGACACAGCTCTACTGACTGGCATATTCATCATCATCATCATCAAATTCCTGACATGTACCCTCAAGGGATGTATAATTTTCTTCCAAATCAATCTGTTACCTGTCAAGACTAAAACATTATCAGATCTTATATTTCTATCTCTAAGGCACTTTTTACTGTATCAATCCACCTATATTATTTTCTTCCTCTTGGTCTTTTCCTGCCAACCTAGTAGAGAACACTTGTTTTGCTAATCTTTCCTCTCCCATTCTCTTTAAGTGACCATACCACCTGAGATTAGCTCTGCAACACATCCTGGATATTAACAATGTCATATTCTTTCTGAATATTCTTGTTTTCAATATGATATTGCCATTGATGCCATCTGTTCACACCCCTAATCTTTCTCAGGACTCTCATATCTGCGGTCTCTAGTTTATGATCCAGTGTTTTATTTCTAACCCAGCTCTCAGATCCATAAGTTGAAATTGGTTTGAATACACTGTCTTGTACATAGCTAATTTAGTGTTTTGGCTAATTTCTCTCTTATTCCATATAAATTTATTCAGTTAACTTGATACCATACCAGCTTTGTTGATTCTGTTGTCTATTTCCATGTTTAATTTACCATCTACACTGAAAATTGGGACTAGTAGCTGAAATTGTTTACTTGTTCTATAGGTTCTCCATTCACAATGCAGTTAATATTTTAAATGAATCTGCCTATTTTCATTGTTTTGTTATTGCTGACCTTCATACCAAATCTATTACAACAATTATTCAATTTATTCAGGGAATCTTGTAGACTTGCACAATTTATTTAGAAGTATAACATCATCCGCATAAAGTAAAGAGATGAGATTAACATGTCCAATATTGATATCAGGTTTAATACCACTTTCCTTCATAATGTGATCCATATAAATAATGAACAACAGAGGTGATAATGTACATCCTTGTCTGACACCAGATTTAATATTAAACCATATTCCTGTACTTCAATTCTAACTGCTGACTTACAACTCAAAGACTATGTATTGCTTGATTTAATGCCCCTTTGATACCATATAACTGTAGTGTGTTGAATAGCTTTTTCTCTTGGCACCTTGTCATATGCCTTTTCTAGATCTACTAAACTTAAATATGGACCTTTGTTATATTCCCATGATTTCTCAACTATTTGTCATAAAGTGAAAATCTGATCCTGACAGCCTTTATTTTGCATGAATCCACTTTGTTCTTCAGCAAGCTTCCCTTCCACAATCCTTCTCAACCGTTTCTGAAGTATACTTATCCTACAGGAACGAATGATTTGAAAGGGAAAAAAATGGCTATGAGAGAAGATTTGAAGGAATTACTTTAAGGTAGCAAAAGAGAAGAGTGAGAGAGTTAGGGTGGTGAGTCTGTTCCTTCAGTATAAAAGTGAAGAGTATAGAAGGAGGGCCAAAATTGCTAATGACTTTATGCGTGGATTATGCAGGAGGAGTGGTGTGCAATTTGTGGACTGAGTTTGATGGGCGAAAGGATTTATATAAGATGGATAGTTTACATTTGAATGGATTTGGTGTTTCCAGAAACTTGAAAAAAGGTGTTGTTGAATGAAGTGGATATGCAGAATCAGGGAAACTAGAGTTATTAAGGGGGGAGGGGGGAAGTAGATATGCAGACAGTTGAGTGTTTGAATGTGTGTAATATGCCCGAGCGAGTACAAAGGACAACAAATCAGAATGGGATAGTTAGTATAAGACATCAAAATAGGGATGGAACAAATGGGCTTCTGCAATTCATGTATACTAATGCAAGGAGTATTAGGAACAAGAAGGAAGAATTTTTGGCCTTGGTTGGCACTTCCAGGCCACAGGTTATTGGCATTAGTGAAACATGGCTGACAGAAGATATAGCTAGTGGGATTGAATGTGAGGGGTATGGTATGTTCAGTAGTGACACGGAGAATAAAATGGGGGGGGAGGGTTATTGATGATAGCTGATGAGCTACAGCCAAGGAGAATAGAAGTGGAACTGCAGGATAAAGAAAAGAGCACATTTGAGGCTAGCAGAACAAAATATACAGTTGGATGCTGCTATAGACCACGTGATGGAATAGATGGAGATAGTATGCATAAGCAAATAGAAGAAATGAGTGGAAGGAGGGTAATTATTATGGGAGATTTCAACTATGGTAACATTGATTGGAAGGAGGAGAGGACACATGGAAGAAATTGGATTTTATGCAGTTATTAAGGGATAACTATCTGCGACAGCATGTAATGGAAAATACTAGGGGTCAGAGAGTTCTTGACCTAGTAATTGCGTGTGAGAATTTGGATGTAAAGAATATGACCACGTTGCCACCAATTGGTGAGAGTGATCATAGGGTCTTGACTTGGGAGGTGGCTAAAGGTGTGAAATTTACGATTAAGACAGGGTACATATGGAATTAGGCTGATAAGTATGACAAGCTTAGGAGTATGATTGGTTCAGTGCCATGGCATGTAAAACTGCAAGGGCTGGATGTTGATAGTGCATGGGAGGTTGTTAAAAAGTGTTTGCATGAGGCAATGGCTGACTGTATACCTAGAGTCCGAATAATAAATCAAGTAGGGGTTAAATGGATGAATAATACCATTAATCTTGAGCTGCAAAAAAAGAAACAATCGTGGAGGGAATTTATGGAGAAAGGTGACTGGCAGGTACATGAACAGTATAAAGTGCAGGCCAGAAGGGTAACGAGTGTGGTAAGAAAAGCAAAAGCAGATTATGAAAGAACATTAGCCATGCAGGCTAAAAAGAGTCCCAAACGGTTTTTTCGATATGTTGCAAGTAAAGGAAAAAATGTATATGGCAGAATGATTTTAAAAAATGCCGATGATATTACCATCGGCATTTTTTAAAATCATTCTGCCATATACATTTTTTAGGGATGTAACCGAATCAGTTGATATATTTGAATTACTGAGCGAGCTTGGCAAGAGTATGTCATCCAGGTGGTGACATTGCAGGAATGAATGAACCAATAGCTTATACAGGAATTGTGGTGAATGAAGTGGAGGTGAATAGTCTATTACAAAACCTCAATGTCAATACATCTGTGGGATTGGATGGTATACCAGCTCGTGTCGTATGTGAAGTGGCTAAAGAATTGTCAATGCCCTTGACCATTTTGTTTAATTTGAGTCTCTGGTCTGTGTTAGTCCTGAGAGGGTGGAAAGAGGGGAAAATAGTTCCACTGCATAAAGCAGGTTCCAAGACTGCTGTTGTAAACTACCAACCGATCAGCATATCAGGAATTGTTGTTAAGGTCTTTGAGAAAATAGTCAAGATAAAAATACAGGATTGGATAGATGAAAATGGGATACTGTATGGGGAACAGCATGGTTTTGTGAAGGGTAGATCATGCCTTAGTAACTTCCTCACGTTTTATAACACAGTGACGGCTGAACTGGATAAGGGTAATGGGTTACCCTTATCCAGCAAGGTCCTTGCTGGATAAGGGTAATGGACCTTGCTAAGGCCTTGCTAAGGCCTTAGCAAGGACTTGCTAAGGCCTTTGACAGGATACCACATGGAATTCTAATCAGCAAACTGCAACATATGGGGATGGATATAGTGTTGCTGAGATGAATAGGAGGGTGGTTGATGGAGAGATATCAGAGAGTGGTTTATTCAGGAGTAGAATCCAAAAGACGGTCTGTGACTAGTGATGTGCTGCAGGGTCTGTTTTTGGACTACTACTTTTCAATTCGTTCATTAATGATATAGGAAAGGATCTGAGAGGAAGTGTTCATTTGTTTGCTGATGATGCAAAGTTGGGTAGAGCAATAGTGAGTGCACAGGACGTCAAACTTTTGCAAGATGATTTGAATAGTTTCGAGGAATGGGCTAAGGAGAATGGATGTCAATTTAATGTGGCAAAGTGTAAGTTTATGCATTTTTGGGTGAAAAGATTAGCAGCAGTATATCACATTGGTGGAACCATACTGCAGGAGATTGACAAGGCCAGGCATTTGGGAGTGTTGGTGGATAGGCAGTTGAAGTTTAGGGGGCACATTGCAAAAGTGGCTAAATCAGCTCATCAAATCACTTGGTTGCTGAAAAATACTTTAACAAGCAGAGACAAACAGGTTATTGTTCCTCTGTATCAAGCCTTGATAAGACCTCATCTAGACTACTGTGCCCAGATTTGGGTGCCAGGGTTCCTTCTTGATGGGTAGGAGGTGGAGAGGATCCAGAGACAAGTGACTAAGATCATAGCAGGTCTTATGAGAACAGGTTGAAGATTTGTGGGTTGCAGAAATTGGTTGATAGCTGGAAAATGGGTGATATGATTGAGACATTCAAATTACTGAAGGGTTTCTATAAGATTAATTCAGGAGATATTTTTGAGAATAGGACTAGTGGTGGGAGGACTAGGGGCCATACATGGAAGCTGAGCAAGAATGTGGTTAGCTGGGGTGCTAGGGCTAGGTTTTTTACTTGGAAAGTGGTGAATGAGTGGAATAAGCTGCCAGATCTGTTGTGGCTGCCATGACTGTGAATGAGTTCAAGGCGAGGTATGATAGATACTGTGTGAATGTCAAATAGTTGTTCTTGACATGATGTTAGGTCCTCCCTTGATGAGTCTAAGGACTCCTTGGAGTTGCCCTTAATAATAATAATCCTTGGCAAAAACAACTGGGTCCTCATTTATCTGGCGAAGCCCCAGCCGGCATGAAATTCTGTCGTGTTGTACTGTCATTTTAAATTGTAGTTTAAGTGAAATAAGAATACAATTTGTTCAGCTAAATCTCAAATCTTACCAGGAACACTCAGTAGGGAAATACCTCTGTAAGTTTTATTTCCCTTTTTCTATATGCACACTATGAGAGCTCTTCTCCAGTCATCTGGAATTTGTCTCTCTCTCCAGGCCTTCTGAACTATGCAGTGCAGTCACTGTAAGAATTTTATACCTCCATACTTGAGCATTTGTGGTCAAATATCATCTACTCCAGCTGCCTTTCCTCATTTAAGGCTTTTGATGGCTTTTTCTACTTCAAGTATGGATATGTATTCCTGATTTGCATGCCTGTTGAGTGTTTTTTTTACCACTGTGCTATCACCAATTGTTTCATTTAGCAATTTTTTGGAGTAATTGCTCCATACATCAAGAATATCTTTTTCTCCAGTTTTCATGTCACTTTTATCTGGTTTCTTTCTCTAATTCCTTTTACAGCACTCTTTCCTCCATTTCTGAGCTTTCTCAACAGCCTCCAGAACATCTTGCCTCCTTCCTTATATTATTTTCTATGTTCCTGCCAAAGTCTTCCCATGACTTTTGTTTAGCTAGGTTTACACAATGTTTAGCTTTCTTACATTTGTCGCTGTATTCTCTAAGAGCACAAGTTGACTTATTAGTCAGGAATTTTGATATGATTTCTTCTTTTCCTTCACTGCCTCTTTAACTTCCTCTGTCCACCACGGAGTTGTGATTTTTCTATCCTTGTAGACAACCTCATCACATGCCTCTCTGGCTGAATCAATCAGTGTTTTCTTCAGGACTTGCCACTGAATCTCCAATGTTTGGTTCCTGTTCTCAAACTCTTTCATTTTTTTCTTGAATAATGTTTGTGTATTTTAATCTACAGTTCATATCTGAGAACTGCTCAACTTTTATTTGCTTTAAAACTTTCTTACATGTTCTTTTCAATACAAATTTTAATTTTATCCTGCTCGAGGCTAAATGGTAATCACTTCCAATTTCTGAATCTTCGTAGCTCACTTGGTATAGACGAAGCCCTTTGGCTGGAAAGATCTGGGTTCGATTCCTGTCTGCGACGTCAGGAACCTTTATCTGGTCTCTTTCGACGAAAGGTGGGTTAGCTGGTATCATGTGGAGGTAGGGAGTTTTTTCCACTGGAAAACTCGGGTGTTTAGTCTCCCAGAACAGGCAAACCTGTCCGGTGAACATGCACGGATTAAGTTAGAAATACTTCAGACAGTCCCTACAGCCATAGGTCTGATTCATCAGTTATGCCAGTCCCGAGCCCAGTTAAAAATAGGGAGAAATTGAGATGGTGCCATACTTGCCTGTCAAGGTGGCTCATAGCTGTTGAATCATCATAGAAAATAAATATATATATATATAACTTCCAATTTCAAATCCTCTGTACATTCTAGTTTCCTGCACCAGGGAGAAAATATCGCTATCAACAATAACATAGTCAATGAGACTTTTCTTATTCCTTGCCTCTTCTCTCCATGTGAATTTGTGCACATTTTTATGTTGGAACATTATGTTAGTAATAACCAATCCATGTCCTTAGCAGAATCCAACAGGTATTTGCCATTATTATTAGCTTTGCTCTTTCTCCAAATTTTCCCAAAATATTTTTATATGTCTGACAATCATTTCCTACTCTGCTATTTAGATCCCCAACAAGGACGAACTTTTCCATTTTCATTGTGTTAGTTGCTTTCTCTAAAGTCTCAAAAAATTCCTCCACTTCTACCTTAGCAGAACCTTCTGTGGGGCTGTAGGCACAAATAGGTCTCATTGTTGAGTTCCCCATTTTCATATTTGCCTACATCACTCTATTTGATATTGCCTGCCATTCAAGAAGATTAACCTCATATTTAGTGTTGAATACTATAGCTACTCCTTTCTTTCTCTGATTGTTATTGCCTGAATATAACATTTTGTATTTATTGATCAGAAAGATCTCGCTTCTTTTTTGTTTCAGTTGATCTATTATCATGTCGATCTGGTACTTGTCGAGTTCTTCAGCTAGCTGCATTTTTTTTGCCATTCAGGCTTCTTATGTTGATTGTACTGATCTTGAACATTGATGTTGATTTGGGATGTATTTTAGCATTTGTTCCAGTAGCTGACTTTTTTGCTGTTCACCCTGGTTCCTTGGCAAAAAACAACAGGGGCCTCATTTAACTGGCAAAGCCCCAGCCGGCATGAAATTCTATTGTGTTTTTCCATCATTTTAAATTGTGGTTTAAGTGAAATAAGAATACAATTTGTTCAGCTAAATCTTAAATTGCCAGCCCATCCTCGTTCTTTCCAGGTAAATACCTAACAGGGTGCTCCATGAGGATTGAACATTAGGTCAGAAGACCTGATCGGTTCTCCACATTCCTTTAAAGGCTATGTGGTCTCCTCTCAGTTTACGGCTCTAACCCATAAACACCCCGCTGACATATTCAGGATTTTCAGAATCCTCTCGAACTAGTTAATGAAGAGAATGAGAAAATGGGATTAAGAATAAATATCATCAAAACTGAATTCATGGTCATAAGCAAGAAACCAATTAATTCAGCACTTTCTTTAAATAGGAAACAAATAGAAAGAGTGACAAAATTTAAAGATATCAAATGCTAGTTAAATGGTAAGGAAAAAAAATTTTCTCCTGATGAAATCAACATTTTGTGACTGCAGTTTAAATCTAGAGATTCGAATATGCATGATTAAGTACTAAGTATGGTCTTTACTTCTGTACGGTGCAGAAACTTCGACCTGAAAACAACATCAATTAAAAAAAAAACTTGAAGCCTTTGAAATGTGGTTATACAGACCAAGGTTAAAAATCCCTTGGATAGTAAAAACATCCAATCTAGAATTACTGGAACAAATGGGGAAATCACATAAACTTTTAGATACCATAAAAAGAAGGAAAATTGCAGTGGCATAGCTGGGGGGGGGATGCAAAGGCGGCGGTCTCCCTTCCCATAATTCTATGCATTATGGGAAGAGTCACCACCCAGACCGGTTTTGACCTTTGTTGATGTCTCATCAGTGGCAGCCAGACCCAGATGTGATACCAAGGTTGAAGTAATGCAGAAGTCATATTTTCATATACGAGTTGCCAAAAGGTGTCATACCTTATTATTAAAATACTCTGGATTAGAGATAGGTAGTTGTTGAAAGTTTTTCCACTTGGTTATATTATAAATTAAAGATAACAAGAAATTATATACTTGGTTTAATCTTTTATCCAAGTGTAAGCAAACAAAGCTTGTGCCTGAAGTATTTTCAGGACTGGGGCATGTGGTAAAGGTGGTATAACTTCACATTACTTGCCTTAGTATTAACCGAGTATATAATTTCTTGCTATCTTTAATTTATAGTATAACCAAGTGGAAAAACTTTAAACAAGTACTGGGTTGTGATCGTTCCCATAATGCATAGCATTATACATCTCCACAAGGAGATGTGCTTTGCATTATGGGATACTAAGGCAAGTAATGTGAAGTCATATACCACCTTTAGCACGAGTTGCCCAGTCCTGAAAATACTTCAGGCGCAAACTTTGTTTGCTTATGCTTGGATAAAGGATTAAACCAAGTATGTAATTTCTTGGTATCTTTAATTTATAAGATACTTCAGTTGATTATGAAAGGGAAGATAAATGGAAAAAGAGGACAAGAAAGAAGATGATCTTGGCTGGGAGACATCAGACAGTGTTCTGACACGAGCTTCAAACGACTTCAGAATGGCTGAAAATCAACCAAAATTTGCAAAGGTAGTGCCAACCTCCAATTGGAGATGGCATTTGAAGAAGAAGAATATATCATATTATTATTATTATTCAGGCCTCCATGGAGTCAAAAGACTCATCGAAGGGAGGCCCCCCCCCCTAAGAAACACAAAGTCTATCATACCACTCTTTAAACTCATTGACCGTTCTCGCTCCCACCACTCCATCAGGCAATGCATTCCACGGTTCAACCACCCTCCACACAAAGAAACCACTCCTTACCCTCTTGCTCATAGTTTCCTTTCATAACTTCCAGGGATGGCCTCTTGTCATCACTCCTTCCTGCTGTTCAACCAAGTGAAAGAACTCCCAGGTGTCAACCCTGTAACCACCTCTCAACAGTTTAAAAGTTTCAATCATATCACCTCTCCTTCTTCTATCCACCAAACTCTGCAGTCCACATTCCCTCAGCCGATCCTCATAACTATCCCTGTACAGTCCTGAAACCATCTTTGTCATCTGTCTTTGTATCCTTTCCATAGTTAATTTATCCCCTTCAAATCCTGGGGACCAAATCTGAGAACAATAGTCCAAGTGTGGTTTGATTAGAGACTTATACAACGGAATGATAACCCTCTTAACTCTGCAGGTCAGTGTCCTTCTCATAATTGCAGCAATCCTCTGTGTTACCTTCACCACCTTTGCAATACGTCCCCTAAACTTCAGGTTTCTATCAATCATCAACCCCAGATCTCTTGTCTTCCCTACTTCCTCCAGTATAACTCCTCCCATAGAGTATGCAGCATCCCATCGATGTTTCCCAAACCTCAAGACCTTTCATTTTGCTGCATTAAACTGACACCCCATTCATTTGCCCATCTATCTAGCTTATTTAAATCCTCTTGCAGGGCTACCACATCTGCACTATTATTAATAATCCTTCCCAGCTTCGCATCATCCGCAAACAACTGAATATCCCCTTGCAATCCACTGGCAATGTCATTGATATAAAGGTTAAACAATATAGGTCCTAGTACTGAGCCCTGTGGGACCCCACTTGTTAACCTTCTGCCTCCTTGAAACTGCTCCACCATATACCTCTCTGATACCTATCAGACAGCCAATCCTGAATCCAGTTAACCAATCTGACATCCAGACCCATGTGCTGCAACTTAAATATCAGCTTATCATGTGGCACCCTGTCAAATGCCTTTGCTAAGTCTAAGAAAATTGCAGTATATGCCTTTCCCTCATCTAATGTTCTTGTAACTTATTATAAAAGGCTAGCATATTGCTAAAACAAGAGCGCCCTTTCACAAATCCATGTCGACTCTCACAGATAACATTACCCTCATCTGCCCAATGCTGTATACAGTCCCTCACTACTTTCTCCAAGATCTTAACAACTACTGATGACACTCAGACTGGCCTGTAATTAGACACTTCCAGTCTGTTACCACCCTTATGCAATGGCACTATCTTACCTTCCTTCCATTCCCTGGGCACCTTTGCCGAAGCCAGACTTTCATTGAAAAGCCAGGTTAAAGGCACTGTCAGTTCCCTAGCACATTCTCTTAAAACTCGTGGTGAAATACCATCCGGTCCCACAGCTTTACTGACATCCAGAGTACTCAGTATCTGACACACTCTCCTCCTGTACCTCTAAACCTCGAACCAGCCCTATCCCTCTAGCATTAAAACTGACTCCTCTAGGATGAAATACTCCAATAAAGTGTTCATTGAACAATTCCACTATGTCCTCTGCATCAGTCACTCTATTCCCATTTTTATCCCACAATATCATTCTTCCACAGTCATTTCTCCTCCTACTGGCCACATAGCTAAAAAATTCCCTAGGATTTTCTTTGGATCTTAGGGCCAATCTCCTCTCATATTCCAGTTTCGCTTTCCGTACCACAGTAGTCACTCTTCTGGCCTGTGTCTTATATTCTTCATGCATCTTCTCTTCACCTGTCTCCTTATATCTCTTCCATAGCCTCTTTTTCGCATGCAATTCCTGTTTAATATTGTTTGTCATCTGCTTTACTCCAAATTGTGTCCTCTTCTTCATTCGTGGTATACAACTTACCATTGCTGCTAACAAATATTCTTTCACAATTTCCCACGCGCTAATGATATCCGGCCTTCCAATTCCTCCCTCCATGAAACTCCCCGAAGTTGACGTCTAAGACTATTATAATCACCTGCATTATAATTCCACATAAGTTCCCGTCTCTTTGATACTCCTGCATGTCTATTCATTTTCCAAGTCAAAACCATATGGTCACACTCTCCAACTGGTGGGAGAGATGTCATCTCAGTTATTATCAACTCTTCTGATGCTATAACTAAATCCAAAACTCTTGAACCTCTTGTTCCCTCTGTTACATGTTGCCTAAGATATTTGTCCCTCAAGAATTCTAGAAATTCCCCTATCGCTACGTGCATCTTTCTCTCTCCAATTTATACTACTGTAGTTAAAATCTCCCATAACAATTATTCTTCTTGCACTTGCCAAACTTAGCTGTCTAAACATCTCCTAGTCCCCATCCTCTGTGCTCCTGGGTCTGTAGCAACAGCCCACTAAATATCCTGTCTTGCCTACCTCTACCTCACTCCATATGCTCTCAAAATCATTTGTCTCGCTTCCTTCCAAAGCCTCCACTCTTAGAGGACATAGGTCACTACTTATGATAAGTGATGACCATGCTTTCCCCTCCTATCCTGATGAAAAATGCTATGCCCAGCGACTTCTATTCCTATTGTTATATCCCCTTCTGTCAACCACGTCTCAGTGATTGCAATAATTTTTGGCCAGGCTGATGCTATCTGCGCCACCAATTCCTCTCCCTTATTCCGGATGCTCCTGGCATTAGTATAAAGCATATAAATGCCATTGTTTCTATACCCCACATTGTCCCTTCTAGACTCCACTGGGCTCAGTGTTACCTGACATCGTCTCCCTTCTCCCAAGTATCCATACCCACAAGAGGCCACCCCTGCTATCATCCTCCCTGGGACACACTGACTCGTTCAGAACAGCAATCTCTCCAGATGCCTACGTCCTTCCTCATTCAAATGTAAACGGTCTCTCGCATACAATTCCTCTCTTTCCTCAAACGCACTCCAAGCATCCACATATACCAGTCCTCTCTTGTCACACATTCTCGCTATTATGCAATTCAATATCACCGCTCTTCTGCTGAGCTCATCATTATCATACCTAGGCAACACGCACACTATTTTTCCTCTCTCTGTCTTCTTCCGTACGGTCTCGAGCAAAAATCTCATATCTCTCGCTGCCCGACTTACATTACCACTCAAGTCATTCGTTCCTACCATCACAATCATCTCATCCACCCTTTCACCTCTCTTAATTGCCATAGCCACCCTTTCTATTGTTCCTCCTGGCAAACACTCCTCACGCATCCTATCTTGAACACCACGGATCATTGAGTCGCCATACATTATACCGCTTACCATTCCTCTCTCCTATTGTTTCCATTCTCTCCTCTTCTTTCATTCCCATAGGTCTCTCTCATTCCCTCTCCTCTACTGCTATTCTCTCTTCTAGCATTCCCATACCCCTCTCTCTCCTACTGTTTCCATCCTCTCGTCTTTTAGCATTCCCATACCTCTCTCTCTCTCTCATTCCATCTCTCCTACCGTTTCCATTCTCTCCTCTTCTAGCACTTCCATATCTCTCTCTCATTCCGTCTCTCCTACTATTTCCATCCTCTCGTCTGCTAGCATTCCCCTACCTCCCTCATTCCCTCTCTTCTACTGTTTCCATTCTCTCCTCTTCTAGCACCCCTATACCTCTCACTCATACTCTCTAAATTCTCTCTCTCCCCTGCTCTGATTTGCCTTGCATTTATCTCTTCCATTCTCCTTATCTTATCTTTCATACTTCTGCTCTCATTCACAAGACATTCCACCTCCTCTTTCAGCTCATCTATCTCCCTCTGCAGGTCAGTCACTCTTAATCTAAATTCACCTCTACCAAACAAAACCATCCTCTAAACTTTCACAGTCACTCACACCTTCCACACTATCAACTATTATTTTCTCATTCATATATATATTTTTTTCATTCTCTCCTATCACACTACTTGTCTTCCTACATTCATTCACCGTTCCTGGAGCAACAAGGTTCGGATATCGATATTTCTAATGCACTTATTTCCTCCAACTGCCTACATTTTGCGCACATACGCTCTCTGCTCTCTTTCACAAGCCACATATCCAATTCCCGAGACACATACATGCCGCAACTGTTATTAAAATAACTGTTATTAAAAATTTTTTTGTGAATGAAAATCATAATAAAATTTTTAATATAACTTGTCAGCCTGGCTAGCTGAATATCATTTCTACACCATCCAGCAAGCTATGGGTTTGAATCTTGCTATGGATACTAATGTTTGTGAATGTCTTTATGAATGAATTTCATTGTACACTGTGGGACTATCATGCTTATTGGAATACTGATTGAAAAAAGTTTTGTTTGGTCTCTATAGCAGGATTTTCAGATTATCTGATCTTTAACCCATGCATGGTATTATCAGATTATAGGTTTACAACACCTTTCATGGTGGAATTCACATTAAAAAAATTCATTTTTTTTTTAGGTGAGCGTGTCTTAGTGCTACTATAGCACTAAGTGTGTGGTGTGTGTGTGTACACACTACATACTGTAATAAGCTATAGCATTATGGCTCTGTTCAATTGTTGACCCTAGCCTGACTTCTGCAAAAGGAAAGGAATAAGAGAAAGAAAAAAAATTAGATAATAAAAAAAGTAATAATTAAATACTTAAATAAGTGGAACTAGATTGGTTGCTACTAGTTTTGATTTAATTCTATACAGAGATGCCAGATGTTAGTGTAGGGTCAGATGAATGAAAAGCATTCTCATTAAAAATCTGTGTAGGATTTGAGGTCAGTGAGAGAAGATTTTTTTTTTATGAAGAAGAGGATGTGTGAAATGAGAGAACCATGAGGAATAGCTTCATTAATAGGAAAATCTAGGTAGACATTGATGTAGTATGGAGAACCAAGTAGTGGAGTCTGCGATGTGCCCTAATGCAATGAGTTCTTGAAGGTGTTGTATAATAATATTTAATGTTATCAATAAAAGTTAATATTTCATTTAGGTTAATTCTTTTATGGCTAGAGTGCAATACAAAGTGCTTTCGTCAGGAAACCAGGATGAATAGGAAAAGCTTAGTACAGAATTGAAGATGACACTATCAGTATATAAAGTTTTATGAAATATTATTACCAGTATCACTTATATTTAATATTTTTATTTGTAAAATATTTTGCTAAATTTCAAAGCCGTTGTCAATACAGTTATAGGAAAACTCTAAAAAGAACAATTTAATTGAAAGCACTTGATATTATTTGCACCATTGGCTTTAGAAGAATAGCTCCAACTGCATTAAGATATTCAAAATAAATTACAATAAATTAATTTATTGTAATTTTTAAATATAAACAAATTTTAACCAATATTAATTTTTAAATATAAAAAAAAATTACAATAAGGAACACATGAATGATGAGTTTCAGTAGAAAAGAAATAAAGCTAGCAGAAGAATTGCAGAAATGCAACATTGATATAATGTTGCATTTAAAGAAGGCTAAAACAAGTGAGGTCCTTCTAAATATTAAGTTATTTATTCAGAATAGTAATGACAAAGAAAAGGAGTAGTTGTAGCATTTAACACCAAAGATAAACTTCTTGAATGAGAGGCAGTTTCAAGTCTAGTGGCGTGTTAGCAATTTCAAAATGGGAAATTGGAGTGTTCCACTTATTTGTACCTATAGTTCCACTAATAGAATCTATAATGAAGAAGAAAAAGGGACTGTGTGTGCGCGCACGCCCTATTAGAAAGGACAGCCAATATGGATGTGTGCGTGCGGGGGGGGGGTAAACTGATACTTGATGAAAATGTAAACAACAAAGGTTTAATAGAATTGAGTGAAAATAGTGTGACAATAATGTGGGAAAATAGTTTTGCATTAAATTAGGTGTAAGGCAGTATTGTATACCATCTCCACTTGAATTTTAAGAAAATGATATGAAGCTAAATTATATCAAACCTGTGATTGTAAAATGGTATGCATAACACTAGTTTACTATTTCAGGCTTTGAACTGTAATAGAATAAATTTTAAAACTCCATCCCAGAATTTAAGTACAATATTGGCGTTAGCTGATTTTTTAAAATTTTTTTTTATTTCTAGATGTTGATTTGCCCTTAATCAAAGAGAGAAATGACAGTTATCGAACTGCATTAAGTATAGCCTTGCTATGTGTGCTGTAGAGAGAGCAGTGTGTATTTCATGGTTCCCCCACCAATGTTTTCATGGAAGATTTTGAAAAGCATGCTCTTTACTCATCTCCTCTTAAGCCTTTCATCTGGTTAAGATGCATAGATGATGTAATCTGTATTTGACCTCATTGTCCAGACACGTTTGTGACTGGACAATGTGACCAGACACTCTTTGTGACTTCAACACAATAGTCAACATTCAGGAATCCATTTTAAGTTGGAGAAGAAAACTAATAATATTATTGCCTTAATTAGGCACCTTAGTAAAATACCTTCCTAGTGGTAACCTTTCTTTCTTTCACTGTATACAAAATTCCTACTCATGCAGACAGATATATTCACAAACTTTCCTGTCATTGCCCCCATCAACAGCATGGTGTTATAAAAACTCGAACCCAGTAGAGCCAACAAGCTTTGTTGCAGTGCAGACGTCTTTCAGCAGAACTCAGCTATATTTACCACACATTATTATTACGGGCAACTCCAGGGAGTCAACAAACTCATCGAGGGAGGCCCTAACATGTCAAGAACAACTATTCGACATTCACACGGTATCTAACACACCTTGCCTTGAACTCATTCACGGTCATGGCACCCACAACAGACTCTGGCAGCTTGTTCCACTCATTCACCACTCTCCAAGTAAAAAACCTAGCTCTAACACCCTTGCTAACCACACTCTTATCCAGCTTCTATGTATGGCTCCCTAGTCCTCCCACCACCAGTCCTATTCTCAAATATATCTTCTGAATTAATCTTATTGAAACCCTTCAGTAATATGAATGTCTCAATCGTATCACCCCCTTATCTGCCTATCAACCAATTTCTGCAACCCACAGATCTTCAACCTGTTCTCATAAGGTTTATTCCACAGACCTATCATCTTGGTCACTCGTCTCTGGATCCTCTCCACCTCCTCCGCATCAAGAAGAAACCTAGGCGCCCATATCTGGGCACAGTAGTCTAGATAGGGTCTTATCAAGGCTCGATACAGAGGAACAATAACTTGTTTGTCTCTGCTTGTTAAAGTATTTTTCAGCAACCAAGTGATTTGATGAGCTGGTTTAGCCATTTTTGTGATGTGCCCCCTAAACTTCAACTCCCTATCCACCAACATACCCAAATCCATGGCCTCATCAATCTTCTGGAGTATGGTTCCACCAATGTGATATACTGTTGCTAATCTTTTTGCCCCAAAATGCATAACCTTACACTTTGCCACGTTAAATTGACATTCATTCTCCTTAGCTCGGTCCTCCAAACTATCCAAATCATCTTGCAAAATTTTGACATCCTGTGCACTCATTATTGCCCTACCCAACTTTGCATCATCAGCAAACAAGTGAGCACTTCCTCTCAGATCCTTTCCTATATCGTTAATGAACAAATTGAAAAGTAGTGATCCAAGAACAGAACCCTGCAGCACACCACTAGTCACAGGCTGTCTTTTGGACTCTACTCCTGACTAAACCACCCTCGTATTCATCTCACCAACCTTATATCCATCCCCATATGCTGCAGTTTACTGATTAGAATTTCATTTGGTATCCTGTCAAAGGCCTTAGCAAGGTCCAGTAGAATCACTGTAAACCCATTACGCTTATCCAGTTCAGCCGTCACTGTGTTATGAAACGTGAGCAAGTTACTGAGGCATGATCTACCCTTCACAAAACCATGTGCTCCCCCATACAGTATCCCATTTTCATTTACTCAATCGTGTATTTTTCTCTTGACTAATTTCTCCAAGACCTTGACAACGATTCCTGATATGCTAATCGGTTGGTAATTTACAACAGCACCCTTGGAACCTTGTTTATGCAGTGGAACTATATTCCCCTCTTTCCACAAATGTAATATTATGTAATGGCCAGAGTCCATACAGAATCAGCAAAATACATAATCATTCCCCCCCCCCCCCTCAAAACCTTAACCTTCTCTTCAGAAGGATTTTAGTAATGCTAATCACATTTATGTTTGGAGCATATCTGAAAACATTTTAAAAGACACAAATGCTGTGCATCTTCCTTCAAACCTCACTTGAAACTGGCTACCTTTATTCTTTCCACTGAGGATTAGTTCTCTCTCTCTCTTTCTGTGTGTGTGTGTGCATGCGTGCTTGTATAGAGTTCCTTGTTCCAGCAAGTTGGCCTACTCTGGACAGACACTTAAAGATCAGCCATCATTTGCAAGGCAGAATACAAGAAATACATCTGTAATCATGACTACTGTCAGTCAGGTCTAGTAGATCATGTTTTAGATAGTCTGCTTCATACAAATAAGGAAAAAACTATCATTCTCCATCTCAGAAAATTAGTAATTAAATTACTTCAGTATAAAGAGCTAATAAGCTTCATTTCGGCAATGAAAACATTACTTAAATTAAAAGAGTATAGCAAAAAGAACTTATGTACTCTGCGAACGAGTTTTCCAAACAGGTGCAACCATTAACAGCACCTGCAACCATAAACAGGTGCAACCCCTCTGGAAATATCCACATCCCCCACCTTTGCAACGAGTTGCCCCGGTATTGTACTACGTACTAGGATCACTTGCATTGGCTAACGCTAGTGCCGCCGATACTTTATAGTTTACTATATTCGGCAAGAAACTCTCTGATTCCGATCTTTGAGTTTCTTATTCGGTTTTAAAACTATGTGGGATTTAATATCCCCTTAATTTAAGTAATGTTAGTAATTAAAGACTTTAATAATTTTCAATTATCCTCAAAAACAATCTGAATAAGAATGCCCTTCTGTGATGAGTCCTTGGAGATGTCACATTGTAATAATAATTATTATTATATAGATGCATTAAACTTTCCAAAATATCAGAAACATTAATTCTCAGAGATTCTACAGTGTGCCTGTTAAGTAATGAGATTGAGTTTTTACAGACAACCCATTGAATGAAAGTAACAAACTTGTTTATAGCTTTGACCACTAGAGGGTCATAATCGCAGGTGCAATGTTTGAGTCGGGTGACAGCAGTTTTAGCTTGGCAACCATTGAAGTAATAGTGTGGGAGTGGAGTGTGTCAGAAGTTTCATCATGGAGCAAACAGCTGTGATAAAAGTTTACTGTAAATTGTGAAAAACTGCCACAAAAGTGTACCAAGACTTAAAGATGTTTATGATGATGACTGTCTGAGCCTTGCTCAGATGTTCCGCTGGTTTTCAACATTTAAAGAGGGGAGGGAATCCCTGGATGAACCGCATTGCAAACGTTTTTGATACCGCTGGAAATATCCACTGCAAATATGTTCCTGGTGGTATTACAGTGAACGGTCAGTATTATTTAGGAGTAATGCAATGTCTGTATGCTTGCATGCCATGTGGCAGGAAAGAAAGGGAAGTGCTTTAGCCACATTGTGTGACCCAGACACTGAAGGAGGTTCTTGGTCAGGACTTCTTCCATGGCTTTGAATACCTGTACAACATGTAAACGTTGTCTGGAGTTGGAGGGAGATTATTTTGAATCTGCATAATTGAGAATTCCAAAAATAGTTCTTTGTTTTGATATAATAATTGTTGTCTCATTACTTAATAGGTGCCTTGTGTATATTACAACCAAGGTATCCAACTGGTACCCAATCTAGTTAAGTGCGTGGATAGGCTTATGTGTTCGTCACACACATGTTGAATTGGATTTAAATGGTATTGATGCATACCATTCCTGGAAGCTGTATGAGGTGAGCATGATTAGGGGGGTGAAGAATAGATTTTTTGAATGGGGAGTGGTGGTTGATTTGAATGCTTTTCCTGAGAGTGTGGGGACAGTGAATGCATTTGTTGAGAAACGATGAGCTGTGCATGTGAGAGAGACTTCCCACAATGAGTGTTCTGACTCCATGGAGGTCTGTTAATAATAATAACATGAATAGTATATCGAAAGTATAAATATATATAGATTTTTAAAAATTAATCAAATTCGAGGAACTTTATTATTATTAAATTCTTGTTTAATGGAGCCTGTGTAGCTCAGTGGATGTGGTGTTTGCACACCAAGGCGCTTGACTGCACGAAGGAAGAGTTTGTTTCGAATCTAGTCGTCGACTAGAGGAAAATTTTCTGAGCCTTTTTTCGACCGGTTCCCGAGTTAGTCGATCTCTGGCACAGGCAAGCGGATATTTTCTCTCTGAAACTCGGGTTTTTCACCCAGTGATAGCCCTGGGCCAACTATCTCTGATTGGCTGCCAGTGGAGATTGAACTGCCTGCAGTGTCTCCAAAAGTTAGATAGGGCTAAACGGCCTTGCCTACTCCCTATACGGGAATAAAAAGGCGTTAGCTGATTTTTTTTCAGCTGTATTCTTGTTTACATTTTCCTCCACTAGTTTTCTTACAATGATGATTATATAGATATTGGAGAAACATAGGATTTTGAAATCAAGAACTAAACCTAATAAACTTAGTGACAAATTTCAGAAATGGCTGATTGATTCCAGCAGGGAGAAATTAGGTAGTAGAATTCACTGCAAAGTTTCGAAATCAGAAATATATGGTGAACTGAAGAAGTTAACGAATAGTCCTAGAAAATAAGAAATGGTATTGAAAGTTCCTCTGAAGTAGGCTCCCCATGAGAATGCCGAAAAAAGTAAGCTAATCTACATGTAAATATTGCTAAATAGATTTAATCCAAACCATATTAAAAAATTTCGGAAGTCTTTCATTAAATTTTTTACCTGCATTTTTATATAGTTCTATATTTATATTGTCTTCTTGGTGTTTTCCTATTTTACATCTTCTTTATTGTATTTTTCAGTTCTAACATTGTGATACTTTCTGTGAGATCATTCTTTGTTTTATAAAATTTTATTTCATTGTTTTCATCCGTCCCCAGAATTTACAAGTAGGTCACCCATTTTCTAAATATATTGTTTGTATTTTTATCTTTAATTTTATTTCTTTATTCATGTATTTTATTACTTTATAGGTTTTGGGTTGTGTCTTATATCCGTTTCTAGGTTCTGTTACGAAATTGTTCCATCTATGTTTTTTCCTTACTCCTCGTTTTGCAATTGCAGTTTCTTTTATACTCTATTTCTGCTTCAATTGTTTTGGAATTTTGCTATTTCTGATAACTGTCCTTTTTTGTTTTTATTATGTTTTATATTTCTTTGTTCCAATCTCCTAGTCCTCTTTTTAATCGATTCGTGCTTTATTCCTAAGCTATATGTTGTTGCTTTTGTGGAAATTTGTTTCAAAGTTTCCTATTCCTCTTCTGTGTGACTTGATTCATGCGTATTTTCTATTTTTAAGTTTGTGTATTTTTGATATTGTTCTGTAACCTGGGGATCCTGTAATGAAGACATTTTGTAAACTAGGTTGATGAGAATTTTCAATTTTATGTATTTTTAGCCACTTCGGCTTAAGCCGAATTTTTGCTGATACCATATGATGATCAGAGTTTAATTCAAAGCCTGGATATACTCTTACATCTAAAATTAACTCAGCTAATTTAAAATTTACGATAATGTAGTCAGTTACTGATTTGCATTCTCTGGCTGACCAAGTATATTTATGTATTTCCTTCTGTTTAAACACTAAATTCATTATTCTCATATTATCATAAATGACAAAATCTCGCAGTCTATGACCGTTTTGATTACATATATCTTTGGCAATTTTTTTTTGTTTCCTATTCTACATTTAAATCTGCTAGTAGTAAATAGTCAGTTTTGTGTGCTCTATCTATGGCATTCTGTAGTTCTTTATAAAATATATTACTGTCATCTTCTTTTCCTTCTTCTGGTGCATATGCACCAATTGTTGTTATGTGGTCTCTTAATGTCTTGAGTTTAATTTCTATTAGTCTTTCTTTTAAATAGTTATAATATACAATATTGTTCTTTAGAGATTTATGTATAGGCTGACCATATTTCCTTGAGACAAAACCTGGACATTGGGATGGCAAAAATGGGGCAGGGTAATATTCTGCATTCATGAAAAAGTAAGACGATAAAGAAGTTTTATTACATAAACACATTATTTTTGCCAAGTTTTTTGCACCCACCAAAATTGGTGTTCGTGTTATCTGCACACAAAGCAATCATTTTTGTTTTGTAAGGCAAATTTGTCACTTCTTCAACTTCTTTCACCAGGTAAGGAAATAAAGTCTATAATTTTGTCTTGAACACCACAATTTGGCAAAAAATACAGCAAAATAATTGGAAAAAGTTTGTCTTTTTTGTTTGATGCATCTAAACTGGCTATAATGCTTTTTGTTTTATTCAAATCCTCTGTTACTTCGCCCAATATGTGTGTGGTGATAAAACATTCATAATTCCTGCTTCTGATTTGGTACGTGCTGAAGAAAATTTTGGTTCATAAATGTTATTTATCAATGTCGACAAGCAGTCATTTGCGCGAAAACTTTGGCCGTGACGCACAGTATAATAAGCAACAAGAGTTTCACTTGCTGCAATTTTATCGCTTTCACTATCACCATGTCTCACCATAAACAAGCTGATGTTTTCAACTGAAGCCAGAGTCTTTTCAGCATCCTTATGTTTCTGGCTACGTAGATTTTGGTTGATGTCGCTTCTGTCTCCATGAGCATTTGAAAAATGGACAATATGCCAACAAAGGTTGGTCGATTGGTAGAGCCTCTGCCACTAATAGCTTGAGCAAGTTTGAGCGCAGTTAGTAGTTGGACAGGATTCAATCGTTCGATGCTGTTGGCACCTCCAAGGAGTCCGAAGACTCATCGAGTGAGGAGACCTACTCTACAACTCTCCTTCTCCACAACTATATCAAACCTCTATTACCATCATCATCTACATCAACGCCATCTACTGCTCACCACCACTAATATTTTTTGTTAGTAAGTTGCGTGTGTTGTGAACGGCCGATTTGTTTGTATGCGGAATGAAAAACCCGAGTTTCCGGGAGAAAAAGCCCTTCTACCTCTGTATGAGATCGGTTAACTCGCCTTCAATTGAAAAAAAAAAAAAACATATAAAGATTCCTCCCGTCACGACGAGAATCGAAGTCAGGCCGTTTCCAGTCAAAGGGTGCAACGTGCCGTCGTTCTTCCAATTACGTTATGGAGGTGCTTATCAGCTATCAGTTATCTTATCAATTTGATAGCTGATCAGCTATCACCTATCAGTGTATATATTAATACTAAAAATAATAATTTCCAGCCAGTATCTTATTGGTAAGCGCCTGTGTAGCTCAGTGGAAGTGACGTGTGCCGTCCACAATACTAGACTGCCCGAAGAAACGGCATCGTTAGTTCACCTCTAGTTGCCTTTTTATGACCGGTTTCTGAGTTAGTGGATCTGTGGCATGGGCAAGCATTTTTTTCTCCCAGAAACTTGGGTATTTCGTTCCGCAAACTCAAGAAAATCGACTGTAGAACCCACACTATTTTCAGACAGTAAAACATAGTGATAGGATTAAGGACCACGAGATGACGGCACTTCTCAGCCGCATCTCTTCACTGGTGCTATCTATAATTAATGATATTCCTGGGCCAGCTATCTCTGGTTGGCTACCGGTGTGAGATTGTACTTCTCCCTCAGTCTCTAAAAGTTCGATAAGGCTTAAATCCTCGACTACTCCCTAAAGGAGAATAAAATACATTAGCTGATAGCTGATCATGTTAGTTGCATTCGCAGTTCATCCATATCATGATATAGCGTTTCTTTTACCTACCTATTCGTCTCCTTGACCTTCTTTACATTCACTGATTGGCATGGGCATAGCGGGTTTAACTTTTCTATCATTTTCTGATTACTAGATGGCCCGGTTTAATGTGAGCGGGAGTAACGAATCCAAAGCACATGGTGCGAATTACTTCATCCAATATGCATCTGTTATACTATCTATGGAGTCCCTACCCTTCTTTCCCCCTCTAATGCTGTTAGAGTAATCGAGAGCTAAGGGTGAATCATACATAATTTACTATTTCTTTTCATCTCATGCAATAGGAGTCTGTCTCACTTAGTAGGCTGAGACTCCAACCCACCTAGTCAGCTTGAGATGAATTGGGACCAACCCCCTCCCAGATTTCTGGAAAGGAACTCTGCAACCATACCACTTGTAATGACTTCACTCCAAAATGGGTGCTAGAAATAGAATGCTGAGTATCCTTAAGGATATTCTTCTTACTGTGCCATCTTCTATCGAAGGTCAGCGAACAAACTGCATTCTTGCGTTGATCTGAGTAGTTGTATGCTGCTCTTTCCTGTCCACGTCTTGGTGTTGTCAAACCAAGATATTCTTTTTCTTCCTCTAGTTCCTTTGCCATCAATTCTTTCTATCAAAATGGTTTATAGAAGCTGATATTTGCCGTTTCCAAAAACATCATACCTTAACCCTTATATGGCCAGGGTATGATGTTTTTCGTTTCATGATTGTTTGTATGAGATCTTTGGCTTTTCCAATGGATTTAAGACATCTTCATTGGTTATTTTTTCTGTCCATGATATCATTAGCATTCATCTATATACTTACATCTCAAAGGATTCAATTTTCAATGGTTGCCGCCTTCAGTGTCCATGTCTCAACTCCCAAAATGGACTAGACGTAACATTTCAGCATTCTGCATCTAACTTCTATGTTTAGATCTTTATTGCAGAGTAATGTTCTCCTTTTCATCAAAGACTGCCGCACAACTTCAATCTTTGTCTTTATATATGTCTTTCAGGATCTCACTTTCATTAAGCCAGCAACTAAGATATTTATACCTTAACACTTCATCGATAGTTTCTCCATTCAGTGTCAGTTTGGTTGATGAGACCATGCATTTCGTCTTGTTGATGTTTATATTTATTCCCATTCTTTGGCTTTCTATGTATACTCTATCAATGAGTTTGTCTGTAATTTTAATGGTGTCATCTGCATATCGTAGGTTGTTAACAATCTTTCCATTCCATTTCCATTTCTTCATGAATGCAGAATATTACCCTGCCCCGTTTTTGCCATCCCAATGTCCCGTTTTTGTCTCAAGGAAATATGGTCAGCGATTCCCTCTGGACATTCTTCCAATGCCTTTTTAAAGATTACCTCTAAGCACATGTTGAACAAAAGTGCTGTTAAGGGTACAAATCGTGAACTGAGATACTTTGGACACATTGAAAGAATGGAATGTAGACTTCATAACAGAAGAATAGAATATAGCTTCTGATATAAGTGGAATTCGTAAACCTTTTGTGAAGCGCCTCCGTAGCGCAATTGGAAGAACGACGGTACATTGCACCCTTCGATTGGAATAGGCCTAAGTTCGATTCTCGTCGCGACGGGAGGAATCTTTATCTGGACGATTTTAATCGAAGGTGAGTTAGCCGATCTCATACGGAGGTAGCAGGGTTTTTTTTCCCGGAAACTCGGGTTTTTCATCCCGCATACAGACAAATCGGCCCTTCAGAACACACGCAATTTACAGACATAGAATACCAGTTGTGGTGGTGGTGGTGGAAATGGGCGGTAGATGGCGTTGATGGAGACGATTTGTAGTAGAGGTTCGGTGTGTGGTTGAGACAGTTGTAGGTGTCCTTCCGCGATGAGTCTTCGGATTCCTTGGAGGTGTCAGGAATAATAATAATAATATGGTTGGATGTACGAAGTGTAGAGTGATTGGCCTTAGAAAAGCATACAGGAGGAACACATGGCGAGGATTGATGTGGTGTATAATCGAGGAGCGAAGTTACTATACGGCATCTGAGGATGTTCCATGAATGTATGGATAGATGGTTACTTTATTATAGAAGCTAAATAAAGCCAGAATCTCTCCTTTACGATGCTGGGCTTCAATAATACCTCTTAAATTCAGTATTGATAAGGTGACCAATCGTCGTCCTTTAGGGAGGACAGTCCTTTTGTAGGTTCTGTCCTTTCTCGAAAAGTTTCCTCCTTTTCGATATTTTAAATCTCTGTATTGTAGTTAATCTACAATACAATACATTTAATCTACAATATTCTGTTAATCTCTGTATTCAGAGATGCCGCGCCGAACTGTTACGCGTCATGTGACGGTACAGTTCGGAAAGACGCGATTATGAAACTCATGCGCAGGGCATAGGAGAACTTCACGTGTCTCGCACCATTGCGCACTTCACTTTGTTTACTTTATCTCTATATTATACTTCGTGTTTATTTCTAACAGAAATACGAAATTATTTCTTTCTCAGTGAATATTATACTCAGGTAAGTACAATTCACGTTTTATTAATTCAATTTTATACAACCCTGTTTTCAACACAAGTGTAAAATAATTTAAATATAGATTTAGTAAAGTTTTATCGCTTTTGTTATTAAAGTTTTAGTTTTAATTATTAATTTTATTTATCCATAATGTGCTTGCATCGTTCGTGTGGCTCTATATTTTATTTTTAATTTTTAATTTCATTTAAGGGATGGAAAAATCAAGAAAGAGGAAATGCCATTTCAACGATCAATTGAAAAAGGAATTTCCACTCCTCATATCAAAGAGAGACAACATTGTTTTCTGCAATATTTGCAGAGGAGAATTTTGTATTGCAGTTGGAGGCAGAGCAGCTATAACGAAACACTTGAACACCAACAAACATAAGCAATCATTAGATGCATCAGCTTCCAGTAGTAAAGTAACCTATTTTTTTAAAACTTCTAATTATTCTGAAGATGAAAACAGTTAGCTGTAATGGAGGGAACATTTGCATTTCATACCATAATTCACAATCAAAGTTTTCGTAGTATGGATTGTACAACTAAATTATTGAAAAACTTTCACAATGCTAAATTTTCATGTGCCAGGACAAAATGTGAGGCTATTATTAAATCCGTATTTAAAAATTACTGTGATAAAATACTTGCAGAAGACTTGAAAAATGCAGCATTTGTAACGGTTTTATCTGATGCATCAAATCATAATGAAACCAAATTGTATCCAATACTAGTAAGGTATTATAATGTTACCAAGGGCATTCAAGTAAAAATTTTAAATTTAGAATCCATTGAGAGAGAAAGAGCCTATGTAGCTCAGTGGATGTGGCACACCACTGCGCTTGGCCGCACGAAGGAAGACTTGGTTTCGAGTCTAGTCGGCGACTAGAGGAAATTTTTCTAAGCCTTTTTTCGGCCGGTTCCCGAGTTAGTCGATCTCTGGCACGGGCAAGCAGGTTTTTCCTCCCGGAAACTCGGGTTTTTCGTCCTGTAAACTCAAGAAAATCAACCGTAGAACCCACATTATTTCAGACATTAAATATATTGTGTTAGGGTTAGGGACCACGAGATGGCGGCACATTTGAGCCGTCTCTCTCTTCACTGCGTACCGCTTAATTAGTGATAGCCTTGGGCCATCTGTCTCTGATTGGGTACCAGTGGAGATTGAACTGCTCACTCAGTCTCCAAAAGTTAGATAGGACTAAATGAATAAAAAGGCGTTAGCTGATTTTTTTTTTTTTTTAGAATCCATTGAGGGCGAAACTGCTGAAATTTTGTCAAACCACCTATGCAGAGTAATAAATGAAAACAATTTGAAATCTAGAGTTGTTGCACTAACAGCTGATAATACAAACACAAATTTTGGGGCGAAGACGCAAAGGAGTGAATAATGTCTATGTAAAATTACAAGATTTACTCCTAAAAAAAATACTAGGAATAGGTTATAATGCACATATTTTGTCAAATGCAATTAACACAGCGTCATGTGCCATGCCAATTGATGTAGAAATAATAATAACGACAATTTATTTGTATTTTAGTCGTTTTACTGTTCGTGTGGCAACTTTAAAACAATTTTGTGAAGGCGCAAATGTTGAATACAAAAAACTTTTAGGATATTCAAAAGTTCGATGGCTCGCTCTAACACCTGCTATAGAGCGTGTTTTACAATTATTTGAGCCTCTCCGTTCATATTTTTTAAGTTTAGACAAATGTCCAAAAATACTGGAATCTTTTTTCAATTATGAATTATCAGAGATATTAATGTATTTTGTACATAATCAGGCATCCATTTTCCACAAAACGAGGCAAAAGATTGAAGGTGAACATATTTCAGCTACCGAAGTTAGTCTTATTTTGAACGATTTTGTCCTTCAATATAAATCACGATTTGAAGAAAAATTTATTCCTTTAATAATAAAAAGAAAATTGTCAAACTTAGAGGAATCAAATCCGGGCATAACGGAAAAGTTTACCAAAGAAGTGCAGAAGTTTTACCAAACATGTTTCCAAATATGTCGAAGAATGGTCTGAAACAAATGTTACGGGAAATAACAGTTTTCAATGGTGTTTCTTGACTTCATCGCAATTAAATTGGGCAGATATTGAAAATTGTGTTGAGTTTTTATCAAAAGAAATGCGTGATATTGAAATCGATGACAATTGTCTGTTTGAAGAAATTAGAAGACTGAATGTATATTTAAATTCTGATAAATTAGAACAATGGGAAAATCAACATGTTGAAATTGATAAAAGATGGGTGGAAATATTTAACCATTTCAAAAATGAACACATTCCATATGAAAATTTAGTTATTCTTGCTGAATTTACGTTGTGCTGCCCTGGAACTAATGCAGCAGTTGATAGAGATTTTTCAATTGGTAATGATTTTTGGACAAGTGAGAAATCAAGATTGAATGTTGATACTCTAGCTAAAAATTCAATATGAAGGATATTTCTTGCTCCGAAATTTCCAATATATTGTTAGAAAATGATATATTGACAAAAAATATTCATTCAATGGAAAAATACTCGTTTAATTAAATAATTTAAAGGGATGTAAGCATAATTAGTTTATTTTTGTTTAAAGTAATAAAATGTTTCATTTATTTACGTTGTACTTTTTTCTTAAAATTTTTCGTCCTCCTTTTCATTGTAAAAAAATTGGTCACGTTAGTATTGGCTATATCTCAACGTGATATTTATTATTATTTATTATTATTATTACCACACCAAGACCTCATGGAGTCAAAGACTCATCTCCCAGATGAGTCTTTGACTTATTTTATTATTATGATTATTACTTGACACCTCCAGAGTTTCTCAAACCTTCATTTATATATTGTAATTATGTCAATGCTATAATACATGTAGTTTTTTTTTATTTTTAATTTTATAAAATTATTTTAAAGTTTTATCTTCTTTTTAGCGATTTTTGAGGCTCTCCCCGTGATATTTTTTGTTGTTAACGATCAAGATTACAATTGCAAATAAACGATATGAGGACCAGGTGGAGTATCGGTTGCGATTCTTAGCCGCAGTTTGCAGTGCTGTGTTAGAAGTTAGCATAAATTTCTTAAGTATGTGTAAACTGTGTTAAGAAAATATTAGCTAATTTATGCGTAATTATATTGAAATTACGTTAGTTTTCGATTTTTATTACACGTAATTGCTTATTCATAGCGGTGCAAGGTGAAGTGCAGTTCATCCACGCGTATTCTGATGTACAGTTCAGTATAGTTAGTGTGATTGGTTTTATTTCATTTCGTTTATCTATGTGCAACGTCAGTCTTTTCCTGAAATAGCTTCCGCCACTCAGCTTTTGGCATAAGCTTATCCACAATCCTTCCTGCTATCCATTTTTTTTTTTTTTTTTTTCAAATTAACACTTAGTTTAGATGCTCATTGTTTACTGCATCTGGCGGATCTCTTCCTTCATCGTTCATTTGGAGTAACTTCCAACCAAAGTTTTTCCCTTCAAACTTGGAAGATTGCAGCACCATACTCCTTTCCAAAGTAACCTAACTATTCTTACTCTTTATTCATTTCTCATACTTCCATCTATGAAGAACATTTTATTGTAGTTTATTTTAAATTTAAATTATAATCAGTGGAAATTTGGGTCCAACATTAAAACCTGAAATGCCTATTGGTTGTAATTTCTTTAATATCAGCCCATTTAGTGTAGTATACTATATAGTATTCTACATGGTACAGTGGCATGCTGGAATATTCTGAGGAATGAGAATACCAGCTTTTGAAGATTATCATTATGTTATCAATTAATAACACAAATATATAATAACAAAATTCGTGAAATGATTATTATTTTGACATATACTGTATACCTTTCTTAAGGATTGGTTCACACTCCGTGGATGCTGCTACACCTGCTGCCATATTGTTGATTGAGTAATCTTTCATGTTTGAAATTGTTTCTTAGTAACACATTGTCCATCTGCCATTAGAATGCCAGATGGTCTTTAACATCCTCCCTGAGTCTCCCTTTTTTGTTTTTCTTTTCTTTTCTTCTGGATATACTGTTAATATTTCCTCTACTCTTTTGTAACTTTGACCATGGCTTTGCCTGTTTTCTTTTTCTGCAGACTATTCTTTGCCTACTCATTCGTGATTTTATATCTTTTAATACTATACTGATATTGAATCTTGCAGTCTTTATCTAAAACATGTATCCTTAATTTTGCTGGGAAAAAAAAAAAATATGGAAAATCTCCTTTGACATGAAGTTTGAATTTAATCTTCATCCCAGCTTAGTAAATAAGTAAATGCACACCTGTGAAATTATGCAAGGCTGCTATATTGTATTACAGTTTAAAATATTAAATATGCATTTAATATCACCGTTCATTTGATTAGTTGGTGTTGGTTGATTTACATTATGCCAAGGCCACTAAGACAATAAGACCATATTTTCTATAAATTGCTTGTGTTCTTAGATGGTTTGCATGATATGTAAGATGAAACAAATGAAATTTTGATGGTAAATCCCTTCCTGTTTTATTTTTGAAAACAGTTTACCTTTTTTAAAGTTTAAAATCTATTTGCTTTAAAGTAATTAAAAGAAAATTTAAAGATAAATTGAGAATCTGATTTTAAATTAGTAAATGCACACCTGGTTAGCAGAGTGTTAACATATTTGCTCCAACCAACAGGCTGCAGGTTTGAATCCTGCTGTGGGCATGAAAGAAAATTGCCAAATCTATAGTCTAACTGTATTGTATATGGACAAGAGGTTAAAGGAAAATAGAAATCTGTTGCCATGTTTCTTAGACCAGCTGGAGGTATAGTGTTTGGGAAAGACAGTGCAAGGGAGGCAATTCCAGAGGCAGGTGGAATGAAAGAGAAGGAAGCAAAGAAGGTTTAGTAGGTTTGAAACTCAACAATAAATGAATGTTGACTAGCAACTGCTTGTGCACTTACAGTTGCTCTTAACTTAGAAACGAAGAAGAAAATGGAAGAATGTTACCTACCAGTTCAGCTGTGTTGGCCTAGTTGGCTGGGTGGTTAGTGTATCTTGGTCTATGATTATGTAGAATTCTAGATTATGTAGAAATTAATAAATAATGGAAAAAACAACTTTATCCCACTCACAATACTCATGTACTGTGGGTTTATTGCCTTCCATGAGTGAGGATCACATAAAAAAGATAGAAATAGACTGTCTGTGAGAGTGAATACTGAGATCTTAAGAATAGATTTTTCTGTTTCAAATAAGGTTAATCTCCATCTTTTGGCTTAAGCATATTCTATCTATTTTCGTCAGTATTCCAAAGCCTGATTTTTTTTCTTTTTTTTTCCACATGCAATTTCTATTTTCTTGCTGCAGGATAACAACCTTACATCTACATATGGTAAAATTGGGTTAAAAAAAGTGAATGAAGCAGACATGAGGTTTATAAGTTAAAGATGCCAAGAAATTATATTCTTGGTTTTATCCTTTAAACAAGTGTTAGCAAAACAGACTTCACATCAATTGTCATAGCATTCCATAATGCAAGGCACACATCCTTACAGACATATATAATGCTATGCATTATGGGAAGGGCTGGTTTCATCTTTTATTGAGGTCTCATCAGTGGAAGCCAGACCCAGAAGAGATACCAAGGTTGAAGTAATGCAGAAGTCATATTTCCCATATATAAGTAGTTGAAAGGTGTCACATCTTATTACTAAAATACTCTAGATTAGAACTAGTTGTAGAAAATTTTTTCACTTGGCTATATTATAAGTTAAAGATGATTTCATCCTTTATCCAAATGTTAGCAAACAAAGTTTGCGCATCAACTAATTTCACGACTGACTTTAAGATTGGTTTTATCCTTTATCCAAGTTAGTTTGTGCATGAAGTAACTTCATGATTGGGCTACTTGTATATAGAGGTTAATGACTTCACATCAATTGCTTAGTATCCCATAAAGTGTCCCATAATACTGCTTTATTATTATTATATGGGCACCTCTATGGATGCCAAAGACTCGTTGCAAGAGACCCAATCTATCCACACAATCATACCTCTCCTTGAACCCATTAACAGGCAAAGCACTCACAACTGACCCTGGCAACCCATTCTGCTCATTCACAATTCTCCAAGCAAAACATATAGTCCACACACCCCTACTAACCACACCTTTATTCAACTTTCAGGGACAACTCCTTGTTCTGGTCCCTCTAGCCAAGTGCTGAAACATTTCCACTACATCTATCCTATAAAATCCTTTAAGTAATAACTTAAATGTTTCTATCATATCCCCTCTTTTTCTCTTATCAATCAACTTATGCAATCCACTCATACTTAATCTATTCTCATAGTGAACATTTCATAGGCTACTCGCCTCTAAATCTTCTCCACTGCTTCCTCATCCCCAAGAAATCCATGGAACCCGACTTGAGCAGAGTAATCCAGATGTGGGCTTATCAAGTCCTTATAAAGAGGAATAACAACCTCCTTATCTCTACTTGTTAATTTGTTCTTCAAGCCAAGAGATCCTCTGTAGCTCAGTCAGTATAGACAAAGCCCTTGGATTGGAAAGTCTTGGCTTCGATTCCGTCAGTGACATGAAGAACCTTTATCTGGTCTTATTTGACTAAAGGTGAGTTAGCCAGTCTCATACAGAGGTAGGGGATTTTTTTCGCCTGGAAATTCGAGAGTTTTTTGTCCCTTAGAACAGGCAAACCAGCCTATGAACATACAGGAATCTATAGTCATAAAATACATACTTAATCCCTGATTAGGAGGGCTCAACTTGTCCTAAGGGATGGTGGAAGAATTGGGGGGGGGGAACCTCATACAATATAAATAAATAAATAGCTATGTAATGTTATGGGTTATCTTAGCAATATGTCCTCTAAATTTTAGCTCTCTGTCTACTACCACTCCTAAATCTCTAGCTTCATGTATTTCCTAGAGTACAGTGCAGTCAATATAATATCGTACATGGCTTGTAATCTGTTTATCCCAAAATGCATAGCTGTACATTTATTCACATTAAACTGACACCCATTATCTTTTACCCATACTGACAGCCCTATTAAATTGTCCTGAAAGCTGTCCACATTGCTTTGATTGAATATTACTTTCCCTGATTTTGCATCATCAGCAAACAACTGAATATTCAAGGAAATAACCTGAATTTCTGGTTATTTCCTATATCATTTATGTACAAATTAAACAGTAATGATCACCTATTTTTGCCTCGATTCTGCCCTTCCATATATCACGTTTTGATCTGTCACTTAACCAGCGTCATATCCCTCCTCCCCATTTGTTCTAATTTGCATAACAGAGTTCCATGTTGTATTCTGTCAAATGCCTTTGCAAAATCATTGTGTAGTCATTTCCTTTATCCAACTCAGCTGTTTCTATATAATAAAAAGTTAGTAAATTACTAAGGCTTTACAGAGCCATGTTGACCTTTATACAATATCATATTTTTATTTACCTATTCATGAATTCTCTTTTTGACTAATTTTTCTAGTATTTTTTCCACCACTCCTGAGATACTGATTGGTCTATAATTTGCTACACTTATGCAAGGAAATTACTTTGCCCTCTTTCCTCTCCTTTGGAACTCTACTAGAGCTAAAGCTTAAACAGCTTAGTTAGAGGCATTGCCAGTTCCTTTGCACATTCTTGCAAAATCCTAAAATGCAAAACTTGTATATGGGAAATATTACATTATGAGGTACTAAGGCAATTGATGTGAAGTTATTAGTCTACCACCAAATCCAAAATCTCATTAATGAGGTTTTGGATTTGGTGATAGCTTCAGATGTATGTAATTGTGAATGAGATATCTACACTATTGGCTGGATCATAATGTGTTGAATTAAAAGGTGCTGGAAGGATTAGTGCAGAAAGAGAGATATATTTTAAATTGTAAGGTGGGTTATTATTAAAAACTGCATGGTCACCATACATGATCATTTGCAAAAGCAACAAATTAACAGAGTATGGAAATTAATTGCAACACATCTGAAACAAGCAATATACTTGTATATGCCAAGTTTTGAATAAGGTGGAAATGAAATGACTGAGGTGAAATTAGATATTTGTTTTGAAAAAAATTATGGAAGAGATATGAATGCAGTCACGAACTAGATGCCTGAGAAATACAAGGCTCAGGCTAAAAAAAAAAAAGTAGCAAGCATTGTAAAGAAAGTCACAATATGAGAGGAGATTGGCTAAAGAAAATCTCTATTGTGTCAATCAAGAGAAAGAATAACAGAAGGATGATGGTCGTTGTGGCAAAGTGAAACTACCAGAAGAGCTACCATAGTCATGGAGGTCACATGTGAGTATGCACATTGCACTTGGTTAAATATAGGAAGCACCGATATTAGGTTAGTTAGTAGCTCGTCGTAAGATGTAAAATTACCTTGCTGAAGGAAACCGTGATAATAACAACAACCTGATTGCTAACATCAACTGATGGATTGGACAAGAAAATTGAAAACCTGGAAATGCGATTTGAAAATAGTGACACTTTATTTAATGGTATGAATTCACAACACAGAATATTAGAAAATAATAATTATTTATTTCACTTATTTGCTAATATTTTGCTGGTATTATATCAGTTTGATATTAGCAAATAAATGAAATAATTATATTCTTATATTCTCTGTTGTGAATTAATACTGGTAAATGCACTGTCATGTACTGCCAACATTTAAGCCTTTTTACTCACTTGAAAATAGTGATTTGGAATGCATGATCATTAAATCTGAAAGAAAATAAACTAATCAAAAATTAATAATCAAATAAAAGAAATATTAAAATTGCACCATCTGAACCAGAAAGGAAAAGAAATGTAGAAAACAAAACTATGATAGCATAGGGTAAGTAAGGAAAAAAAAAGGGGTGAATGCAGAAGTAACAGTGATATGCCAGCATTATCATTTAAAATATAAAATAACATAATGGCATCGGAATTTTATCTATAATGTGATTATAGATAAAAGAAAATTCATTAATATTTATAGTCCTGAACAGTAGAAACAGAAATAAATGCATTTTATAAAGAATTACAAAAAAATTTAGATAAAACCAACAAAAAGATCATTATAGCTTGAGATTTCAATACACAAATTGGAATGAGATAATATCAGGAATATGGCTAAGATTTAACTAACCAGTTCAAAATAAAAATGGCATGAAATTATTTGTACAGACACTGAATTCAGAATAAATTGCATGTTCTACCAACATAAATAATGGAAAAATATCTTAGGAAACTTATATTTACCCATACATGAAAGATAGAAGAATGTGTGACACAGTGCCACATGTGGGAATCCAGGTGAGGATTGAAAAAGAAGAAATCAGTTGATATTTTTCTTGAATTGGGGATTGTTGTTGGGAAACACTTAATGATGAAAGTTGTTTATAGAGGACAGAAGTATATGGAATAAATCAGGAGGTGGGAGGGATGGAGCAATTACTGTGCAGTTAGAATGTTGCCTGCTTCACTTGTTTTAACAGGCCATGATTGGCTGCCAGTTTGCTAGTGTGGTGACCATGGAAGTATCTCTGGAAAAATAGAGCTGAAACAGTGCATCTGTGAGAATAGAAGTTGAAGTGAGTTGAGGAAGGGGTCATCTGTGAGCAGTGCTCTCATCTGAACATCATCAAGAATTTTTAGGGAGGTTTTAGATGCACCATCCAAAATGTGAACAGTATTCTAAGGATGGGTGGATTTGGGATTTGTATGAAGTTAATAGTTATTATGAAGTTAGGTGAAAGTAGCATCTTGAGCATAAGATAATGCCAATTTTTTAGAGATGGGGAGCTATTGATGTGATGTATTTATGCTAGGAGAGGTGAAAATAAATGTCATTCCAAGGGAGAAGATGATCCTGTCTGGTGATTTATATTACCAAGAGTAAGGGGATGCCATCTGAGATCTCTTGTGAGAGAGAGAGAGAGGCAAGACTGCATTTTGGTGGCATTGAAGATGACAAGTTATCCTTGCCTCACTGAATGATGGTATAGAAATCAGTATTTAAGGTATTGTTTCTGAGCACTACATGATTTGTTGAAAGATAATTAGGCTATAATTTCCTTTGGGTCATTCATCTCGATATCCAAAACGTACCATATAAGACAATTTCTTACCTTTCGATAATTACAATGCAACACATAAAAATTGGCGCTCATAATGCATTTTTTTTTTAAAAATCCATTTCAAAAATCGGACCAACGGACGGTGCGTTAACATGGAAGCAACCAGATGTGAGACCAAGTTGACGTTGCCATGACGTGAAGCTCTGCTGGCGTCTCAGCGACGACAACTGCCCGGCGATAGCTTTTAGCGGTGATGTGCAGCCTCAGCTAAGGCTCTAAATAGAGCCTTATTCACCAACAATAACTGCCCAGCGATAGCTTTTAGCGGTTCCCATCTCTCGTACGGGAACTTGTGCCAGATCATTGATTAGGTTAGGTTAGTGTTGGTTAAGGTGGATTTGTTTGGTCGGTTGGGTTGGGTTCGGTTAGGTTGGTTTGGTTAGTTTAGGGTAGGTTTTGTTTTGTTTGGTTAGGTACCAGTGAGATACTTTCCTCCTCCTAACCTAACCTAATTGAGTTTATAGCAATTAAGACCTAGCTATATATCGGCTGCATTTCTTCTTATTCCAGATGCTTCTCGTCATCTAAAGATCGTGCATCACAATGACGTCTATATATGTCACTTCCGTTTCTTCTTCCTTCCAGTCACGTGACTTCAAGTTGAGAAGCGATACGAGGTGCCTCTTCACGAGTGTCGTGGAATGACTTAAAGGAAATAAGACCCAATAATTAATACCATATTCCTGGTATTATCTCATTCCAATTTGTGCATTTAAATCTCAGGCTATAATGATGTGTATTATCATCAGCTAAGCTAGATAGGATTTGAGAGTAGATCATTGATGTGTAAGAAAAAGAGGTGATATTGTAGAGTGTAGACAATAGAACAGAATCCGAAGGCACCATCTACATTGGGGGAGAAGAGATCAATTAACTGCATTCAAAACATGCAAAAGATATCAGCCATGTAGTATATGCTTACTAGTTCTTGTGTCTGTCACAACTGAGTGTTGACAGGAGAATGCACTATTAGAGTTCAGAGGAAGAATGTATTGGATAGTTTCTCTAACTGAAAATTAAATCATTTAATCTGTATTTAAAAAAAACAATAACCAAGATTGCAATCCAAGAACATTTGGACTACATTACATTTTTAGGATCTGATAAGTCTTGCCTTGCTTTCCATGCCATAGACACTAGACTTCTTTGGAACCAGACTGAGATTCTTCATTCCATCAGATTTGAATATGATTGTTTGTTACTCGAACTGCGAAACCTTTTGTCATCGTCCAAACCTTAACAACTCTGATTGTATATCAAAGTTCTGGGAAGTGATTGCTCTTAACCTAATTTTTATTATTTTTTTGAAATATTGATTAGGTTATTTAATTTTTAGTTACAGAAACTATCCAACATTTTTTTAACTCCTAGTACACTCCTATCAACTCAGCTCTGACTGAGACATCAAAAGATGTGAATCACGTGATTCATATCTTTTGATTGATGTTTTGAATGTAGTTAACTGATCTTTTCTCTCCCTAATGATATCCATGTCACACTGGATGACATATATGGGAATTATGTGACATGAACATCACTAACAATAAATTCTATATTTTTCTACACGTGTAGAAAAATGTCAGTGTTTAACAACAGTCTGAGTTATACTAACTATCAAACTATCAACCATCAGTGGAGTTGGTTGATAGTTTGATAGTTGGCTTTTATCTCATTCTTTTAGGCTAGGTTGGGTTGAATATATGCTTCTGTAGAAAGCTTTTGGTATTGAAATTACATGTTTATACATAATTAATGATTTTAATAAAATAAACAAATATAACCCTACAAGTTTTGTAAGCCATTAGACTTATGTCAGGGGGCTAGTAAAAATTATATACAAAAAATACTAGAAACAATTAATTGTACTTACTAGATGTTTATCAGAACTTCACAATTGGTACATACAAATAAGCAACTAGAATAAAAAATGTTAAATTAATTACTGTATACATGGAACAGTGCTAGTTGTTTCTCTCACATTCTGTTGCTTGGTGCATGATATACATCCTAGATCCTCTGTAGTTAGATTTTTAATGAAGGCAAACCAAACTTGGTGTAGGATTAAGGCTGCCTTGGTTTTTGTTATATTGTGTGGGGATTTTTTAGCATTTCAGAGACTTCCTTGAACTTTCTTATTAAACAATTATGATCAATATAAGGCATTTTTGTTTGTTGCTAAACTACTTAATGGCTTGTGTTAATTGTATGTGATATCACGCTTGATTTATGCTGTCTTCTTCTTTTCTTGATGTCGAAAATATCATCAATGTAATGTAACCAATTGTTTTGTTCTTGTGATCAATTATTCGTCTTGAAATATGAATAAAAGTGTTTTCCATACAGTGGTTGAATAGTGTGACTGTGTCTGGTGGGAAAAGGCTTAGAAGTAGATTCACTGTCATCCCTAAGTGCATTGGTGAATGCACTTAGGGATGCATCTAATGAAAGCAGATTGCATCTAAACTAGTTAGGATGTCTCAATCTTTTACCTTTTCAGTAAAATGTAAGCTATAGTTGGCTGCAACGGAATATCTTTTTTGTGTATTTTTAATGCTCCATAAATTCTTGGGATTAAAAAAAAAAAAAAACTTCGATTATGTTACATTGATGTTTTTGTTGTTTGGTCAGGAACAGTGGATGATAATTCATTTTAAACTTTATCTGAACAGTTTAAATCCAAACATAAAATTCACTATTGGACCGGAAGATTGCAAAAAATTACTGTTCCTTGATATCCTTGAAGTAAATGAAGAAGAAAGAAAGATTGACTTTTTCCAGTATATAGAAAACCTACTGCAATTGGAAGATTTTTACATTCTGCTTCACATCATCATCCATTACAAAATATGATTAAAACATTATGAGATGGGACATACATTATGTCCAGCATATCAATTAACAGGAATAAAGAACTTTGTTACGTGAGGCATAACCTCACCCTCAGTGGTTATGAACCCATGGTGATCAACAAAATTCTTAATACACGTCTGCTACCTTACATCAAGAATGTTACAAAGTGGCAAAATTGTTCCATGTGTACAACATTAAAGTGACTTTTTTTTTTTACCATTACATAAAATTTTCTTATATCTACTAAATCCTCCATGTCATTTCATGAAAAAACCAGGCATTTGAGATTTATTGCTCTTGTGGCATTTGTTATGTAGGCCATATGGGGAGATCTGCAAGTCTGAACATGTAAAAGACATTGAGAAAATAAGAAAGTAATATCTAATATCTATAATTGTTTCTAGTCTTTTTTTTTTGTGTATGTGTGTGTGTGTGTAACTTTTGCTAGTACTTTTGACAACTTACGAAACTTATAGGATTATATTTGTTTTATGAAACTTATTACTTATCCATGAACATGTGGTCTCAATTCCAGTACTTTTCTACAGAACCGCTAAAAACCACAGAACGTTATCAGTATATGATTATTAAATATGACTTTCATACTGTCAGGTAGATGCTTTCCCTACAGGGAGCACATCCAGTCTCAAGTTCATTGCATGACCTTTGCATTTATGGTTAAGGTAGCAAAGAGAGAGGGAGGGAGGGAGGGTGTTTAGGACACATAGAATATAAGATTGGGTTTGATATACATAGGATTTTCTATGAAGGTTTATAAAAGGTAAGTCTTACTTTAGGATTTTGGTGCTTGCTTTATATAAAATGACCGATGCTGGAATAAGAGAGATGCATAGTATATGGTGATTATGTTGGATTTTGTGAAGGCATTTGATAGTGTCACATGCTGATCCAAGTTGAGAAAGATGGTAATATATAGGACATTAGCTCTGTGATAGATTCCTGCAAGTTGTATTTGAGGGTAGTGTCCCAGAAAAAAGAAGGAAAGTAATCAGTGCATGCTGTTGGGTTTTGTTCTTTGGCCATTACAGTTTAGTTTATTTGTTAGTGATAAAATTCAGGTGGTTATATAGGAGGTAGTCAGTTACTTGATGCAGAGTAAAGAAAAGTTGTAAGAAATTTCTTCAGGAAATTTGAATAAACTGGTAGCTTGGATTAATGAGTAAGGTTGCAGAGTTTTGCATGTCAGACTGTATGACTATACTACTGTAATGCATTGTTGAAACTGTGCTTCAGGAGGTAGATGAGTTTGATGTTTTGGGGGGGATGATGGCCAACCTGAAGCTTAGTAGGCATGTTGCACAACTTGTATACTACAGCATATTGCTGTTATTACAAGGAGAATATGGATAAGTAGAGATAATGAGGTATTTGTACAACTGTATAAGTTTTTGACTATTAGACCATATTTATTGTGCAAAGATGATCACTTGGTTTCTGCACTGATAAGGAACTGGCAAGGATCTACATACATGCTAAGGCAGTATCAGAACTATGGAATGTTGATTATAAGGAAAGACTGAGGGAATGTAAATTGTAGAGCATAATGAATAAACAGAGAAGACCTTCAAGGGATCACTTTAGGGTCAAAGTCAGATAATTGGAGAAGACCTCTATGTAACTTGTAAGGAATGCAGAGAACTGACATGGGCTTCTGAACTAATATAATCCACGCCTTCATATGGTGCACCCCTGTTATTATGTATCTACTAAATACTGAATGAAAGGATACGCTGGCAATTTGTGTTCTGTATTGGTTTAAACCAGAAGTAGCATGATGAAATTTCATGCCAGCTGGGAAATTGTCTGGTTAAACAAGACTGTGTTTTTGTCATGGAAGCAGAATGAACAGTGAAAAGTCAGCTGCTGGAAGAAACTCATTGTCAGCAGAATTGAATATATGCACCACCAACATTAAGTATCAGTAGAAAAAAAGTTGAACTGGTAGAATAATGAGATAAGTACCATGAAGAAGACTAAAATAGGTGAGATCATGCTAAATAATAAATGTGAGATGTTCAGGTAGCATAACCAGGGAAAAGGAACAGCAATGAACTAGGCAGTTTAAAGTAGAGTTATTAAAGAAGGCAGCTGACATAAAGAAAACAGAAAGCTGGTCTTTATTGGAGATCTAAACAGCAGGATAGAAAACGAATCTCATCATATAGAAATATTTTGGGAACATTTAGAGGAAAGGGCAGAGCTAATAATGATGGTAAGTGCTGTCTGGATTTCTGTTCAGAATACAGAGTAGTCATCAATCGCTAATACCATGTTAGGCGTAAACAAATTTGCACAGAGAAAACACACAAGAATAGTCTTATTGACTATATTATCATTGACAGTGACATCTTCACATTGGTTCAGGATAAAAGCATACAGAGCAGTGGCAGCTCGTAGTGGTGGAGCTGCAATACTACCGGCCTAAACTGCATATAAATCATGCATTACCCCCACTACGTTATCCCCACTGGGTAGCAGTTTGGTGCTGTCTGCATTGAATGCAGCTCCAGCGTTTCAATATACTAGCCAGTACTGATACCAGCGCATATCAGTACTGGCACATTTGCAAAATACAACTATTGCTACAAAATGAATTATAAAATACTATTGAGTGGTATTGTATTAGAAACAAGAAAATAACGGTTTTTTTAGATCCGTTTTAATGACAACGCTGTTAATTTGTTTGATGCATTTGGTTATAAATATTTGGTTTTAAGGATACTTGTGACATAAAGACTGAATAATATATGCACGTAAACACAAGAAAGATATTTAATTAACCAAATATTTTGGCCTGGAAATAGCAGACTATCTTCTTCTTCTTTTTTTTTTTTTTAAACTGTTCTTATAGTGCCACTGAAGATGGGCTGCTATTTCCAGACCGAAATGTTTGGTTAATTAAATATCTTGTGTTTACTTGCATATATTATTCTGTTAATTTGTGGTGTTGTTTTGTACTCAGGTAATAGCAACGTATTGGGCTGCAATGCTACCATCCCAAACTGCATGTAAATCACTTGTTACTCCCTACTGCGTTATCCCCACTAGCAGTGGCAGCTCATCCATAAGGGCTGCATTCAATGCAGTCCTTATGGATGAGCTGCCACTGCTATCACTATATAGTGGTTTGCTGCAGTCTGCAGCTCCAGCATTGAGAATACTTGCCAGTACTTGATACTAGCCCTAGATGGCACAGCACATTGACTCTTGCAAAATACAACTATTGCTTCAAAATGAATTATATAAAATACTATCGAGCAGTATTGTATCGCAAACAAAAAACTAACATTTTTTAGATAAATATATACAATTTAAGAATGATGACAATAAAACAGGAACTTTCATTCTATACTGCTGGAGCTACAGCCCTTATGGATGAGCTGCCACTGATACAGAGAATTTGAAGTGATCATGACTTAGTTTTAAGCAGGATAAAAATGAATATCACAATGAAAAAGAAATGTAAGAAACTTTTACAGGAGAACTGCAGACTCAATTATACAAACAGTATTCAAGGAAAAATGAAAACAAGAACCAAACCATGGAGACCCATTGGCAGAAAATAGTGATTGATTTAAAGAGTCATGTGGTGAAGTTGTCTGCAAGAATAGAAAAATCAAAATTGAGACTTCATGGTAGACTCAAGAAATTAGAGACAGTTCGGGAAAAGAAGAATAAAGTATATTGAAAGTTCCTAGTAAGTAAGTCGACAGATCCCCTTAGAGATACAGAAAAATGTAAGAGCTAAACAAAAATCATTGGAAGACTGGTAAAGAATATAGAAAATAAACATCAGTGATATTGTAAAATGTTCTGGAGGTTATTGAAAAACTTAAAAATGGAGGAAGGAATACAATAAAAGGAATAGATAGTGAAGGTCACCTTAAAATTGAAACTAGAGATAATCTGGATATCTGAAGTGATTACTTTGAAAGACTGTTAAATGAAACAGTGACAGAAGAGTGGTTGAAAATGTTCAAGAGAAATGCAGTCAGAAGTACTCTCAATATTTGAGGTAGAAACCTTCCAAAAACCTGAATGTGGAAAGGCAGCTGAAATAGATGATATTTGACCAGAACAAGTTTAATACTGTTTTGGATTGTTTTATTTAATAATCACTTCCCCAAATCATTTTTATCCAGACTATTTGCATTTATTTGTAATCCTTTCTATTGAAATCCAAAGCAGTGCAAACCTTAAATATCCTTTGTTGTGGTGGTTTATTATTGTTAAATAGCATGAATAGGTATAAGCTCTTAGAATTTTTAATTTAATTTTTCAGCACACAGCATAATGTTGGCAACCAGAGCTACTCAGCTGTTTGGGAGGTAAGTTTTAATATACTTATTTTATTTTTTTTTAATGTAACTCATTATTAAGAATAGTATCCTGTGGCATGTATTTATCTAGAATCAGCATTTGCTTACCTTAATCTGTTATAATCTAGTATGGATTGTCTTTGTATGATTCTGTTTTCATTTTTCGAATATCTGACATATCTTCCAGTTTTTTTATCCATTTTCCCAGTATAGTTAAGAATCTTGTTCATTTGAAATTTTTTGCAGTGTGTTAAAATTATAAAGTATTACATTTTTGGTATAGCTTCTGTAATTGCAAGTCACAGCGTACTGAGTTCTCCCTGACAATCCATAATATTGATACTTTACTGTTATCTGCTGTGGATGGAGTGAAATTTTATTCGCTATCCAAATGCAATCAAAAGATCTTCTAGAATAATATGTGATGATGCTCTATTGTTTGGAAAAACCTAGTTTGTGATTTCTGCTGCAGTAAAGGAGAAATATATTTATAAGAGCTTTTCATCTAAAGGTGGATTAGCTGGTCGCATATGGAGAGCGGCAGAATTTTCACCTCACATAATATGCAAATCATCTAGACAATACATGCAGTTCACAGTTATAATTCCTTTTTTATGGCTTATGCACGAGTGCGCATTATTATTATACCTGGACTTCCATGGAGTCCAAAGACTCATTGCAGGAGACCCAGACTATTCACACAATCTATCATACCTCTTCTTGAACCCTTTAACAGACAAAGCACTCACAACTGACTTTGGTAATGGGTTACATTCCACTCATTTACAACTCTCGAAGCAAAAAATCTAATCCTCACACCCCAATTGTCATTACTTAATATTCTACCTGTTCAGTGCATTGTCTCTCCTCTGCTTAACTTTCCTGTTCTTCCAATGCTCCTCTAGATGCCTCTTGATTTTTTGTAATTCTAGCAGCATATATCTAATATCATTATCATTCCAATCACACCTCCAGGGAGTCCAAAGACTCATCGAGGGAGGGCATCTACTCCACCACTCTTCGCCTCACTACACCACCAACCTTCATTATCTAACACCTATGCCATCTACTGCCGATTACCACCACTAGTACTTTTACAGACAACCACAACATCCATGCCCATGGCGGGATTCGAACCGCAGCCTTTTGGCTGGAGAACGGATATGCTAACGTTTTATTACCATATTGTGCTTTAATCTTGAGATTTTGGAAGTTAATTCATCTTCAGTATCCAGATGTTTCTCTTCAGCAGGACAAGCCTTTAGAGAAAGATGTTGGAAGTTTTTATTCCACTTGGTTAGACTATAATAAATTTAGTTTAATCCTTTATCCAAGTGTAAGCAAACAAAGTTTGCACCTTAAGTATCTTCAGGACTGAGGCAATTTGCGGTAAAGGTGGGCTAAGCTCCCATCACTTGTCTTAGTATCTCCCATAATGCAAAGCACATCTCCTTGCTGGCATGTATAATGCTATGCATTAAGGAAAGGGCCACTACCAAGACCAGTTTTGACCTTTGAATAATTTAATAATAAGGTGAGAGACCTTTTGGCACTGGTATAGGTAAATATGACTTCTCCATTGCATCTACCTTGGTATCACCACCTCTGGGTCAGGCTCCCACTGACGAGACCTCAATAAGCTTGAAACCGTTCTGGGTAGTGGCCCTTCCCTTAATGCATAACATTATACATGTCTGCAAGGAGATGTGCTTTGCATTATGGGAGATACTAAGACAAGGAGTGAAGAGAGCTTGATCCACCTTTACCACGAGTTACCTCAGTCCTGAAGATACTTCAGGCACAAACTTTGTTTGCTTACACTTGGATAAAGGATTAAACTAAATTTATTAAAGGATAAGCCTCCTTTGTTCTCAACTTCATTATACACATTACTGTTCTGTTTTGTTGCTGCTCTCATCTTGTACATTTTTGGCTTCATTTTACTGCACTACTTAATGTAAAATATACATTATTTTGCAATATTAATTAGTGCATTAAAATATAAAATTTACAATATTTTATTCACAAATAAAATATTGTAAAAATATTTTACATAAGAGAAAAATGTTGATGAATGTGCTTGTTGCATTCTTTTAGAAAATTGTGATTTTTCACTTTATGGAAATTGGCTTCGAGGTTTAGAGCTTCCATAACTGTCTTAGTAATGATGACCTTTGAATGGAATGATCTAGATTTGAATCTCATCTAGGATGTGAAGAGATTCAAATGTTTTCTTGAAGGTGAGTTAGCCAATTTCATACCTTGGTAGAAGGGGCTTTTAATCGTGCAAGACTGACATAGCAAGCTATGTAGACAACGTTCTGTTTTAGAATAGCATTAACCTTCTCCCGCTCACCACAAATAGTCATCACATGATTCTACTTCACCAGAAAGACATCAGAAGAATTTTGAAGTATACCAGTTTTATTCTTGTCCTGATGGTATCTCCAGAATCTTTCATACTTATTTGACATCTATCTTACAACATAGAAGCAGGCTTGCATTCACTCCATTTTAGAAAAGGGAGATATTAAAGTCAGCCATCAAAACTATCATCTGATTTCTGTCACCTCAACTTCAGTTCTTTCTCTCTAGAATAATGGGGGTCAACAGCCAACTTATTCACTATCTTTGGAGATCCTACAGCATGGATTTATCACTCCTGCTCCACAGTAGATCTCCTGGCTTACATTATCTGCCTTTGGATATAAACCACAGAAAGGTCTGGAGAAGCTTGTGTAGTCACTCTTGACATTTCCAGAGCATTTGTTTGAGTCTGATGTATTAATCTGCTTATCAAATCTCACCATCTTATGGTTTACTTTCCACCCTTTGCAGTTGAGTTGCCAGTTTTATCTTTAGTCGTTCATTGTGTGTTAGACTTTCATTCTTCAGATTTTCCTACCAGTATCAGATTACTCTAGGAATCTGTGCTTTTGCTTGCACTTGTCCTCCGTTGATTAAATAGCCTTCTCTCATTAATCTCAAATCTATAGATAGTTTTGATGAGGATTTTGCACTCCGTATACTGTATTTACTCGAATATAACTTCTCCTGACGTATATCTCGCACTCCTGACTTTACTTTACGAGAAAAGAAATTAAAAAGTTTCACATATACCTCGCACATGAAAAAGTTTAAAACTTTAAGAAATAGATAGTGAATGTTGTTATGGCAGATGCAGATATTTTGGAATTCTGTTGAAGAGAATCAGCATTTTGACTGAACAATCATAGGCTTGCCTTTCTTGTTGAGTCATGTGATCTTTTGTTAATGAAAGTGAGCCGAGATTGGATTTACTTTTAACATATAACCAAGAAGTAAATACTTTTCCTCTTCATGATTGAAATTCATGAAGAGGAAAAGTATTTACTTCTTGGTTATATGTTATCACAAATAGCTAATGCTGACAAACACCCCTCAATTTCGATATGCTGCACCAAACAACAATAACAAAAATAAGATGAAAAAAGTCTGATAATGTGCACAACTGGAAGTGAAAAATAGCAATGCATCACCATGCTTGCAATTACTGCAGATGGAAGAAAGTTGCCTCCTTACGTATATTCAAAAGGAAAACAATGCTGAAGGGGGAAATTTCCCCCTGGAATTCATGTAAGAGTTCAAGAAAAATGATGGATGGACACTACAATGATTCAAGATTGGATTAGAACAGTTTGGGACAAATAGCCAGGGGAGGCCTTATTTATTTCAACATACGGCTCTCCTCATAAGGGATAGTTTCCATAGACACTGAAATAGAAAAACTTTTGGATGAGAAGACTGATGTGGCCATTATTCCTGGTGGTCTTACACCTTGTCTACAGCCCTTGGATGTATCGCTCAACAGATCATTCAAGAACTACATAGGAAAATTCTACACGGAGTGGATGGCAGCTGGTGGCTATGACCTGACTCTGGCAGGGTAGATTAAGACACCATCATTAGAACTGTTATGCAGCTGGATTTTGAGAGCTAGGGACATGATTTCGCCAGAATTAATTGCCACGAGTTTTCTAAAAACCAGCACCTCTAATGCCCTGGATGGGAGCAAAGAAGACGCTATTTGGGTAGATGACCTTGACAATACATACGAGGAAACCGCTCTCAAAACTGGAATTAGCAAAAGTGAATAGGAGATTCTTGGTAAGTCATACCCATTTTCATTTTTTTTAAATCATGGTGATCTTATGATTCCGAAATGATAAAAGGACGAGCAATAATGAACGGTGATTTAATTTTGGGGAAAAACGTGCGAGTTATATTTATGTAAATATAAACTAAATTTATAACTGAACTTGTAGACCAAGCTTCAAGATCTTCCATAACTTGTGGCATGAACACTGTTTTCCTTGCCATTTTCCATTGACAGTGACTATTGAACTTCAGTGCTATGATATAGTCTTTTCATTGTTTGTAAGAAAATCTTGCTTCACCTCTCCTTACTTGAGATAATATCCAAATCTCCAGAAGATAAAATTTACCTTCTTTCTTGGGTTGACACATCTAGCCATTCCTGGTGTAAACACATTACATTTATATCCTCATTCCTCTAAAAAAAAAAAACTTGGTGCCCTGTTCCACTGTATCACCTGCACAACTGACAACATACTCCAAATCAGCCATCCTCACATTTAGGGTATTGCATCAAAACCTTGCACAAAATGCTTGATGCTGTTCAGATCTCTCTCTCTCTCTCTTTCTCTCTCCCCTTTTTATTTCTTGCAGACTTAGTATGGTCACTTTTCAATATTCATCTTCTGCCATATGGTATTTTTTTTGGGTATTGTTATGATGAAATTGGTACCAGCATTCCTCCACTTTAAGTTTGTAAAAATGCACATTGTTCATCATCCATCCATTTCCTGTCCAGCTTCTATACCAGTCCAACTTCTTTTCCTCTTTCTGTTTTTTTGAAGCAGCCTTCTCATACTGTTTTCTCTATGGACTGCAACCTTGAACTGTTCAAGAAACCAGATTTCTTCTTACTTTTTAATTATTTGCCCAACTATAATGCTTATGTGCTTACATATTTTGCAACCTTTTGTGTTTGGGGTTGATATATAAAGTAATTAGGTGTTTTTGATGACAGGAAGACAAATTACTTGTATATAATAAATCATTGGGTCTAAGGCATTTAGGAGAATAAACACTAAACTTGTTAATTTCATCTAAACACAGTAAATTATCAAGCATCTGGCAACAAGATATGTGGATTTAGTTATTCCAGATTCTGTAAATTATGGAATCATTTACTAGTAATCATATACAAGCAAAAATACACAGAAAAAAAAAATCAAATTTTATCTGTATATTTATGGCACTGTAAATGATTTATTAGGATTAAGAATTTTTTTATAGAAAAATTATATGATTCTTATGCTGATTATTATTATTATTTTTGTTGTTGAATGATTTGATTTTAAATCTTCCAGTACCAGGTTTGTGGCTCCATTTCTCTGTTCCTACCATAAGAAGCATACATTGCCAGATCTTCCATATGATTACAATGCTCTGGAACCTACAATTTCAGCTGAAATAATGAAACTTCATCATCAGAAACACCATGCTGCATATGTAAATAATTTGAATATTGCAGAAGAGAAATTATTGGATGCACAGGCAAAAAGTAAGCAGGTTTATTTAACTTATTTACAATGCAAATTACAAATCAGATATTTTTATCTTAGGTCTTTCTCATTGTTTTGAAAGAAATTTATTTCCTCTACCATCTATATAATTTTTAAGTATTTAGAAATACACTGCATTGCAAAAATTATACAAACCCTATAGTTTTTCTCAACTGATACATACCAGTGACAAACCACATACCACAGAAAGCACAAAGGCAAGGGATGCATATTATGAATGCTTATGCTAGGGTATGAAGAATAGGTTTAACTGACTTCCACAAGTGTTATTAGAATTGTTGCACTAAGATCAAGCATGGTTTGTGATGTTGGAGGTTTAATGGACTAAGAACAGGCACTGGGAAAAGATTAAAAAAACTTTGTTTGCCAAAAATTTATTTTTCACTTGGTTAGAGTATAATAAATTTAGTTTAATCCTTTATCCAAGTGTGAGCAAACAAAGTTTGCGCCTGAAAGTATCTTCAGGACTGGGGTAAGGTGGTACAACACCAGGGCACTCCTTGCAAAGGTGGAGCAAGCTACCAACACTCCTATCTCAGTATCTCCCATAATACAAAACACATTTCCTTGCGGATATGTCTGATGTTATGCATTAAGGGAAGGGCCACAACCCAGACTAGTTTTGACCTTTATTGAGGTCTCTTCAGTGAGAGCCAGGCCCAAAGGGCCTGGTTGGGCCTGGCTCCCACTGAAGAGACCTCAATAAAGGTCAAAACTAGTCTGGGTTGTGGCCCTTCCCTTAATGCATAACATCAGACATATCCGCAAGGAAATGTGTTTTGTATTATGGGAGATACTGAGATAGGAGTGTTGGTAGCTTGCTCCACCTTTGCAAGGAGTGCACTGGTGTTGTACCACCTTACCCCAGTCCTGAAGATACTTTCAGGTGCAAACTTTGTTTGCTCACACTTGGATAAAGGATTAAACTAAATTTATTAAACTTTGTTTGCATATATGTGGATAGTATAATTTCTTGGCAAGTTGAAATTAAAAAAACTATTTTAATTCTTCCCGTATTTTATCTCACTCAGTGTGACATCTTCAGGAAGTACAACCTAACATTTGTAACACACACACATGCAAAGGCAACACAAAACTAATCGAAACACAGTCTCCTAACTAGGTGGGGGCGCTCTCTGTGGGCACCTGTTGACAGCTTAGGATGTAAACTGGGATCTCGAAGTATTAGTGTTTCCCATATTTTGGGGAAAATGGTTCATAGAATCAATTGGAAAAAAGACCACTGTGCTCCATTGCAGTAAATTTAGGAGAGAAAGACTATTTTTGGAATCTGCAGCTGCTCTGAGAAATAAGCCTAATTTAAATAAATATGGTTGCATTACACTTCCCAAAATATGGGAAAAACACCAATACTTTGAGATTGCAGTTTACATCTTAGGCTGCCAACAGGTGCTCACAGAGAGTGGTCACCTAGTTAGGACTGTAGTCTTTTGTCCATGTTTCACTTAGTTTTGTGTTGTCTGTGTGTATATGTGTTACAAGTCTCACATTGTACTCCCTCACAATGTCTCTCTATGACTGAGATGATATATTGGAAGATATAAATAATATTTTTAGTATTGTTTCACTCCATTAAGCCTCTAACATGAGTTTCTCTGAGCACTTAAGTCTTAACACACAAATAAAAAAGCCTCATTGATTATGTTAATAGTGATATCTTCATTCCAGTTCAGGATACAAGAGTGCACACAGAATTTGAAATTGGAAGTGGCCAGTTTTAAGTAGGATAAAGCTGAATATCACATTGAAAAGAACAGTATATATATATAAAAAAAATTAAAGAATTAAAGTTGAGTAGCTTTTACAGGTAAACTGTGGACTCAGCTATACAAATGTTATTGAAGAAAGAATGAAAGTTCAAAACCATGGAACAAACATTGGAGGCTCATTGGCAAACTCTTTAGAAAATATTGATTGATTCAGCTAGGTGGGCATGTGGTGAAATTGTCTACAAGGATAGAAAAATAAGAACGCCATGGTGGACAAAAGAGTTAAAGAAGCCATCCTGGAAAAGAAGAAAGCGTGCTGAAAGCTCTTGGCAAATATGTTGGCATGTGTCCTAAAAGAATACAGAGAAAAAAGTAAGAGAGCTAAGCTATGTACGAAAGTAACTAAATAGAAGCCATTAGTAATAAAATGTCTGGGGTAATTACTTTGAAAGACCGTTAAATGTGAAACAAGCAGTGACAGAACCATAGGAGAAAATTTTCAAGAGGAATGCATACAGGAGTGCATATCAATACTTGAGGTAGAAAAAGCTGTCAAAAATTTAAAATGTGGATGGCAGCTGGAGTAGATGATATTTGACTAGAAATGCTCAAATATGGAGATATAAAACAGGTTTGCATTGGCTACACTATATAATTCCCCATGATTGGAGTATATCTCTCACAGTTGCCATTTATATTAAAAAAATAATAAAATAAAATCAATAAACTTGAATGTAAGAACTACAGAGGAATTTCTCTACTTAGTGTTCCAGGTAAGATTTATGCAAGCATACTTGAAAAGAGACTGAGGAACATTGTGGAAGAGAAACTGGCAGAAGAAAGGACAAGTTGGATTCAGGCCAAATAGATGTTATCAGGATCAGATTTTCACTTTACGACAAATAGTTGAGAAATAATGGGAATGTGACAAGGATCTGTACTTATGTATTATAGCTCTGGAAAAGATATATGACAGGGTGTCCAGGGAAAAGTTTTCTAAAACGTTACAGTTATATGGGTAAAATAAAACATTATAGGCAATACATAGTCTATATGCATTAATATATTATATACTTTATCTCTCTCACCCTATTTTGCTGTGCCATTTTTTTTTTTTTTTTTTTTTTTTGTTATCTTATTATATTATTCATCTCTACATACCATATTTATCCCACTGGCTATGCAATTTTTTTATTTTAATTTATTTTTTATTTTTTATAATTAAAGTGTGTGAGATTTTTATACTATAATAAATATGTCTGGGCCTATCCTTTGCTCCACATATGTTATTCCTCTCTTACATCCAATTGATATTTAATGACAGTCATGGAGTAAAATAACAATATATTAAATTTTTATCTCTTTTGTTGATTAGATTAATACATATTCATATCCTGGGATAGTGCATTGATGCATAAATAATTAAGCTCAATAAATTATAAAAAAAAAATACTTTAACCATTAATTTATATATAAGAGATTGTAATCACAAGAAACATTTTTATAACTAATTTTTTAAATTTTAATGTTAATGAACTCAAACAGACCTCTCTCATATCCTATTCAATAGAACCAACTACAAAATAATTCAATCAATAAATTAGCATTCAGTTCAACATGTGTGACCTCACTTCGCTCATTTTAACGTATCTGTCTTTCAACTAACCAAATTAGACGTGGAAAAAGAAGATCTCACAAACAAGAGGAATATATTACTTGAGCAGTCCAAAAGCATTTCCAATTTTCTGAGCTTTCACAGCAGATTCCAAATTTATTACTTGCCTTTAATTCAGCATGCATTTGCTGTAGAGTTCCTTATCCTTGGAGGGTAACTATTAAAAAGTTCTCCAACATTTTTTAAGCTTAACTCAGTTTGAGTAATACAGAGTACATAATTACTATACTGAATAACTTAACATAACAGAAATGGATTTCTCACAAACAACAAATTCTCACCAAACAAAACTTGTAAATATGAACATATTACACAAGACATTTATGTGAGATTTTACATATTACCCACGGCTATTTCTGAATCATATAGATGATGAATTCAGCAATTACAATTGAAAGAAATCAGGTGTAAGACAAGGAGGCACATTATCTCCACTCATATTCATCATCTATATGGATCACATTATGAAAGAAAGTGGTATTACACTTGATATTAGAAATGGAGATAGCAAACTTAGGAGTACAATAGCAGATGATATTGTACTCCTAAACAAATCCAGTGCAAGTCTCCAAGATTCTTTAACTAAATTGAATAACAGATGTAAAATTTGACATGAAAATCACCAATAAAAAGACTAAAACTGTAAAAATAGACAGGAATATAGAAAACTTTGGCTGCATTCTGAATGGAGAGACTGTAGATTAAAATATTTCAGCTATTTAGGCACAGTTTTTAGTGAAGATGGCAAGTTAAATCTGGAAATAGACAACAGAATAAGCAAGCTGGTATGGTGGGGAGACAGTTGAATAAATTCATATGGAACAAGAGAGAGAAATTAGCAAAAACCTATAATACTAGCATTATACAAGACAGTCTTCAAACCAGTTATGGATCTGAGAGTTGGGTTAGAAATAAAGCACTTGATCAAAGATTAGAGATTACAAATGTGAGAGAGAGTTCTTAGAAAAATTACGACCTGAACAGATGCCATCAATGGCAGAATCATATTAAAATGGAGACTTGACATTGTTTGCATTGAAGAATGTGTGAGCAGGACTAATCTAAGGCAGTATGGACACTTATTCATCATCTATGTGATGTAGAATGGGAGAGGAAAGATTAGCAAAACAGGTGTTTGATGCCAAAATGTCAGGAAAAAGTCCTAGAAGAAGAAGACCATGGCCTAGGTGGATTGATTTTCAGTCAGAAGTGCCTCAGAAGAACAAAATGTGACATATGACAATATTGGAGTGCTGATAGCTGATAGACTAATTTGAAGGAAAATTGTTGATAGGAGATTAATAATAATGTAAACTCAATCATATAGTGCTGCCATAATAGCCTACTCCCCCTTTTGAGGATACACATCGGGAAATTGATGGCTTTTATTTGTATTTTTTATCTTTTCTTTTATTTCTTTGTTCATATATTTTATTATTTGATAAGTTTTCAGTTGTGGCTTTGATATATCCTTTTCTATTTCTGTTACAAAATTGTTCCATCTCTGTTTTTTTCCTTCTCTTCTTAGAACAGCACTATTTCTTTTGTACTCTGTTTCTCCTTCTGTTGTCTAGGAATTTAGCCATTTTTTGAAACAGCCTTTTTTTTTTTTTTTTCATTTTATTATATTTTAAAATTCTGTGTAAGGGTCTAACTGTATAACTGAAAGGAGACCTCCACATAGCCTTTAAAAGAATGCGGAGAACCGACGACCTAATGTCCAGTCCTCACTTTCTCATAGTGCACCCTGTTAAGTCTCTACATCGATATTGAATGAATGAGGATGGCTGGCAATTTGGGATTTAGCCAACCAAATAGTATTCTCTTCTCATCAAATTCCTGATATATATATATATATATATACAGGGTGTTCGGGATAAATTTGACATATTTATAATTAATTATATTTTTCCGTAAGTTACATGTATTAACACACACTTCTCTTCATTTAAAAGTTTGGACCCTTCTTCATTCATATACAAGATGTCAGAAAGGATGGATAGCTGGAACCCACCTGAATCATGGAAGAGAATAACTTGTATCATGATGATTCGTGCCCGCCATCAAAATAAGGATATTACGACTGCTGCCCAATGCTCCCTGAATACAGTAAAAACAATCAGGCATGAACTAGAGACTTGCAATGGTGACTACGAGGATGTAGCAAGAAGAAAGATCCCTAGCAGACGATCTGATTGCGTTCGTACAGCAGAATTCCTCGCAAATCTGCAGGAACAGGTGTTGAAGAACCCTGGCATTGGAATTCGGGCTTTGTTCGTGGAGTTGCTAACTGTAGTCAAGCCCTGGATAACAAGGGTAGCCAATGGTAGGCCGTATGTATGGCAGCAGGATTCGGTCCCTTGCCACACCTCTGGGAAAAGTCAAAAATGGTTGTCTGAAAATTTCTACGACTTCACCAGTCCAAATGTTTGGCCTCCAAACTCCCCAGACCTTAACCCCATGGATTATTTTGTATGGGGCGCAGTTGAAAAAGACACCAATCGCACTTCCAGTAATACAAAAGCCCAGTTAATGGATAAAATTAAAACAGTTTTTGCGGCCCTTCCCAGGGAGACTGTAGCATCAGCTTGTTCGAGGTTCCGAAGCAGAATTGAAGCTGTGATCGATGCTAATGGTGGTTATTTTGAGTAAATCTTGTTGATAGTATTGTAATTAACTCTGCCTGTAATGTTTTTTTGTCAATTCATTAAATTTAATAGATACAAAGAAGATTTTCTTTTTCCTTACGAAACTGTCAAATTTATCCCGAACACCCTGTATATATATATATATACCCTCAAGGGGTGTACAGGATATGATAGGATGTGATGACAAATCTGTTATCTGTCAAGATTCCAACATTGTTAGATCTTATATTTCTAAGATCTAACAATGTTGGAATCTTGACAGATAACATTTCTAAGATCTAACTAAGGCACTTTTTACTATATCAATCCACCTATATCTTGGTCTTCCTCTGGTTCTTTTTCCTGCCAACCTGGCAGAGAACACTTATTTTGCTAATCTTTCCTCTCCCATTCTGTTTAAGTGACCATACCACCTGAGATAAGCTCTGCTAACACATTTCTGGATGCTAACAAAGTCAAATTCTTTCCTAATATTCTCATTTTTAATATGATATTGCCATTGATGCCATCTGTTCACGCCCCTAATCTTTCTCAGGACTCATATCTGCGGACTCAAGTAATTTAACCATTATTCTCTAACCAGCTCTCAGATCTATAAGTTAAAATTGGCTTGAACACTGTCTTGAATACGACTAATGTAGTGTTTTGGCAAATTTTTCTCTTAGTCCATATAAATTTATTCATTTGACTGCCTATCATACCAGCTTTGTTGATTCTGTTGTCTATTTCCATATTTAATTTACCATCTTCACTAAAAATCGTGCCTAAGTAGCTGAAATGTTTTACATGTTCTATAGGTTCTCCATTCACAACGCAGTTCATCTTTTCGTTATTTCTGACTATTTTTTCATTTCATTTCAGATCTTTTCATTATTTCTGCCAATCGACCAATCTTTGCCAGCAAAGATTGGTTGATTGGTAGAGCCTCTGCTAGTAATGGCTCACGCAAAAAGTTAAACAAGTTTGAGTACGGTTAGTAGTTGAAAGGGGACAATCGTTCGATACTGTTGGCACACTCTCCCTCGATGAGTCTTTGGACTCCCTGGAGGTGTCACATAATAATAATAATAATTTTCATTGTCTTTGTCTTTTTATGCTGACCTTCATACCGCATCTATTGCAGCAGTTATTCAATTTAGTCAGGGAATCTTGCAGACTTGTAGCGGATTTATTTAGAAGTATAACAGCATAAAGCAAAGAGCTGAGATTAACATCTCCAATTTTGATATCAGATATAATACCACTTTCCTTCATAATGTGATCCATATAGATAATAACAGAGGGGATAACGTACATCCTTGTCTGACACCAGATTTAACATTAAACCACCTTCCTGTACTTCTTTCAATTCTAACTGCTGACATACAACTCAAATAAAGACTAAGTGTTGCTTGATATAATGCCCCATTGATGCCATTTAACTGTAGCGTTTTGAATAGCTTCTCTTGGCACCTTGTCATATGCCCTTTTCCAGATCTACAAAACTTAAATACAGATCTTTGTTATATACCATGATTTCTCAACTATCTGTTGTAAAGTGAAAATCTGATCCTGACAGCCTCTATTTGGCCTGAATCCAGCTTGTTCTTCACCAAACTTCTCTTCCACAATCCTTCTCAACCATTTCTCAACTGTACTTGCATATGTCTTACCAGGAACACTCAGTAATGAAATACTTCTGTAATTCTCACAATCAGTTTTATTTCCATTTTTATGTATGGGTACTATGAGAGCTCTACTCCAATCATCTGAAATTTGTCCATCTGTCCAGGCCTTCTGAACTATGCAGTGCAGCCACTGTAAGACTTTTATACCTCCATACTTGAGCATTTCTGGTCAAATATCATCTACTCCTGCTGTCAACTTTAATGAATTAATATACTTTATTTGCGTTGTTAATTCCATAAGCTTATTACCAGTTATGTATGACTAACGTATAAGCCTTGCTACTAGAATTACTCCTGCTGTCTTTCCACATTTTAGGCTTTCGATGGCTTTTTCTACTTTAAGTACTGATATGTATTCCTGACTGCATGCCTGCTCAGAGTATTTTACAAGTGTGCTGTCATCACTGCTTGTTTCATTTAGCAATTTTTCGAAGTAATTATTCCATACTTCAGGATATCTTCAGGAAGAAGCTCAGCAATGAAGGAAACGGTGCTGTAAAAGGAATCTCTAATTTCTTTTACAGCACTCTTTCCTTCATTGCTGAGCTTCTTCAACAACCTCCAGAATATTTTGCCACCTTCATGATATTTATTTTCAATGTTCTTACTAAAGTCCTCCCATAACTTGCTTAGCTAGTTTTACAGAGTATTTAGCTTTCTTACATTTGTATTCTCTGAGAGCACAAACTGACTTATTTGCCAGGAACTTTTGATACGCCAGCAAAGGTTGGTCAATTGGTAGAGCCTCTGCTACTAATGGTTCATGCAAAAAGTCAATCATTCGATGCTGTTGGCACACTCTCCCTCGATGAGTCTTTGGACTCCCTGGAGATGTCACATAATAATAATAGTAACTTTTGATATGCTTTCTTCTTTTCCTTCACTGCCTGTTTAACTTCCTGTGTCTACCATTGAGTTCTGATTTTTCTATCCTTACAAACAACCTCACCACATACCTCTCTGGCTGAATCAGTCAGTGTTTTCTTCAGAGTTTGCCCCTGAATCTGCAAGGTTTGGTTCCTGTTCTCAAACTCTTTCATGTTTTCTTCAATTATGTTTGTGTATTTTAGTCCACAGTTCGCATCTGAGAGCTGCTCAACTTTTATTTGCTTTAAAACTTTCTTATGTGTTATTCTTTTCAATATGAAATTCAATTTTATCATGCTGAAGACTAAATGGTGATCACTTCTCTGTACACTCTGGTGTTCTGCAACAGGGAGAAAACATCACTATCAACAATAGCATAGTCAATGAGACTTTTATTATTCCTTGCCTCTTCTCTCCATGTGAATTTGTGCACATTTTTATGATGGAACATTGTGTTAGTAATAACCAGTCCATGTCCTGAGCAGAAATCCAATAGGTATTTGCCATTATTATTAGCTTTGCTCTTTTCTCCAAATTTTCCCAAAATATTTTTGTATGTCTGACAATCATTTCTTACTCTGCTATTTAGATCCCCAACAAGGACCAGTTTTTCCTTTTTCATTGTGTCAGTTGCTTTTTCTAAAGCCTCAAAAAATTCCTCCACTTCTACCTTAGTAGAATCTCCTTTGGGACCATAGGCACAAATAAGTTTCATTGTCCAGTTCCCCATTCTGATATTTGCCCACATCACTCTACTTGAGACTGCTTGCCATGCAAGAAGATTAGCCTCGTATTTAGTGTTGAATACTATGGCTACGTCTTCTTTTCCTTGATTGTCATTGCCTGAATATAACATTTTGTATTTATTGCTCAGAAAGATCTCACCAGATTTTGTCTTTTTTGTTTCAGTCTCCCCTATTATGTCGATTTGGTACTTATCCAATTCCTCAGCTAACTCCATTTCTTTGCGATTCAAGCTTCTTATGTTAATAGTACTGATCTTGAACTCTGGTGATATTGAGTTGGGGGTGTGTTTTCAGATTTGTTCCAGTAGCTGACTTTTCGCTATCTGCCCTGGTTCCTTGGCAAAAACAATGGGGGCCTCATTTAACTGGTGAAGCCCTAGCCGTCATGAAATTCTGTCATGTTGTACCATCATTTTAAATTGTGGGTCAGTATCCAGGTAGATTCCTAACAGGGTACACCACGAGAAGGTGAGGATTGACATTTGGTCAGAAGCCCTGATCGGTTCTCCACATTCCTTTATAGGCTGTGTGAAGGTCTTTTCTCAGTTATGTAGCTTGGCTTAAACCACAATATAAAATGATGGTACAACATGACAGAATTTCATGCCAGCTGGGGTGTAGCCTGGTTAAACAAAGCCCCCGTTGTTTTTGCCAGGGAACCAGAGCAAATAGTGAAAAGTCAGTTACTGGTTCTGTTGATAGTACCAACTCAACATCATCAGAGTTCAAGGTTGGTACTATCAACATAAGAAGCCTAAATGGCAAAGAAATGGAGTTAGCTGAGGAATTGGATAAGTACCAGATCGACATAATAGGGGAGACTGAAACAAAAAAGACAAAATCTGGTGAGATCTGTCTGAGCAATAAATACAAAATGTTATATTCAAGCAATGACAATCAAGGAAAAGAAGGAGTAGCCATACTAAATACGAGGCTAATCTTCTGGAATGGCAGGCAGTCTCAAGTAGAGTGATGTGGACAAATATCAGAATGGGGAACTGGACAATGAGACTTATTTGTGCCTACAGTCCCACAGAAGGTTCTACTAAGGTAGGAATGGAGGAATTTTTTGAGGTTTAGAGAAAGCAACTAACACAATGAAAATGGAAAAGTTGGTCCTTGTTGGGGATCTAAATAGCAGAGTAGGAAATGATTGTCAGATATATAAAAATATTTTGTGAAACTTTGAAGAAAAGAGCAGAGATAATAATAATGGTAAATACCTGTTGGATTTCTGCTCAGGATATGGTCTGGTTATTACTAACACAATGTTCCAACATAAAAATGTGCACAAATTCACATGGAGAAAAGAAGCAAGGAATAAGAAAGTCTCATTGACTATGTTATTGTTGATAGTAATGTTTTCTGCCTGGTGCAGGACACTACAGTGTACAGCGTATTTGAAATAGGAAGTGATCACCATTTAGTCTTGAGCAGGATAAAATTTAATTTCATATTGAAAAGAAGAACATGTAAGAAAGTTTTAAAATGAATAAAAGTTGAGCTACTCTCAGATGTGAACTGTAGACTAATATATGAACATTATTCAAGAAGAAATGAAAGAGTTTGAGAACAGGAAAAAACCTTGAAGATTCAGTGGCAATCCCCGAAGAAAACATTCATCGATTCAGCCAGATTGGCATGTTGTGAAGTTGTTTGCAAGGAGAGAAAAATAGAACTCTATGGTGGACACCGGACGTTAAAGAGACAGTGAAAGAAAAGAAGAAAGCATATCAAAAGTTCCTGGCAAATAAGTCAACTGGTGCTCTTTGAGAATACAGAGACAAATGTAAGAAAGCTAAACATTGTGTAAAACTAGCTAACCAAAAGTGATCGGAAGACATTGATAAGAACATTGAAAATAAATATCAAGAAGGGTGACAAGATATTCTGGAGGTTGTTGAGAAGCTCAGAAATGGAGGAAAGAGTGCTGTAAAAGGAAGTAGAGATGATAAAGGTGACATGAAAACAGGAGAAAAAGATATCTTTGAAGTATGGTGTAATTACTTTTAAAAATTGCTAAATGAAACTAGCAGTGATGACAGCACACTTTTAAAATACACTTACCAGGCATGCAGTCAGGAATACACATCAATACTTGAAGTAGAAAAAGCCATCAAAAGCCAGAAATGTGGAAAGACAGCAGGAGTAATGATATTCAACCAGAAATGCTCAAGTATTGAGGTATAAAAGTCTTACAGTGGCTGCACTGCATAGTTCAGAAGGCTTGGACAGAGGGACGAATTTCAGATGATTAGAGTCGAGCTCTCATAGTACTCATATATATATAAAAAGGGAAATAAAACTGAATGATGTGATAATTAGAGGTATTGCTCTACTGAATGTTCCTGGTAAGATTTAAGCAAGTATATTTGAGAAACGGTTGAGAAGGATTGTGGAAGGGAAGCTTGTTAAAAAAAAAACAATCTGGATTCAAGCCAAATAGAGGCTATCAGGATCAGTTTTTCACTTTATGACAAAGAGTTGAGAAATCATGGGAATATAACAAAGATTAAGTTTTGTAGATCCAGAAAAGGCATATGACAAAGTGCCAAGAGAAAAGCTATTCAAAACACTACAGTCATATGGTGTCAATGGGGCATTATATAAAGCAATACTTAGTCTTTATTTGAGTTGTAAGTCAGCAGCTAGAATTGAAAGAAGTACATTAAGATGGTTTAATGTTAAATCTGGTGTCAGACAAGGATGTACATTATCCCCCTCTGTTATTCATTATCTATATGGATCACATTATGAAGGAAAGTGGTGTTGAACTCTGAATGGTCTTCTTACTTCGTATCAGCAAATCATTCAGATTTCAACAGGTACAACTCAGCAAACTGAGTATTTAATAGTAGAAGGTACCTTGCATTTAGTTAAAATCAAATAATATTGTGTCAAAGGTGTGAAATTATAAGATAATGAAATATAACACTAAGAATGTATCAGTTTATAAAATTGTAAAGAAGTATAACAGATTGGAATTATATTGTATTGTTTAGATTTTTTTAATGAATTATGAATCAAAATTTACTATTATACAGTGCAGCTGAAATTAACTTGAACATTCCACTGAACAAAGTGTAAGAGTGGGTCCAAAGGTTTGATATGTGTTAGTGTAAGCACCTGAGGCTGCGTAATACTAGGAACAGGTATGCGTAATAACAGTTCCGTGATTCCTACCACAGAAAAAGTGCTGACATCATCGGAGATAGAGACTAACATAGCACCGCACAGGAGAGGATAGGGGGCGCTATCTGATGAATAATATAAGTGATTGCAGGAGGAGGCTTTTTTCCCCCTGGGATTTGAGGTTGTGAGGAGGCCCAATCGAGGTAGCTGTTTCCAGGCAGAACAGCGGGAGAGGATGCGTGGCAGCGGGAAGTTTGAATCGGTCAGTCCATGAAACTACGGACGGAATTCCAGCGCGACGCAGCTAACGCTTTCATTACAAGCAGGTGCTATGTCGTAGATGATCCCATAAAGTCCTCAGATGACAAAGGTAGCCATTGAGTGGATAGAGGATAGCCACTTAGCAGGATTTTAACGCTGCGTGTAATCCAAACAAGGAATCGAACCTCGGGTACTTCCACAACAATATCAACCAGCAGACCCATTCTGTAATCGAGTGAAGGTAATGTAAACGTTTGTTATTTATGTTTTGGGAGCCTGTTTGTATGAAGAAATTTAGATGCAAGAAGTATGAAATGTCAGGACAATATTAACTAGTGAACTCTTTTGATTGTTCCAGTAGGCAGATATCGAGATTGTTTAAAAGAATTTAACAGAATTTTAAAGAGAGGAATTATGAGCCATAAATTAATGATAATTTAACTCAGTGTCCCCAGATTTATAGCGGGAATTGTTATGAGTGAATTGTGTTAATGAAGATTAAGTTTAGCAATTTACTAGATATCAAATTTTGCATGCATTAGGCAGCGCCCTTGAAAGAATCAAGTTTCCTAACATTTTATGTATTTTTTATGTATGATTATGTATTACTTTTATTATATTATGATTATGTATTACTTTTATGTATGATTGTAATCTTAGCAAGAGTGAACTTATATAAGTGTATAATGTATTTTAAAGTTGTAAAATAAACATGTATTTTACCTCAAACTGAGTCTTGCCTGAGAGCGTCAACTCACCACTCTAAAATTACGAACTTGTTGCGGGAGGTAAGGTTAAGTTGAGAAGTTTTGCCACAACTATCTGAAGGAGTTAGCAGGTATTTATATATTTGGGTTATTGGAATTGTCTCCCTGAATAGTGCATTTTATTATTATAGGGCATAGACTGGCACAGTCATAAAAAAAAATACGTGTTTATGCCTAAAAAGGAGATAGGACCAAAAATCCAGGCCAGTACTTAGAGCAACTGCATAGTAAGTTTGATAGATACGATTTAAGTGAATTTGCATAAATAACGACACAACAGTGGTATTAAACCTGATATCAAAATTGGAGATGTTAATCTCAGCTCGGCTTTATGCGGTTGATGTTATACTTCTAAATAAATCTGCTAAAGTCTGCAAGAGTCCCTGGCTAAATTGAATAACTGTTATAATAGATGTGGTATGAAGATCAGCAGTAACAAGACAATGATAATAGGTCGAAGCATGGAAAATATCAACTGTATTGTGAATGGAGAATGTATAGAACAAGTAAAACATTTCAGCTACTTAGGCATTTTTAGTGAAGATGGTAAATGAAATATGCAAATAGACAACAGAATCAACAAAGCTGGTATGGTAGGAAGTCAACTGAATAAATTTATATGGAATAAGAGAGAAATTAATCAAAACACTAAATTAGCTGTATACAATATAGTGTTCAAACCAATTTTAACCTATGGATCCGAGAGCTGAGTCAGAAGTAAAACACTTGACCAAAGACTAGAGACCGTAGATCTGAGAGTCCTGAGAAGATTAGGCATGTGAACAGATGGCATCAATGGCAATATCATATTAAAAATGAGGATATTAGGAAAGAATTTGATATTGTTAGCATCCGGGAATGTGTTAGCAGAGCGTATCTCGGGTGATGTGGTCACTTAAACAGAATGGGAGAGGAAAGATTAGTAAAACAAGTGTTCTCTGTCAGGAAAAAGACCCCCTTGAGGATACCTGTCAGGAATTTGATGATGATGTGTTCTAGATATGTAGTCCTCTTTTTCTGTTCCATTTATTCTTTATTCTTAAGCTTTTTGTTTCAAATTTCATATTCCTTTATCAGTTTTCATCAGTACGATGAAGAAATTTTGTAACTGTTGTAAGCAGTTTCCATTTTTGTTATTTTTAGCCATTTTTGTTTAAATCACATTTTTGCCATTGCCATGTAATAAGTTTAATTCAGTACTTTGATATACCTTTACATCTAGGATAAACTTAACTAGCTTAAAGAAAAACTGATTTGTATCCTTTGGCTGACCATATATATTTATGTGTTAAGTTCAAAAACTAATAAGAGACAAATGTATAAATTTTTCAGTTTGTGTCTTTTTGGTTGTGCAATACTCAGGCAGGCTGTGACTCATTATTACACACCCAAAAACGGTTATGTAACTTTTTAAGCTATCTGTTGTTTTTAAAACTTTGGAAATTTCAAATTGTATGGTGTATAAAATAAGTGAATATTAATTATCCTCCATTTTTAATTATCCACTTAAAATTTTTTTTGCATGATTTTTGTATTTTTGTTGATTACAGTTAGATATTGATTTTCTTTATGTTGCTATTTTTACCTATAACAATACTAGAAGAGTAGAGGAGTGAGACTTAGGAATATCAGAATATTCCTAAGTCTCACCTCCTCTAATCTTCCACACCACCAATTTTTGTTTGTTTAAACCAGGAGGTGAAATGGTTTTGAACCAAAATAAAATGTTCTTCTCAGAACAATTCGAAAGGATTTTTTTCAGTTGTGAATTTTTTATCTATATGGATAGATAAAAGTGAAAGTGAAAGTGTGATATATTCAGTAGTGCATTTGTGTGATATTTCCTGTTGTAGGGTATTAAGGAGAAATTGAGCTCGGAACGTTGTTATCCTGTTGTCAATGGAGGTTAAGTTTTGTCCTCCATCTTTGAGAGAAGTACATAGTTTGGAGTAGTAAAGCCAGTTTGTTTTGTTCCATATGAATCGATAGATGGTTGACTTTATTTGTTTGATGAATTGCACTGGTGGCGTGAGAATCTTTAGTGTATGCCAAAGGACACTAGTGGCTATTTGGTTAACGATTATTGTTCTTCCTCTTGTGGAGGCAGAGGCTTGTATTGCTGCCCACTTTCCTAGTACTTGCTTGAAACGTTTGTTTAGTCCCAGTTCTTATCTACATAAGAGGGCATGCTTCCTAGGTAAATCCCCAGGTATTTGTTTCCCCTCTGCGGACCAGCCAGACATTGGGGAGTCGGTTCGGTTTGTCCATTTGCCACACCACAGTCCTGTGGTTTTATGTGCGTTTAGTTTGGCTCCTGAGGCTGCCTGGTATTGTTGATATGCTATTTGTATATTATGGAAGTCCTCTTCTTTGCGGGCTATAATTGTAACATCGTCAGCATATGCTGTCAGGGTTATGGTTTGGTAGGGAATTTTAGGACAGGATGCCCTAAGCAGCATGCTGAGTCTACATAAAAAGGGCTCAGTAGCAATTGTGTAAAGAAGTCAGGAAAGTGGACAGCCTTGTTTAATACCTCTGCTATATGGTACAGTTATGGTAAGCCTGTTGTTTATTTTCATGCAAAAGTGTGCCTTGCATACAACATCTTAATAGAGTGAATGATGCCTGAGCCAAAGGCTTTCAAGCAGCTGAAGAGGTATAGATGTTCAATGTGGTCGAAAGCTTTTTCTTGGTCTAATGTTACAAGACCCATTGTTTCACTGTTGTTGTTGTTGGCTATGCTTATGAGATCTCTTATGAGGTGTAAGTTTTCATGGATAGATCTTCCAGGGATGGAATAACTCTGATGCCTATTTATTATTTCGCTCATAGCGGGTTTAAGTTTGTTGGCAATGGCTTTTGATATAATTTTACAGTCGGTGTTTATGATGGAGATGGGTCTCTAGTTTCCCAATTTTATCGCATCTCCTTTCTTTGGAATGAGTTTAATCACAGATGTTGTCATATTAAGTGGGAAGCCATTGGTATTTGCGTCGACAAAAATTCTGTAGAGGATAGGTCCAAGCTGTTCCCAGAAGGACTGGTAATACTCAGTGGTGAGCCCGTCAATGCCAGGAGATCTATCTTTAGGTAAGGAGGTGCAGGCAGTTGTCAAATAGTGTAGCATAATGTGGGGTTCTGTATTTCGCCTTGTTGCTGGTGAGAGTCTTTTCACATCGGAGAGAATTATATTTGTGGCCTCCATAGATATTGAGTTGGCTTGGTATAAATTTTTATAGTACTGCAAGGTATATAACAGGATTTCGTCATGATTTTCTATGATGTTTCCACTATCTGTTGTTATAGCAAATATAGTGGTGCACTCTTGTTGGCATTTTTCTAATGAGAAGAAATACTTTGTGGGTGCATCTGTGAAGTTAACGTGTTTGCATCGTGCTCTTATTAGCGCTCCTCTTGCAGAGTGCTCTAGGTGTGAGGGTATGGTAACTTCTAGGGACCGGTATTCCTCAGATTCCTGATGATGCAATTGCTGTTGTTGTTGCAGATTTTTAAGGACTGAATGCTTATTCAAATTCCTCTGGTGACTATTTTTGGGTAAATACCCTAACTTTGGATTTAAAGAGTGACTGCCACTCAGAAATTGATTGGAAAGTAGGCATATCTCTGATGAGAGTTTCGATATAGATTTTGGAGGTTCTGAGATATTCTGTATCATGTAGTAGGCTGTTGTTAAATATCCAGTATGCTCCTCCTTTGTGTCCACTGTGTCCAGGAATGCAAATGCTCAGAACAATGGAATCATGGTCTGATGCATGAGATGGATGGTATGTGACTCTCCTGACATCGATATCGAGCCGTGCCTTGTATAGGTCACTGGTAGCACCACCTTTGGCTCTCCAGGAGAACACTTTCTCATGTGGGTGCAAGTGTCTGAAGGTATCAGTCAGCTCGAAGTTATTTATTACATCCTGGAGAAGCTGAGCTAGTGGTTGTTGTTCTTGGCATTGTTGTCTGTCCGTCGCAGGATCCAGAGTACAGTTGAAATCCCCCTGCCAGTATGATGTGGTCATTGATCTCGCTGAGATGGTTTCGGACGAACTCTAGTACCTGCACTGCAAGCTGTTCGCTTTGTGGAATGTATATATTAATGATATGTATTTTCTTTCCTGTCTGAGTTTTAATGAGTACATATATAGCACACCCAGGAAAGGTATCGATTATTTCTAATTTTAGAGTGCTGTTTTGTTGAATTCCAATGCTGACTCCTGATCCATGAAGTTGTATGGATCAGGACAGTGGTGCATGGTATATGGCCAGTTCCTCCAGTGTTGATCTGAAACTCTGCTGTTGCAATGGAAGTTTGTTTCCTGCTGCATAACTATTTCTGGCCGGCAGGCAAGGATATGCTGCAGGACCAGCCTGTTTCTCAGTGGTGTGGCACATCCTCTAGCGTTTAGAGAGAGAAGGTTTACTGAGGTGCTCATTATTTTATGATTTAGTTTTATTTTGGTGTGGTAATCCTCACTTCTTTATGGATATTTATGCTGCTGCTGAGATTCAAGCCCGTTGATCAGATAATATATTCTTTTCCTGAGATTGGTGGTTTTTCTTCCTCTTTTTCCTGCCAGAACTGTTCTTAATTCTTCCAGGTGGGTGATAAGGCCACTGATGTCGGCAGTGTAGTCATATGCTGTCAGCAGTTTTTGTGAAGAGCCTTGAACTTTTTTAAGAAAGCTCTGAAGCTGCTCATTTGTAAGTGGGCCTTCAGTGTGAGGAAGACCTGCATTTCCAGTTTCCTCTTCGTCATCTGAGGACTCAAGAAGCTCGATCTCTTCATCCCCCCCCCTCTACAGGCTGTAGGGAGGGTTCCGAAATGCTTGGAGGCAAAGATTCATTGTTGCAGCTGCGCTGGTTCGTCTTTGGCTGTTTTTTCGTTTTTGTTTCTTGCTCCTCTTCGTTATTTTTATCTTTATCAGAGTTAGTTAGTTGTCTGTGTTCTGTTTCCTTTTCTCTAGGATTGCTTTTAATCAATGTTGGTGGAGGTTCTTCCGAAAGTTGGGTTTCGTTATTGCCACCACTTGATTTTGTCTTCTCAGTATTCAACTGAGAGTTGTTTCTATGAGACTTTTGTTGATTGTTAGGGATGCTCTGTTTTTTTGGGGTTGGCTGCTTGTGATTCTCTGATCTGCTAGGGTTGGTAGTATTGTTAACCGGTTTCTCATTTTTGGGTATATAGTTATGCTCGTTTATCTTGATAAACGGGCATAACTTCCTTACATGACCTTCTTCGTGGCAGTAAAAGCATTGAGTAGCAACAATAATATAAAAGGTGTAGGGTACGCCATCTATTTCTATGTTGATTATTTTAGGCATGGAGCCGATTGTGTTGTTGCCAAAGTGTATTAGAGCCTGTCTTCTAAAGCTCTTGATGTGAGCAAATTCAGGCTTAGTTGTAGAGGCACGTAGCGTTTGGATTTTACCTGTCACTGCACCGTATTTTGAAAATAATCTGCGAAGCATTTGATGGGTTATTTCCGGTGGGACATTTGACACTATTACTTTTGTGGGAGGTAGCGTGATTGGTGAGACATTCACGTGTGCATGCTTTGATGTTTATTCCCTTTTCAATTAATGTCTCAGACCAAGATACATTGTTAAAGTATATTTGTATGGTTCTGGCAACTCTTGAAATGTCAGTTATACTTTTTGCTGGAACATGCTTCACTACTGCGTCTAGGTACTTTTCTAGTGGGATATTTTCGATTGCGAAAATTACTATTCCGTTGTCTCGGGAAATGCGGTTGGTTAGCTGTACATTTGCACGTGCGGTGGTCGTCGTCCCAGTATTAATTCGTGCGGAGGTATTAGCTACTATGTTGGCATAAGAGAGAGAGTACTGACCTTTGTCCATTGTTGTCTGGGGGGGCTGAGACTGATGTCTTTTCTTTCTGTGGAGCCGTGGCTGTCTTTTCCTTGGTTTTCGGAATCCTTAGACCTTGGACCGATTCCTGCTGAGCTCGGGCGTAGACCGGCTGCTGGTGGTGATATGCTGGGGTTTTTACTGGCCATTGCTTCAGGCGAATCCGGGGAAATGTAAGCTATCACAATTTCCCGGCACTCGAGGGCATACCATTGTAACAATAACCGAACGAACAATGAAGATTTTAAAAATTTAAAATAACAAATTTAGAAACCTAATTTTATAGTGCGATAGATCAGGTGCTTACGATTACACAGGTATAAAACTGGAAGTTGATTTAAGTATTCGACCACACAATATTCAACTTTAGGCAGGAGTGACCTTGGACACATCCGCACCCTTCCTCAGATAGATAGATAAATCCATATAGATATCCAGATAACTATCCACTTATCCATATAGGTACAATTTGTTCTTTCCTTTGAAGATATATTTCCAGATTGGAGCAAAAAATTTCACTTTCAGAAAATAATGTTCCGTTTGAAAAATGTGCACATGCATGTACATATACACTGCTTGGATAGAAGTCAATGGACAAAGTGCATTGTGCCATATAATAAGTCACGTGTTTGTAGCCAGTATAAATTATGATGCTTCCAAGTGAGTGTAACTGTGTCTGGGTGAAATAGCTGCAAGAAGGGAACACATGGAGTTAGAATGAGGCATTGTGACATCATGCCATGTTACAGGCCTATCTGTTCAGCAAATTGTTGACATATTGAGCATCCCAGGTCAACAATTAGTGATACCATATTGAGATGGAAATGCAGGGAGTCCACTGCAAGTGCATCCACCACACTCATCAAACATGACTGTAGGGTGCTATTAAAGATAATATGTAAAAACTTCCATTCATTGGCCATCATGTTGAATGTAGAGTTCTGAGCATTGACTGGAACATGAATCTGGAAAAAAAAAAAAAAAAAAAAAAATCAGAACCGAGGCGCTCAACATAGGTTTCTGTAATAGGACTTCAATATGCAAGCCCCACATTATCCAGACCAAAATGCAGCATCATCTCCAGTAGTGGAAAATGATTCATTCACTCCATAACTCCAAGCATGATTCATCATGCTTGGAGTTATGGAGTGATAATTCATGCTACACTCCTACTGAGTGGATGGATGAGTGTGGCAGATGCCCGGTGAACATCTCTTACCAGAATGCATAACCCCAACTACAAAATTTGGAGGTGGCAGCATGATAGTAAGGTCCTGGTTTATTCTTGGATCTCTGTTTGTGGTGCCACAAACATTGAACTCCAAGAGGTTTCTGAATGTTCTGGGCAATGTAGTACTATCTACTTTGTGGTGTTGCCATGGAACTGACCATTATCTCTTTCAGGAAGACAATGCATTGTGTCATAGGGCTGCTGGTGTAACTGCACACTTTGTGAACATCAGCACATCATCACCACACTTGACTGGCCTTGCCTTCTCAGAACTTTGATCTCACCCTTATTGAACATCTGTGGGATGAACTGGAGTGTCGGATGAGGTCAAGGGACATCTACCTCACAACAGTCCAGGAAGAATGGTCTGAAATTCTCATTGATCAATATCATACGCTTGTGGAAAGTATGCCCCATAGGATTGCTGCAGTCATTGCAGCGAAAGGGGAGAGTACTACATCTTATTAAAGTGGGTGCGATGGCTGTTACTTCCTCACACTATGATATTCATTGATTTCTTTCCATATACTTATATTGTTTGTATATGTGCGTGTGTGTGAGTATTTGACACAATAATGTGAACACCATTGTTATAGGGTTTAATGTTATTAGTGTATGCGCTACACTGTAAAAAAACAAAGAATACAAATATCATTATTTTTTTCTTTGTGTTCTCTAGGTTGTACGTCAGTGTAGTACAGGTTGTGCTCAGCAACAGTTAGTCTGAGCTGTAGGTGAAACTGGTGACTTGTTAGACTTCCAAAGAAGACAAATCCTGGGTTTGACTCCTTGCACTTCCATCTCAGTATAGTAAAAATCTGGTTGACCTGGGATGGCCCAGTTTGTAAACAAGTTGCCAAACAGATAGGCCTGCAACATGACATAGTATCACAGTGCCGCTTTCAAACTCTGTCAGTTCCCTTCTTGCAGCGATTTCACTCAGACATAGTTGCACTGACTTGGGAGCATTATATTTCTCCAATTTATACTGGCTACAAACACATGAATCGTTACATGTAATGATACACCTTGCCAATGGGAGTGTCCATTGACTTCTTTCCAAGCACTGTGTGTGTGTGGGGGGGGGGGGGACATGCACACAGTATATGTTTATCCCCCCCCAAAAAAAAAACAACGTTCCACATTGGAATAATTGTCTTAAGACAAAAAAAGGATTCATTCTTCAGATGTTTATTTCAACCTCTGGTTTAAACTTATTGTTCATGTTTGCTATTCCACATCCATCCCTTATCTATTCACATAAGAAGGACAGGCTTCATCCTGTGGTGCATTCACGAGCGTATGAAGCTATGTGTCCATAATTTAACCTGTTTTGGACAGACAGAACGATTGTTAGTATCCTTCTGCAGGAAGATAGGAAATGCACATGCTACTATCATTATGGCAAGTCAAAATTTGGTTTAGTCAGTTCTTCACATATAGCTAGAAGGAAAAATTGAAGTCCTGCATAGAAGCAAATTTAGATGATATCAGAAGAAATGTTGTCTCCTAATCTTAAGTATGGCTGCATTAATTTACCTAAAACCTAGATGACTGTAATTTTATTACCTTCACCATAACTCATTAGTTGCAGTAGCATAGAGCTTGTACATTAAAAGTATGAATACATTCTTAAGGAAAGATTACTGAATTCCTGCAGAATACTATAAAAAATATAGCACGCTGTGTTTCTGAAGCACAGAAATCCAAACATGATAGAGACAAATTTGGACTCTTCAAGATGTGGTGTTGGAGAAGAGTTTTGAATAATGTTGCAGAGGTTTTTTAAAAAACAGCAAGAGAGAAATTTTCAGTATTCGGATGAAGATTGAAATGGATAGGCCATAACTTAAGATATGTCAATCTGCTCATAACAGCAATTGAATGAAAACCAAAGGGAAGAAGACCATGAGAATTCCCAAGAAAAAGAACATTTATCCAGCAACTCGAAGACAAGAAGGCGATTTTATTGAGATTAGACACTTGGCAAATGACAAAGCTATTTGGAAAGAGAGAGAGGGTGAAAGATACTGTCAACCTGTTCAAATGCTTTGTGTCCCTGGTATGGTGGTTTAAATCTAGCAAATCAGCACACCTCTTTATGTGACTCCCATTCATGGAAGGTTGTAAACTACATTACATTCATATCCTGGTGAGTTAAATTTATTTTTATTATTTTTTTATATTTGTTTATTTATTTATTTTTACATAATTCAGAAACTCCTGTAGAGATCAAATGCAGTATTTTATCAAGCCATTTCAGTTTTCCTATAGTGGAGTGGTTATTTATCTCACACAAAATGAAATTCATTTTCTACCTGACGTGATGAATTCTTAGTTCATTTTATCCTGATGTGGGATTTGTACATGCCCTTAATTTTCACCGACTTCGACTGAACATTTTTCCTGTGGGAAATTTTTGGTTTGGCAATCAGTCTCATGGGAATAGGGAGCTGATTGCCAGATAATAAAAAGAAACTTGAGTCATATGGAATAACCTACTTCTCTATGGTATATGAAAGTATACTCAATCTACATAATATTGTATGTGGTAGCTGTATTTATGAATGACTTTCTATTTCTTCCTTTGCAGATGATGTGTCTACAATTATAGCATTGGGATCAGCACTTCGATTCAATGGTGGTGGACATATAAACCATTCTATCTTCTGGCAGAATCTGTCTCCTTCTGGTGGAGAGCCAAAAGGTATTGTTAATTTGCATTTTTATAGCATAGAATATTAAAAGTAATTATGTATTTTCCAAGAATGTTAAACTTTTGGAATGCTGAACTGGACTAAGGTCACAAACTATTTTCAGCTAAGATACAGACTAAATTTAAACAAAAAAATAAATAAAACTAAGCTAGCTTCCAAGATTTAACTTTGATAATTTTAGTCACTCATAGCCAGAAACAATATGAAGAAGAAAGATCATAATGCTGAACAGAATGAAGTAGAGAAATCTTAAAGAGATAAAAACAGATGTAATCAGTATTGCAAATAACTGTCTAGGATCATCACGTTGCTTAAATCATCATGCTGTGGATGGTCAGTTTCTGAATGTACAAATGAAAATGTGGTGAAAGTTATGGAAATTGTTTCCATTAACAGGTGAATAACCACTAGGCTACTCTCTATACAGCTTGGTATCGATAAGGAAATGGCCAGGTTAATCTTAGAAAGAGATTTGTTTGAGGTTTGTGCTGTGCACACATTGATACACAAACAGAGAGAGAGCACTGGGTTGCATGTCAAAATTTCATATTTCATCCATGCAGTTGATCAAGATCATGATGTGTTGCAAAGAATTGTTACCGGTGATGAAAGGTGGCATTTTCAGTTTGATCCGGAAATGAAACATCAGGGCATGGAATGTCTTCTCCCCAGCAGAAGAAAGCCAGGTTGCAAAAATCATGTGTCAAGACAATGAGTTTTTTTTTTCAATGCTGCTGGAATTGTCCATCACGAATTTGTTCCTGAGGGTACCACAGTGAACAGTCAGTATTATTTAGGAGTAATACAACATCTGTATGCCCTTTTCTGACATACATGCAGTATGTCAGAAAAGAAGTGTTCCACAACAATTGGTTTTTGTTGTGCAACAAACATGCCCATGCACTGTGCATTGCTTGTAAAGCAGTTTCTGGCTTCGAAATTGATCTGTGTGATTGAACATCCCCCCCCCCCCCCCATTCTCCAGATTTGGCTCCCACAGACTTTTCCCAAAGATGAGGCATGCCTTGAAAGGAGAGCACTTCTGTGATTTCTATGTGGAGTTGTAGGGAGATTATTTTGAATCTGTGTAATCAACAATTCCAAATATACGAGGGCTGTTCAATAAGTAATAAGACTAATTTTACTTATTTTATTAATTTCTGTTGAATAAAGAAATGTTACTGTCTGTATTAACAAAAGAGGTTGATAGGTGGCGTATACAGGCTGATGTGCCAGAGTGTCAGGTGATTAAACGCAAGCTTGTTTCGGCACGCCTATGAGCTGCGACCAGTCGTCGAAATGGAAGCGTCATTGGAACAGCGTTATGTGATTAAATTTTGTGTGCGTTTGCAAAAATCGGCATTGGACACTTTTAACATGATATGCGAAGCTTTCCACGATGAAGCAATGTCGAGGGCAAGTGTTTTTCACTGGCATAAAACTTTTAAGGAAGGAAGGCAAAATGTGTTGTACCATCATTTTTTTATTTTATTTATTATTTTGGTTTAACCAATAAGAATACAATTTGGTCGGCTAAATCCCAAATTGCCAGCCCATCCTTGTTCGTTCAATATCAAAGCAGATACCCAACAGGGTGCACCATGAGAAGGTGAGGATTGGACATTAGGTCAGAAGCCCTGGTCGGTTCTCCGCATTCCTTTAAAGGCTATGTGGAGGTCTCCTCTCAGTTATACAGCTTTGACCCTTAAGCACCCCCATGAGGATATTAGGAAAGAACTTGACATTGTCAGCATCCAGGAATGCATTAGCAGAGCTAATCTCAGGTGGTATGGTTATTTAAATAGAATGGGAGAGGAAAGATTAGCAAAACAAGTGTTCTCTGCCAGGTTGGCAGGAAAATGACCCAGAGGAAGACCAAGATATAGGTGGATTGATACGGTACAAAGTGCCTTAGACGATAGAAATATAAGATCTGATAATGTTGGAGTCTTGACAAGTAACAGACTGATTTGGAGGAAAATTGTAGATAGGAAGTTAGTAATGATGTAATTTTTTCATGTAGTACTGTCATATCCTGTACACCCCTTGAGGGTACATGGTAGGAATTTGATGATGAGGCAAAATGTGGAAGATCTTGAACGTGAGGGAAGACCTTCAACGTCCATCACAGAGACAATGATCAACACAGCAGTGATTATCATCAAGAAGGATCGCAGAATTACAGTACACCAGCTGCATGTTGTCCCTGATATTTCTGTGGGAAGTGTTCACTCAATCATGGCTGAACATTTGGGACTGAAACGTGTTTGTGCCGATGGATTCCCAAACTCTTGACACCAGAGCAAATGCAACATCAAGTGGATGTGTGCACAGAATGGAAAGAAAGACTGGAACAAGAAGGCGACAACTTCTTAAAACGCATCATTACAGCAGATGAAGCTTGGTTGTATCACTATGACCCTACAATGAAACAACAAAGCAGTGAATGGAAGCATCCGTCTTCGCCTACCCCCAAGAAAGCAAAAACTGTAAAATCGGCTGGTAAAGTTATGACCATAATGTTTTTTGACTACGAACATTGTTTACCAACACGCTGTAGAACCTGGGAATACTGTAAACGGCTCATACTATGTGGATGTTTTATGGACAATGGTACAGCACGTCAAAAGGAAGTGTCCATTGCTGAAGAATAGCTTCTTATTGCACCACGATAATGCAAGGCCACATATTGCTGATTGTGTAGTGGACGTTTTGTCCACTACACAATCAGCATCCTCCATACAGTCCTGATCTTGCGCGCCGTGCGATTTCTGGCTGTTTCCTCAGCTCAAGAAACCACTAAGAGGCTGCCATTTCAAAAGCAACAAAGCATGTGTAAAAGCTGCGGAGATGGTTTTGAAAGAACTCTCAAAAAATGGACTTTCGCATGTGTTTAAGAAGTGGACGCAATGTTGGGACAAATACATTGCGTCTCACGGTAGTTACTTCGAAAAAGACCATGTAAATGATGACGATTAAAGGTAATCTGTTTTCTGTATAAATATAGTCTTATAACTTATTGAACAGCCTCCGTAGTTCTTTGTTTTGATATAATAATTGTTGTCTCATTACTTAATAGTCACGCTGTGTACATGATATTCATTATGAAATGTTACATGAATACGTAACATCTTGTTGAGGGTACAGCTTTAAAATGGTTGTTCTGAATACCCAGACACCTGTAAGGAGATGGGCAAAGTTATTCATGTAAAAAATCTAAATACTTAGTCAAGAATCCATTGTTGCATATTCCATTTCCTGCCAACTTCATCTTACCAGTTTCATCTTTCATTGTGGATGCTTAAGAGAAATAGATTATATGCAGAAAACACAAGCCTCCCAAAACTTTCTAGATCAGCCTCTTAAAATCATCTTCCTTGCTCCTCTCAAAGATGATATTTGTGTATATGTTCATTCTGATATCCCAATTTTATTCTAATAGCAATGGGGAAGGAAGAATTATCTCTTTGCTCTCTTAATGGCATTATCCTTTCTGATAATGCCATTAAGAGAGCAAATCATTATAAAGATTATAATTTTGATTTTTTTCTTTAAATGTTGGTTTTCTCCAACCCAGATTTCTTTGAGATTTTACAGTGTACATATTCATATAGTTTTCCAATAAAATAGTTGGTAGAGATCCAGTGGACATTTCCACTGTTTTTTTTTTATCATTCCTATTCACAGAAGGTTATAAACTTAAGTACTCTGGGTGAGGCAGTGGGTTATAAATCATCCAGGATCATCTTCTAGATCAGGAGTGGGGAACCGTTTTAGTATCAAGGGTGAAAATTGCTAATGTAAAAACTTCTGCAGCTGACTGACAAATTTTTTTCTCATGCAATACTTGTAGTACTGCATGAGAAAAACAAAGTCAATCTGTTTTGACATATGGGAAAATGTCATGGTGGTAATTGGGAAGCAACCAATCAGAGAAAGTCTGAACTTTGTCCGCGAGAAATGCTCCTGATTTCTTTTTATTTTAATGGCTGGTCTCGATTTGATGGTTGCCAGATGTATGACGATCATATTTTATGTAATATAGTTATTTTTGATATTGTATATTTAAATATTTACATTTAATTATTATAAAATTCTATTTACATGTACATACGAGTACATCAGCAAAGGGGCGAATTGAAATAGACTCTCGAGCGAAATTTTGCCCACGGGCGAGGGGTTCCCCACTCCTGTTCTAGATACTAAACACAATGCTTTCTCAAGTTGTTCAGGGTCTCCAATAAGCAGGACACATCTCTCACGAGGCAATAAAATTTGTACCACCTAATATGAGAACACTTCAGGCAGTCTTAATCTCATTCCCTACTAATGATTATTCTAAGTATATGCTCTGGATGTTTCTTCAATTTAGATTTCAATGTTGATTTCTTCCCCTAAGGAGCAATGCTTAGTCATGTCTTGCCTTGTTTACTATTATAAAAATGCAAAGTGGGATAAACATCATGATTTCTGTGATCCTCCTCCCATTTCAGAAATTTACAATATTTGGTGTTGCGTCTGATTTTTTTTTTTTTTTTTTTTTTTTTGGAAAAGGGGGGGGGGATTGAAGAAAGCTGAAGAATCTCATTCAAACATCATTTCTATACTTGTTCTGAAAGTTTGTCTCTGTGTTTGGTGGAATTTGCCTGTTTTTTAATATCCTATTCACTGAGAGTTATTCTAGAAATCTGCTTCTACTCAGCCTATTCGTAAGAAGGGTGACAAATCTTTAACATCAAATTACCAGTTCTCATATTTCTTTCTGAAGAAATGTCAGCACATAAACACATGAACATTTATTAGTTTAAGTTTTTAGGTAGCTGCTATCCAAAAACCTCTCAACTAATAAATGATCACCGCTGTGGATTTTGCTACTGTTGTTCATCAGGAGATGGTTACATACGTGAACTATCATTCAGCAATAAATGATGATCAAGTTTGGAGAAACTTAATTGGTTGTTCTTGATATTTTAAAGTAAACAAATTGTGGACTTGACAATATAGTTGGTTAAAAGCACTAAAATAACCTGCATCCACTTTATTTTAACATGATCTGCATTAGTCATAATTTTGTCCAATTACATTATGTAGTTTAAGATTTAGAAAATTTCCAAACTGTATACATTTTATGTTACAGGAGACCTTCTTCAGGCCATTAACAGAGATTTTGGAAGTTTAGATAATCTTAGAACTCAAATGTCAGCAACTGCAGTTGGTGTCCAGGGTTCTGGCTGGGCATGGCTTGGATTTGATTCCAAATTAAAGAGGCTACAAATAGCCACTTGTGCTAATCAAGATCCTTTACAAGCAACTACAGGTATAAATTCTGAATTTTGCATGCATTTATCATTACTCATTATGATATGCAAAAGTTGACTTAGTGTCTAAATAGTACATAATATTTTCCTAGATGAAAAAAAGATTCAGGTATGGAATGTACACTATTTCTTGATTTAAAAAAAAAAAGCAGATGTGATTAATTTGTATTTTAGTAAGTGTCCTTTATATCATATTTCATCTAATTATGTAGGATGTAATTATAACTGATCAATAAAGAGTTCAATTTGTAATGATTTTTATGGTGAATTTTAAAATAAATTTTATTGGCAACAATTTCAAGTAGGAATGTGGGCACGTTTTAAAATGAACTTGGACAGTAAGACTTATTTGTATCTGTGGTCCCATAGAAGGTTCTATTAGGGAAGGAGTAGAGAAATTTTTTGAGTCATTAGAGAGAGAGAGAGAGAGAGAGCGAGCAGTTGACATAACAAAAAGGTACAACCTAGTCCTTGTTAGAGATCAAAATAGCAGAGTAGTTAGTAAATCCCAGACATATAGAAATGTATCTGGGAAAACTTGGAAAAAGCAAAGTGAATAATAAGTACTTTTTTTTTTAAATTTCTGTTTTGGCCATAGCCTACTCATTACTAACACCAATGGCATGAATTCATATGAAATAGCTTATTAATTATGTTGTTGTTGTTGATAGGGATATCATTACGCTAGTTCAGGATTCATTATTAGACAAGTGATTTGAAATAGGAAGTGATCGTTTCTTTTTGAGAATGATAAAACAAGTATCACATAGAAAAGAAAAACATATGGAAGTTTAAAAAGGGAATTGAAGTCGAGCAGGATTCAGAGGCTCTAGACTCAAATATGCAAACATTATTAGAGAAAAATTGAAAGTTTATAAACCTTAGACACCTGATGGCAAAATTTGGAGTTACACTGAGTCAGCCAGAGAAGCATGTGGTGAAGTTGTTTATAAAGATTAAAAAATCATAATGATAGATTGCACAGTCCTGAAAAAGAAGAAATATCAGAAGTTCCTAGCAAGTGGTGCCCTTACAGAATACATACAGAAAATAAAATATTGTGTGTAAAAGTAGCAAAACTAACATGAGAAGACCAGGAAAAATATAGATCATTATCATGAAGATGCAAAATATTTTGAAAAATTAGAAACGGAAGAGAGAGTAATAAAAAAACATTAGAGATATAAAAACTGAAGATAATGATATTCTAAATGAGATAAGCAATGGACAGAACTATGGTATTAAAAATCATCAGAAACCAGAAATGCAGCTGGAACAGATATTCAGTTAAAAATAGTGAAATACAGAGGTATAAAAGTTTGTGTAGGTGGGTGTGTTTATAACTCATTGGATATTTAATGGAATGAATGAAGACAAAGGAATGAATTAAACTACAGTTTAATGCTTCCAATATTTCATATGCCACAGAGACATTTTTTGGAGTACAGTATGAATTGTATCTTTGACACAAGTAATACGCAAAGGAAATTTAATGGACTAAAGTCTCAAGCCCTAGGAAGCCTAAGTTGTTAACTGAGTTAAGATTTCTAAAAATTACTGTTTCCTATAGCATATTCATACTTATTTAAATGAAGTTTTAAAGGCAGCTATAGATTCTACTAAAAGCCTCTCACATTTAAAGTCTATGCTGCTATGAAACAGTGGTTTTTCTTTTGATTCCACAGGCGTCTAGGGCATGGTTGATGAGATCTGACTGTCCATAGTCATGATTATAGGTGTATTTTATGTTCTTTTAATAATTATGGTGAGCCTCCGTAGCTCATTTGGTATAGACGAAGCCATTTGGTCAGAAAGACCTGGATTTGATTCCCGTCCATGATGTGAGGAACCTCTATCTGGTCTCTTTTGATTAAAGGTGAATTAGCCAGTCTCATATGGAAGTAGAGGGTTTTTCTCCAAGAAACTCGGGTTTTTTGTCTCTCAGAACAGGCAAACCGGCTAGTAGAACACACTTACAGACAAGAATAAGGGACATAGGTAACTGCCCTATCCTTGTATTATGGTTAGGAAATCTAAGGATACTTGGAAGGCCGTGGGCACTTAAGTGCCTATTAGAGTCACTTATTGATGGATGGATGAATTGGAACCAAGAACTGAGAGACAAAAGAGTTGTCATTAGTGAAAATGGATAAGGGAAGCAAGTCAGTTTAAAGTGGAACTTGAAAGCAATGCAGAGACTAGACTTTTTCCAGAATTTTAATGAGAGTATGTATGTGCGTATGTATGTATAGCATTCCTGGTTTTCAGCAAGTTGGCCTGCTCTGGGCAGAGAAGATCAGTTAACATCTCCTTGAAAGAACATAAAAAAAATGCATCTAATCATGAGTATGAACAGTCAGGACTGGCAGAATAGTGCCTTGGATATTACATAGAGAATCAATTTGGAAAAGCACAAAGCTGTATCACAGCAAATTCAAATGTAAGAAGTAATTTAAGAATCTGCAGCTGCCATTAAAAAATAGCCTTATTTAAATAAGTATGGATGTGTTATACTTCCCAAAATACTGGACTTGGTAATTCCTAGGCAATTCTTACTAGACTTCCTACTAGTGCTCACAGAGGACACTTAAGTTTGTGGATCTGGAAAAGATCTCTGACAAAGTATCAAGAGAAAAGCTGTTCAAAACAACAGTTCCATTTATATGGTATAAATATAATACGAGGGGGGGGCAAAAAGTTCTGATAAACACCTAGACAAAAATGATATTAAAGCAACTGATATAACAAGAAAGAACATACTAGTAGCAGAGTTATGAAGGTAATTTATGTTCTTATTTCTTCGTACGTTCTTTCTTGTGGTTATATCAGTTGCTTTAATATCATTTTTGTTCTATATCAGAACTTTCCAGACCACCCTCGTATTATATATATAAACTTTTTTTATGTTGCTCCCATTCCTGAAAGGTTAATGGACTAAAGTCTTGAGCAACATACAGTGCTTGGAAAAAGGATCAACAGACAAAAATGGCACTCATGAGTATTACCTCCTTTCACTGCAATGACTGCAGTAGTTATACGAGGCATACTTTCCACAAGCATATGATAGCAATCAATGGAAATTTTGAACCATTCTCCCTGTAGGCATGTAATGAGATCCTGAACTGTTGTTGGGTAGATGTCCCTTGACCTCACCCAAAGTTCCACTTTATCCTACAGATGTTCAATAAGGTTGAAATCAGGGCTCTTCGGAGGCTAGTCATGTCCATAAACCACACAGTTACAGCAGCCTTAGACATGATGCATTGTTTTGCTGAAAGAGACAGTAGTCACTTCTGTAGAAACACCACAAAGTAGGAAGCATTGCTAGAAGTATTTTTCCACTTGGTTAGACTATAAATTATATATTTAGTTTAATCCTTTATCCAAGTGCAAGCAAACGAAGTTTGCATCTGAAGTATCTTCAGGACTGGGGCAACTCGTGCAAAGGTGTACTAAGTTCGCATCACTTTACTTAGTATCCCATAATGCAAAACACATCTCCTTGCAGACATGTATAATGCTATGCATTATGGGAAGGGTCACTACCCAGACAGGTTTCGACCTTTATTGAGGTCTCTTCAGTGGGAGCCAGACCCAGAGGTGATACCAAGGTTGAAGCAATGCAGAACTCATATTTCTGTATGCCAGTTGCCAAGAGGTACTCTAGATTAGAGAAAGATGTTGGAAATCTTTTTCCACTTGTTAGACTATAAATTATATATTTAGTTCAATCCTTTATCCAAGTATAAGCAAACAAAGTTTGTACCTGAAGTATCATATCTTCAGGACTGGGGCAACTTGTGGCAAAGGCAGACTAAGTTCTCATCACTTTCCTTAGTATCCCACATAATATAAAGCACATCTCCTTGTGGATATGTATAATTGTTTGCTTACACTTGGATAAAGGATTAAGCTAAATATATAATTTATAGTTAAACCAAATGGAAAAAAGACTTCCAACATCTTTCTCTAAGCCAGAGTATTCAATAATAAGGTGTGACACCCTTTTGGCAACTGGCATATGGAAATCAGTTCTGCATTGCTTCAACCTTGGTATCACCTCTAGGTCGAAATCGGTCTGGGTAGTGACCCTTCCCATAATTCATAGCATTATACATGTCTGCAAGGAGATGTGCTTTGCATTATGGGATACTAAGGAAAGTGATGAGAACGTAGTCCACCTTTGCCATGAGTTTCCCCAGGTCCTGAAGATACTTCAGGCTCAAACTTTGTTTGCTTACACTTAGATAGAGGATTAAACTAAATATATAATTTATAGGAAGCATTGCATTGTCCAGAATGTTCGGATACCTCTCAGAGTTCAGTGTTTGTGGCACCATAAACAGAGGTCCGGGGGCCAAATCAGGACCATACCACCACCTCCACATTTCATAGTTGGTGTTACGCCTTCTGATTTTAGGTGTTCACTAGTACCTGCTGCACTCACACCTGTCCATTTGCTCAGTAGAGGGTGTATCATGATTTGGCAATGCTTTAAAAGACACAGCTTTTAAAGCTTTCATGTCTCACTGTAAATGCTCCTTGCACCACTGCATGTTGGTTCCTGTAATGTGGGGCTTCCATATTGGGGCCCTGCCATGGGAAACCTATGTTGTAAGGCTTGGTTCTGAATGGTTGTGTGTAGGTTTGTGTTCCAAACCTGCACACAACCATTCAGCATGTTGGTTTTTGGCGGTTTTTGCATATTATCATTTGCATCACTCTGTTTAACCTTGTTTCTCTTTAAGGATAAACAGGATTCCACTCTCCTCCACAGTAAGCACTCATTGTAGAAGTCATAATTCTACAAGTAGTAGAATGGCATATCATCATGTTATTACAATAATAGAGATAGATGTCACAATTTTTTTTGCAAGGAAGGAAAGTAAATTTTACTTGACCAAAAATTATATTTTTTCATCTTTGCTATACTCAGGGGAAAAAAAAAATTTGCAACTTAGGTTCCTTGCATATGTAGAGTTAAGTGACTTCTTTTTAAGTTGTTCTTTATATATTCTTGAGTGGTAAGTCACTACCCAGGTGTCATATCAAACTGTAGACTATAAGCTAAACTTGCATGCAGATGAATTAGAACAGCATTTCTCAAAGTGTGGTCTGTGACCCACTAGGCTATGTGGTTTTCCTGGTGGTCTGAGAGAAGTTCATTAGTAAATATTTTTTATCTTATTTTTAAATTTTCAGATACAGTTTAGAATGATATTAAACGTTCTTTATCATAATTCATTTAATTTCAGTATAATAGTATGCATAATATTTTGCCAAAATACACCAAGTTTTTTTTGCCAACTACTCTACAAATTTAGATTAGGGCAGCATGTAAAGTCTCCCCTCTGGTGGTAAAATATAACCTGTCAGTAAAGTGAGTATTGGGGCTAAGTGGGCTGTGTCCAAAAAGCTTGAGAAACACTGAATTAGAATATTAGTTCAGGCATGTTAGACTAATATAGTGATGGATGTGTCAGGTACAAGTAATCTGTAGCACAGGCAGTTCTAGAATAAAAAGAATATATATATATTTTATTTCTACATGATTTTGATTATCCATAATAACGAAATGACAATTTAGAAATTTATATGTGATCAGTTTATTTTTCTATGGTATATAACCAAAAGGAAGTGCCAATAAAAAACATGCACTAAAAAGCCATGTTTATTTTTTCATATTCACAGCTTTTATTATACTTGTATAAATGTATAAAATAATACTAGATTGCTTTTTTCTTTCTTTTTTCATAATATTTATCTTACCTGTCTTTATCTTATTTAGATTGATTATAAATCTATCATAACTTTTCCAACATAAAATGTCAGAAAAATTATTTTTTTTTCCTCTAAATTATTAAAGTGGTTTAAAAAGGAAGTAGTACCTTTGAATATATTCATTTATAGTAATTTTGATATTTTAATAGGACTTATTCCTCTCTTTGGAATTGATGTCTGGGAACATGCCTATTATCTGCAGTATAAGAATGTCCGTCCTGATTATGTGAATGCTATTTGGAACGTTGCTAACTGGAATGATATTACAGACAGGTTTAAAAAAGCCAAAAGTTCATAATAGAAGTCTGATTTATATGAAGCTTAAAATATATGAAACATAGTACAAAATAACTGCATTTATAATTTGTTTTTAGCACTGATAAAGAGATGAGAAGGATTTGTTAAAAAAATCTTTAATTTATGCTGTTTTAGCACTAAATCTGATCTAGCTGTGGAAAGAATAAAAATCTTGTCATTATGCATTGGTCTATTTTTTTCACTTCTAAAACTAGGTTTGTAGATTATCAAACAGAGGCAAATCTCACTATAGTATAGATGTGGGAAAGTCTTTAAATCAGTTTTATCACCTGGCACGAGACTGCCACTTTGAAGATAGTAAGTGTCTTAAAGTTCTGCGTTTGGCCTCGAGAGAGAGTATCTAATCTATAGCCTGCATTGTTAGAAACTGAATGATAAGGCATCTCTTAACCAGTGATTATAAAATATGTTTAAGTTTGAGAAAGTCTTCATTTTATCAGCTGTTATTCAGCAAGATACTCCTACTCTCTCTTTCAAAGATGATATGTTGCACCCATTTTTGGAGCCTTCCAGATGTAGGAAAGCCTGCAAGCTCTACTGTGGGCTTTCTTAGCTATAACTTTACTTGAATGTTTTAAAAATTTTGAAATGAAAAGTTTTACACAAAACATTAAATTTCACAAACTTTTACTTATTGTGAATTTATATGTGATCAGTTCATTTTTCTATGGTGTGTATGGATGAGTATATTTCTCCTTCCCCTAGTTATGGATACCCACAGAGCTAGACTGACTTGAATTTGGTGATAGGAATGAGAGCTTTAATTTTAACCACTTTTCCACAATGTGAGAATATGGAAATTTGCTTCCTACTTTTAAATATTTCTTGCAGTCTGTAGCAGTTATGGCAAAAAAAAAGTACACGAATTCTATAACTGAAACATGTTTTCTGGAAAGGGAAAAGGCTGTATTGCCTTTTAGGTTCCACATTTAAAAACAAAAGGAAAAAAATAAATACAATAAATAAAAGGTTGGTGCCTAATACAGTCAGGTTTTTTTTAAACACTACAGAGAAAGTAAACAGAGGAGAATGGAGTAACAGTCAAGCAGACAGACACCATATTGATTATCATATAAATTATATTAGCCAAGATAATTTATTATGAAATAAGGCAGAGCATCAAATAAGATTCTACTTTTGTATCAACTGAAGAAAAAAATTCTTGAAACCCCCCCCCCCCCTTTTTTTTTTAATTGCATTGCCAACCTGGTTGGTCAAGTGGTTAGCGTACTTACTCTCCAGCAAACCTATAATTTTGAATCCCGTTGAAGGCATAATGTTTATGAATATCTTTAGGTGGATATTATCACTCAGTGTGAGAACACTCTCCCATGAATTGGAAGCCTGAAGTGTCTTGAAAATCCTTGCAAGTGACACTGAGTAAGTAGGTCTAAAATAAACTCCTGTTAGTGCTTTATGTAACAGTAAGATGGGATAACCAGCTTTGAGAAGGCTGGTTACTCCATCTTGCTGTTGGACCCTTGAGTACCTCTTGGCAAATGTGAGCATTGACAAGCAGTCCACTAAATGTTTCTGTGACAAATAAAAAACTGTATGACACATGTAATGCCAAAGCTATAGCCCAGAAACCTTGAACATCAATTCATTGGTCAATTTGCCATGATACAAGGCACACAGAGCCTGTGCAAGAAGTCCTGTGCAGTAATGATATGAAGTTGGGTACTAAGTTTGCAGCTATACACAAAATCATGATTGCTTGGTCATACACCTATTTTCTGGACAATTGTGCATGTTATATGGTAGTTGTATTGCTTTTTATTTAACAGATTCAGCAACATCATCAAATAACAGTGGTAGATCAATAATATTCAACTCAGAACTGGAGTTATATACTGGGTTGAATTTTGAACATAAAGTCTTATGAGTGACTAGTTATAGCACTTAGCTGGGAACCACTATTTTGATATATATTTCCTCAGAAGAGAAATAACATTTTATTATCATTTTTCAGCAGTTATCTGAAAAAGCATTAGTAAAAAAAAATGATAAATCAACAGATATTATTCATTATTAGTATCTAATTTGATAAAGGAATCTAAGTTGCAATAAAAGTTTCACCTTATGAAAGAATTTAAGTAGAATATAGGAAAAATAGCAAAGGATAGGCTTTTAGGGTTCAGGACTAGTCAAGTGCCTCTGACTTTCACAACCTTCATTAGAAAAAAGGCAGTTAGCTTATGCCTGTTGAAAATTATTTTAAGTTGCAGTTCCACTATCCTGGGTGAAACGTTTCCCAGAATCTCAGGATTTTCATCGCTGACTCTATTAGCATAATGGAAACACCACACTATTAATAGAGACTTTCATTTTCATGCCTACAGCCTAATGTAGACATAAATTTATTGCCAGCATACTAATAAATTATATTACACAAAAAACGTGTTATCAATTTCATACAAATTAAATTGTAACACGTTTTGCAAAAGTTACAAATTTCCTAAGGACAATTATGGAATTAATGTACAGTGCTTACAGAAATGTGGAGAGACATTTCAGTATGGAATATGTCCATCTCAAACTGTGATGCAGCTCTCACAATGTCGTATCATGCTTAGCACCAAGTGATTCAGTCCTTGAGACAAACTGGTCCACTCCTTCAGAGCAAGAATAAGGCCTTGTTTATTTTCTGGAGGGGAATTTAGAGAATTTTAGATCTGGGGAGCATGCTGGTCACTCGATTTGATCAATATCCTTTGTCTCTGGAAGTAGCTCCACTGCTTGTGTATGATATGGTGTGGCATTGTCATCCATAAAAATGAATTCTTCACTTACAATCCCACAGAACAATCGAATGTGATGTTCAAGAACTTCATTGCAGTATTGTTCCAGCATTTGTAGCTCGGTGCATCCATTAAGCATAATGCCTCCCCACATCATGATCCCCAGCACTGTATCTTTCTCGTGATGGTAAACAGTACCACTCTCATGCCAGATCAAGTGTAGTCTAGAATCTGAGGAAAGACTAAAATGACTCATCTGTAAAGTCTATTCAATTTTAATGGATACACCCACTGAAAACATGCTCAAGATGAGCTGTGGATAAAGGGACACACTACAATCCTTTGGGTGCATAGGCCTACTTGTCATAGATGTCTTGCCACAGTTTGTTGAAATATCTATGTACCTGTGCTTTAATGAAGCCAACTTGCAAGCTGACCTGCCATGGTGCATCAATTACGTTTTGCTGTTATAACCAAAAATCTGTCTTCATGCTCCGTGGTAGAGCGGAGAGCACTCTCTTATCAAATGTCTGTAACAGATTCCATTGGTCTGAAATGCTGCCCCGAATCTGGATACAACACTATATGAGATTGCAAATTCTCTGGTAATTCTGTGACCTCCTTCAAGCTTTCCAATAATTCTTCTCCACATGAAATCATCTACATGATGTCTTTTAGACATTAAAAGACATTCAAGTTTGCAACTTTATCCATTCACAAAAAGTGCATACTTCAAACAAAATTTGCTTAGTGCAGCCTTTTATCCTGTTGAGTGTTACTACGTGACCCCTTTGCACGTGATTTGAACATGTACCTGCTTTCTACTCAAAATTGTCAATTATACAAATTGCCACAATCTGATTTGTCTGAATTTGCAGTTGTAATCTTCAGAAATAGTTTGTCTTAAAGTTTTGGACAGCAGTGTAGTTCTGAAAGCCAAATAAAACTTATCTTGTCAAGTTAAGAATCACTAGAGAATTACCAAAGAAAACGTTTTTTTTTTTATTATTATTTTTAATTAATTAAAATATTCTCCATTGCTTATTTCATAACTGAATGTTAGTATTCAGTAAGTACTGAAATATGTATAACTCTATTAATGTTATTGCTCATAATACACAGAAAGATGTGTCCTCTGTATCATTAGTGTTGAAATAATAATATTGTAATGTAATATTACTAAATGTAAAAGATTTCATTCATAAGCAATATTTTTATATTTATAAACAGCATTATAAAATTAAAAATATTGGTGTAATGTAATGTATGAAATAATTTGGATTCTGAAATTATGAATATACAATGTTGACCATGATTTTATTAAGTTGCAAGTCATTCATTTAAGCATTTAAATTATATCTTTAAAATGATTGGCAAAAGAAATCAAGAACTGCTGTATGCATACATGCACATACAAACACACAAAGTAGTTATTTATTTTAATTAAGGAATTCTAAAAGACTTGCAACGGATTTATTCAGAAGTATAATACCATGTGCAAAGAGCTGAGTTGAATAACTGCCACTTTTATACTTAATGTGATCCATATAGATTATGAACTTTTTTTTTCTCTTTCCTTCAATGAAACCATAGGCCAAATAATTTTGTTTCTTTGTTCAATTCCCCATTTTGATATCTGCACACAACACTACTTGACATTCAAGAAGATTAGCTTTGTGTTAAGTGTTGAATATCATGGCTGCTCCTTCCTTTATCTGATCATTGCTGCATGAATATGTTATCTTGTGGTTATTATTTAGAATTTTGCCTGTTTTCATCATCTTTGTTTCAGTAACATCAATTATGTCAACATGCTATTCCCTCTAATTATTCTCCCAATTCTACTTCCTTCCTGTTTGAAATCATAGATGTTGCGTTAGCTTACTTTTCACTGTTCATCACAGTCTGTGAAGAAGAAGACGGTGCCTTAGGAGTGGGGGGAATGTTTAATTGGTCAATGTGCCAGTGACCATGATGTTGAACCAACATTTCCTTTTGGTTTAAGCTAATACAAAATGCAAGTTTGATTGGCTAAGTCCTAAATTGCCAGCCCATCCCCATTTGTTCAGTATACAGGTGGATCTAATGGTCATGAGTGAGGACTGGATATTAGGTTAGAAACCTTCATTAGTCTCACATTCCTTAAAAGGCTATGATGTCTGGCTTTGATCCTTAAGTGACCTAAAATCATTTTTATCCTGCTCAAATATAGATACTGATCACTATCTCTTAAATCCTCTGTATTTTCTTGTATCCTGAATCATTCTGAAGATGTTACCTATTAAAAATGATATCACATTTCTTGTTTCTTATAAATTCTACATGTTCATGTTGAAGGATAATGTTAGTAATGACTAGTGTATGTCCTCCCAAACAGAAATCCAGCTGGTACCTTAACATTATTAGCAGCAGCTTTCTTCTGTTCTCAACATTTTTCTGAAAGATTTCTATATGTCTATAATTCATTTCCTACTCTGCTGCTTAGGTCTCCAACAAGAATGATGTGAAAGAAATTTCATTTTCTCCTAAGCAGATCTCCTATTGGATGACAGGCAGAAATAAGCCTCTGTCCAATTTTCTGAAATTTGATCCCATCACTCTACTTGAAATTGCTTGAAACTTCTTGAATGTATTCTCTGATTCCTTATGAGAATACATTCATATTAGATGAGGAAGCCTCTCAATTATTTAGCTTTGACCCTTAAGTTACCCACTGTAATTTTCACATCCCACATCATTTTTACTTTCAAAAAAAACTGCAGAAACTTCTGAGAGAGAAAGATTTACAATGATGGATGTTAAATAAGTGTTTAGTTAACAGGGAAGTGAGAAGTAAATTTTTCTTATGGTGAGTGAATTAGTTTGAGACTGTAGAGAAATTTTCTGTATTTTTTTTAATATTATTAATGGCTCTGGTACTACAGCAAATTAATTTAATTTTATTTTATTTGAAATATACAAGCATCATGCACTTCATATTTATTTATTTACAATTCTGTACTTGATTATAAAAATTTCTCTGACATATTTTCATTATAGAATTAGAGAGGATTTGCAATAATTTTGGTTCTAATTCAATTTCATTAATAATAAGTTGTAACAAACCAACTGCAAAATTGTCATTCAATGGAATTTGCCAGTGTTACATTACTTTCACTAATTTTCCTTATTACAGAAATAGATGCTGTTGAAAGACTTTGTTAAAAAAAACTTAAGTTGAAGAGGACTAAAACTAGAAATTTACTCTAAACAAAATTACCTCAATGAGGTTGTCTTGCATGAACAACTCTTAGGTGAATTATTTTTTAAACACATTCTTCCTATATACATAAGAGTAATATTCTGAGGTAGACCACTGAATAAATTTGAAGCTGTTGGCACGAGTATGAACTTTTGCAGCATCACTGTTATAAAAATGTTTAAAATGGATCCTATGTACATATTTACAATTTTTTTTTATCTACTCTAATAATAATTCATTGAGAGTAGGTCAAATCTTCAAAAGTGATTTTTCACATCTGTCACAAATTAAATGCATTTGGGGAAATGCAGGCGAAGAAATTAATATTATTTTGGAAGATTTAATGCCATTGTTCAGCTGAGTTTATAAATAAGGTTGCCATCCATAATAAAGACGACACAGATTATCTGGATCACAGGCTTGCTGAATAAGAAGATTGACTTGCCCATTAATACTAAGAGTAACTCCATCTTCCACTCCTTGAAGTTTTTGCCGCACTCTCATTAGTGCTCTCTCTGCTAGCCTGTTTATTTCTGTAAATGAAAGTAACTGTTAACATTGAGAAAGTTTTAAAATTAACTATGATTTTTAAACTATTATTAAATAAAATGAAAGAAAAATGTGACAAAATGTTTCATTTTTCTTATCTACTTTTATTATTTGATAAGACATCAACTTAAGGCATTTTACGCAGTTTAATCACATAAATGGAAGCCAGTTCATTAGGTAGAACATAATTGATAACAGATCCTAGCTATTTAGCAATCAAAGAATGCATGAGTAGTGAATGAAACTAATTATTGTGAGAATCACAGTAAAGATCCAGAAAGACTGAATTATTATTATGTTAAATAAATATCCATTGTTATTTTATAGTCAAGTGGGCAAAGAACGTTTGCCTTTAAGTTTCAGTGACAGACAAACAGCTTGCAAGAATGTAATCTTTGGCAACTCTTGCTGAAGACTAATTTAAAAGATTTTTTCTGCTCAGTAGTTTCTTAACATGTCTGATTTGTAAAGGCTATCAAATATCATGCTTGGAACATGTCAAAAATGTTTCTATAAGGAGGATAAAGGAATGCTAAAACTGATACTTTGAATTTTGGAATTGGATATAGATGTTGCAGCTTAGGCAATAACAGAAAACAATACAGATTTTCATATGCAGACAAAATATTAATGTAAACCAATTCTCATGGGCATATTTTCTTTTAAAAATTGGATATCATCAATTGATTATGAAGTTACTCGATGACTAGTTCTACTGACGTAACCCCACTGGTTCGGTTCTTTTCACAGACTACACAGAAACCTAAAATATTTGCAGTCTGTCTGAAAGTGATATTTTCTATACACATATTAGTTAGTGTAAAAATTAAAATAAAGAAAAAGGCTTGAAGACTTACTTCTAAGAGGTAACTCATACCAAATGTTATGTAACTGTAAGCTATTAATTACTTTTTGAAATTACTTTTCATACTGTTTTTGTTTTACTTATTTCTCAAAGCCTATGTGGAATACCAAACAAATGGATATTTATTATAATAAGGTTCAATGCCAAGTTGAAATTTAGGTTCAAAATACCACTTTAGCGAGCAAAAAATTGTTCTTTTCACATGGGCTGCTTCAACTATTCTAGGTTTCTACTTGATCGCTAAAGGGAACTGAATTTGAAACTTGTCAATTTAGTGAAATCTTTTAGTCAAAAGATTTCACTAAATTTCAAAAGGATGAATATTGATGTTTGGATTTATGCTCAAGATTATGTAGCTTTGTTAGCTGATTAGTTTCAAAACTTTAAAAGTGTACAAATTCTGGTTAGTTGAGTGATTAACTTACTCGCTCTCCAACAAACAGACTGTGAGCGTGAATCCTATTTTGGACATGGTCTGTAATTATCTTGAGGTGGGAAATGAATTTCAGTGTCTAGTGTGAGGCTACCACCACCACACTTATTAGAAGTCTGAAGTGACTTGAAAAATGTTCCATGTTTGGTGTCCAGAGAGCAGGGTTTCCAGATCATATAAAAAATTAAAAAAAAAAAAAATCCTCAGCCTATCTATGTTATTAATATACTATAGGTTTACATATTTTGTGAGTGGAAGGCATATAAAAAAAGGCATTTATTATCTTCTAATTCTTAAGTTGAAAGGAATGTTTTAAAGCTTTTTATTAGAATTTTTACTCCCCCCCCCCTCCCCAGATATATCCTCTGATTGCACTGTCCAAGTTTTCTAAGCCCTGACAGCTAACATAAAGAATAACTGTATTTATATTAGCTGTCAGGGTTTAAAAAATTAATATTGTGATAAAAAAAATTATAATTTTTTTTTATATCACAAGCACAATTTCAAAGTTACATTTTGAACAGCTCATCTGTAACAGTAATTAAAAATCTTTCCATTACTGACCCTGATAGTCTTGTTCTCCAGGCTCCTCTGTATTAATTACAGATGGTGTTTCATCTTGATGATGCTGTATAGTAGCTGCTCTTGATGGTGACATTCTCCAATCACACAGGGGATCATACAACAGAACTTCAAGAATTGTTAATAGCACTTCTTGAGATGTTCTCATTACTGCCATGGTCTTTTCACAGCATCTATAAATCACACAAAGGGCAGGCAAATGTTAACTTTACAATTCTGAGTCAACACATAGTTTAAATGTTACATTAATTGCCATTTTAAAGCTTTTAAATTGTGCGGCTGGTATAAATACTATTCATAACCACATATTTTGAATAATTCAGATAAGCTGTCCAATTATTGATAACAGTGATAAAATGTACATGGATTTTATTAGATCAGAATAATTACAGTTGACCCTTGAAGAACGCAGGTTTGAACTGTGCAGGGCCACTTATACGTGTTTTTTTTTTGAATAAATATATTGGAAATTTTTTTAGAGATTTCGACAATTTGAAAAAATTTGCAGACAAACCTGCATAGTCTAGAAATATTCGAAAAAGTTAGGTATGTCATGAATGCATAAAATATACATAAATCTATTATAAAAAAAGTTAAAATTGATCAAAACTTACACATAATAATTTCCATTCACAGTCCAGAGAAGTGTAAACAAACATAAAGATGCAATATTAAATCATAACTACATAAAATAGCTGTTAATTAGTTAAATTAATTAGTATAAAATTATAATTCATTAATTAGTGTATAGGCTAGAGTACTGTGAAGTAATTGTATCGACTGCACTAGGCTACCCTAAAGCAATCATATTGATGCTGCTTCGTTATACCTATATATGAATTTCTTTTTCACATTATCTTTTCATTTTTGATGTCTAGTGCTAGTAATATGTATGACATCTACAGTGTTTTGTATCATATAAGACAATATGATGTATTGCCTTTCAGTAAGTACTGAAAGACCTACGATTTGTCTCGTAAACATATGATGTAAATTTACGTATTGATAAATACAGTACATTTCTGTAAATGTATTTTCACCTCCTTATGACTTTCTTAATAACATACAGTGTATAATACATATAACATTTTGTATGTATTATATGTTATAATTGACTGTTTATGTAATTGTTAAGAATTCTGGTCAACAGTAGGCTATTAGTAGTTAAGTGTTTGAGGAGTCAAAAGTTATACGCAGATTTTCGAACAACACTGGGGTTGGCATTCCTAACTCCCACGTTGTTCAAGGGTCAACTGTATTAGTCTTTGCAAGCATACTTGAGAGGCACTAGTGCTTTTTGGTTGGAAAGGACTGGGTTTAGTTTCTGTTGTAGTACAAAAGGGATTTTTGCAAGGGCTATGCATCCTGAAAATAGGAATAAAGCACATGAAATTTATAGATAAAATGATTTCAGTTGCTGGCTAGTCAGTTTATTGAGACCATATGGATAAATTAGGTTTCTGCAGCAGCAGCAGCACCATTAGGGAAAATTTGTGAAAGAGCAATGATACTTCATAGTGGCCATTCTCATAAAGGAAATGGATAAATAATTATTAAATAAGAATTCTTTGTTTCATAGAGAAATGGAATGGTGAACAGCTGTTCGACGCATCTAAAACTGATTTTGAAAGTGTTCAATGCAAGAAACTTGCATCATGTCTAACTAGTAGCCGTTTCTGATCTCTCACAAAAGCTACTGGGCTAAACTTTTGTCCAACCTCACTACCATCCTTTTTTTTTTGCACTCAAAGAGTTCTATGGCATAATTAAAAAGAAAAAGCCATTCTTCTTCTTTTTACTTTTCCTCCAATTCTCACTTGACTACCATTCAAAATATAGAAATGACCTAACACAAATAGTCCATATACAGTCTGCAGGTTTTCTCGAATGTTGGAAATAATTCTAAATGAAATGAAGGCTATCAACCCCATTCCACTCAGAATCCCCAATCATTATCCAAACCTTGGTTTTCTAAGTGTGTCAAGGCAGTCTAAGAAAAAAATTCTGCATACTTCAAGTGGCTACAGACAAAGACTCCAGCTTCACACTCAACCTTTGATGCAAAAAACATGAACAAATGTGATTTTGAAAGGGAAAAATGCAGAAAGCCCACGTGCTGTTCAAATGGTAGCCAAGCCTTCTGGTCTCTTGTCAGGGCCATTGGGTGAAACCTCTGCCCTTCCAAGCTCCTCTTCCTCAGATTTTTCCATCAATGATGTAGTATCCCAGGACAAATTACTTTCCCCTTTTCTCTTCTTTATATATATAAATTCTCTCACCAATCTCAAATCCTGTTCATTATTTCACTGATGACAGCACACTCCATTCCTCTTTGTCATTTGAGGCAGTGCACAATTATTTGAAGCGTCAAGATCTTCCATGACCAAGACCTTAACAAGTTCGCTGCCAACTATGAGTATACTCATAGTTGGTAAACCAGCTACACAAGCCAGCTATGAGTATACTCGTATGATGCTTACTGCCGGCAACGAGATTACCGTACTGACCTTGAAGAAGTGAAAATGCTCGGCGTACGGGAACAGACCATGCCGAAGTAGCGTGGCAGCGAACGTGTTAAATTCTGATCTGCTTTTTATTCTTCAGCAGAACAAAAATAACCTTGTGAATGTCGGTGCTACCAAAAACCAGTCCTTATTTCTCTCAATTAAGATCTCACTGTTCTTCCCCATTACTTTTGTTAATACCAAGATTTCCAAATGTGATCAGATTTCTCTTCTTGCAATGACCTTCAGCTCCATCTTTCTCTGGCACTAATACATCTCAGTCACAGCTTCTTCAGCCTCCAGAAAACTACGTGCACTTTTGCTTAAAACATTACTTCTCAATTCTACAACTACTGGGTGTATAAATTCCAATTTTGAAATACTGTTTAATGGATGCTCCTCTTTCACAGACTCACTCTAATCACTCTCTCATACATAGAGATCTGATTTTTGCCTTTTCTATAGGGTCATGGATCATGTCCTGAACTGGTTACCATAATTTGTTCACTTTCTTCCAAGATTATAAGAACATAAGCATGACAGTCAACATCCATTTACTGTTTGGCTTCAAACCTAGTGAACCAACTTTTGCTCCTTCTCTATCATTTCATCTATCTTTAGAATCTATCTCTCTGTTTCCCTCCATAACTAAAACCCTCTGTTGTTCAAGAAACATGTTAACAGATTCCTTCTTCCTCTGTAACTTCCCTGTCTGTACAGCACTAATGTACTTGAGGTTTTGCATCCTTATATGCATGAGCAATAGATATATAAAAGAAACATTTAAGTATATATACAAAATTATTATCTATACAGAAACTAGTAATTCTAAATATACTGGAATTGCCATCTTTGAGTGCTGGTTGAAGATGACTAATGGCAGTCCAGCACTACATGGTTGGAGTGGGATGAAACTGATGGCTTGAGCAGGTGAAGGTAGTTTGGTAGTGCTTGGGATTTTCATCCCATCATTCCACTGAGATCAGGACAGAACAGCCTGGCATGATTCCTTTCATACCATGCTTTGGTATCATGGGGAGGCTTTCAGGCTTATTTCAAATTAATTCTCTAGTTGGTAATTTCTCCAAAGCCTGGATCAAAAGAGTAGATTTGGCATAGTGTAGGAATGTTACATATGATAATGATATTCCTATTGTTCTATTAGTAAAGAGTGACCAGTTTCTCTGCCTTCTATCCTTATCTGGATTCTGCCAAATTTCAGTGAGATGCCATTTGTATAATGAATTACTGTTGCCTTCCTATATTCAAAGTTTCTGTTATTTAGGTTATATCTGTATTAATAAATTCTGAATGCACCATTGATTATGTACCATTGTTTATAAATATGTTTTTGGTGGTTTTTAATTCTTTTGCAAGAGACAAATCAGCAGGACAAATAGATTTGGCTCTTTATTGTTAGACATCTTGATGGCAGAGTAAAATTATATTGATTGCATTGTTTTGTATGCAGTAAACCAAACTAATAAAGGTCATGAGAAGGTGCTGTGTAACATTTTTAAGAATGGAAGCAAGTAATTTATTTTCTCTAGTTCCATAGTGAAATGCATGTATTGATGCTTTGTGTTTAGGTGGTTAAGGAAGAAGTTGGATGTTACGTTGCTTACCACATCACAAAAAATCCAGTGTTTTCACAAAAATTCATGTTGGGAGAGGGGAGAAGCTATGCCTTCTTACTACAGGTATCATGCTGCCAATGTTTCCAGCTGCTAAGTTTTTAAAACCCAGCACCATGAATCTTATCATTAAGTCTATCACATGCTGCTTTCTTCTAATTAGGATTGCAGGAAAACAAAAAATTTTCAAACTTAGAATATTAGCTCAGTTCTAGGTAATATCATATATGCATTTAATTAATATTTATGTGAAAGAGCAGAACTTCAGATCAACCAACAGGTTACACCTATATTTAATAATTATCTTTGGTTGATTATATGTATCAGAGGATTCCACCTGCAGAATCCTTCCTTTGCAAATTTAGCCCTAATGGCTTATTATACCAAAGTAATATTTTTAGTCTGTTAATGTGTCAAGCTAGTTTGTTATGTAGAAGTGGAAAAGCCTTACCACTGTTGTGTCGTCCTCTTATGTTTTAGGGCCCCTCTTTCGTCTCTTGTACACATATATATCTCTTATTTCTTTCAATAATTCCTACTTATTACTTTCTTATCACCTTTTCAATATCATTTATCTTTTAACTTCTATCTCACTATACTTATTACTGGCTGAATCCCTGACAAGAGTGAAGTTGTTGTCTGTGAGACAAAGAAATGCAAATGGCGAATGCCTATTTCTTTTTTGTCTCAGCAAAAAAGAAAATATGGCGGATGCCTATTTTCTTTTGCTGAGACAAAAAAGAAAATATGGCGGTTCTATCTCCCTTTTCAAATTCAGAGAAAATTTATTTATTAACGCTGCACCACCCTGAATCCTAGGATATACTAACCATGTAAGACCAAGGAGTTAGAATCCAGTCAGCATTCACTCTTGTCATTTATAAATTTTAAACTTGCAGTCATGACCTGATAATATTTAATTTTCCCGCCTTTCGAGGTTTGCTATATTTTATGAGCAAATGCAGGTAGGATCTAAATACAGGCAAGACAACACTTATATTTAAACAAAACATTTTAATTGCAAGTAGAATACATATAATACAGTTTGAAACACTGAGTTAATCATTCAATAAAATTTAGGTACAGCATTAGTACTCTTACATACAGTTATTTATCCTTTCCATAAATTTCTATCTGAGAAACCTAATTAATAACATTTATCACTTAGTCTCGTTGTATCACTCTACTCGATCAAATCTCATTCTTAATATATATCAAATTCCATTCACAATCTTCTCTGACAAATCTTATCCAATTTACATATATCTCAGGCCTAATTAAGAACTCTAGTATAGCTCTCTCTCTTAAGGTACATTCATGAGACAATATTCTATTTCTTTCTTAAATCTATCACTTAACAGTTCAAAGAGTCTCTAGTAGCACATACAATAAAATCTTCTTCAATTCCATTAACTCAGTGTTTCAAACTGTATTACGTCATATAAAGACATAAAGTTTTCACCTTACCAATTTGCTGGTTTGCTACTTTAACCGCTTCACTTCACACTTTACGAATTTTCTCCATACTTCATATTGGAAGATTTCTGTAGTTTTCCACTATCATGATCTGCTGGGCTTTTTCTTTCCGACTGGTAAGCTCCCTTGGTCATTTAGTCGTAACTTCCTCGAAAACAAAGGAAACCCATGTGGAGGCTCCATACCAGCTGGACTTCCGAGGCACAGGAATACAGCAGCAGGAAAACATCTAAAAGCCCTGTGCGCAGCATTACCGCTCCTTTTAAACGGCGCGCCACTTTTCTCTTTCGTCATCTGATATCTATGTCATACGTTCTCTACGTCACACAGCACTAAGCGCCGCTCGCGGAATCCTCTCATAACTTTCGTAGCGTCATGGTGGAGGCACCATGCTACATAACAGATGTACCTGTACTCTCACTATGTGTTTCTGAAGTCGACCATTTCACACTTTGGTTATTATCTCTCCCCCAGCAAATGGTTAGTTATTTACATAGCATCTGAGACTAAGCAGCTATACACCAAATTTATAATGAAATTTCACATTACAAAATAAGATAAGATATAAAACTAAAGGTAAAATTTCTATACAAGTGCTTCTACATTTCTGATAAATCATTAATTCTTTTAAGAGAGTGATAACGATGTTAAGTCCGAGTGAAACATAATTTTCCTTAATATTCTGGTTCACTCTGACTTAACACCACATCTGTAAGTTGTTTTTTTTCTTTTTTTAAATTTTATTTCACAGATACGAGAGGTACATAAAAGAACCTGTAAGCACGTGTGGGGTACAGGTAATGGTTGGGAAAGAAGAAACTTATTGATATTTTTTTCTGCAGGTTGTAGCTGTTTATGTCTCTAAGGGAGGGATCATCTATGAGTCAAACTGCTCTCCTCTGGTAAACATTAAGAATTTTTAAGGAAGTTTTAAGTGTACCATTGCAAACATGTGAGCAGAATTCCAAGAATAGGTGGATTTGAGATTGGCACAGAGTTAGTAGCTGGGTGGATGAAAAATAGCACCTTGAGCAGAAGGAATGCCTTGTTTTTCAGACGCTGAGGAAGGTATTGATGTGCTGTGTTTATGCCAGAAGAGGCTGAAAATAAAATGTCTGTCCAAGGAGAGAGATCTAATCCTGTATAGTGATGTGTGTATTATTAAAATAAGAGTAGATGACCTGAGATCTCTTTTGTGAGAGAAATGGCAAGGCTGTATTTTGGTGACAGTGAAAGTAACTAGATTCTCCTTGCTAGTAATTAAGTATTTATGAAAGACTAGTTAATGCCTTCTAGTTGAAAAGCCCTTATAAATGTCCATACAGTTAGCAACAAAGATGCTGTCAACACTACTGAATGTGCTAAGTGCTCCTCCTTCACGACTTTTTTTAATGCCAATGTAAGTCAGGATAATATTTAGCATGATCAGTTATGTGTGTATATCCACTTCTGCTTGATTATATCATAACAATGATATAATGTATATATATATCATTGTTATGATATATATATACATTATATCATTGTTATATCATAACAATGATATAATGTATATGGAAGGTATAAATATATATCTTCCATACAGTCATATTTCATGTCATCAAGCAACAGTTAAAAATCTTAAAATCATGGTGAAGAAACTATTAGCATGTGCCACTTTATGCTACCAACAAAAATTATACAGGAAACCTCAGCTATGGAAACTGGATCCCCAAGACATAATATACAAGGAAATTCAACAGAAAATTCTGCTGGGTTATGATACGTGTACTGTGTGGTAAACATCAAACAAAACTACTGGTACAAAAAATATGCTGAATAAAGTGAATGCTGTAAATGGCAAAACATCCTAAAAGAATAATTATGCAGATTGATTAAATCAAGTGAAATTTTTATCACGTATCAGTTATTACCTCTTAAATACTCCTTCCACACCACAAATGCCCATGCCATCAACAACATCACGGGTAAGACGAAAAGGCACAGTTTCAGGAGTTGGCAGAATCTTGCCCTTTTCAAATGCTATTCCTGAATATAATTTCAGAAAAAAAAAAAAAAGATTTACACTTGAAAATTAAAGTAATAAAATTGGCTTGAAATGCTAAATATTTAAATCAGTTATGCAAAATTATTAAGAATATAGAGTACATAATGCCAGGTTCAACATTTATTCCCATATGCATAATACAAAAAGCTGAAATATAACATGAATACAGTAATTTAAAATTTGCTTTCATTTCATATGAAAAATTATCTGTGTGCAGTGCCTCTCTCTCTCTTCACACACACACAAGAAGGAAGATTAATATTTAATGATAACAAAACCAAATTTATTGTACAACAATGCTATCACATAAGTTGAACTGCAGCCTTATAACAATAATAGGATTTTTTCAAACGAAATCTTTTTAACCAAAATTGAAAAGTCCAAATTTTAGTGAAGATTCAAATTGTTAAATATACAGCACTTGCTCAGAGTACTCAACAACTTGATGTTGAGAAGTAAATATGTTAAATATATAGCGCACAATGTAATAAAAAAAGCCCATAGATAAGTGCATTGCTACTACTACGACTTCTAGAGCAGTATTAGCTGGAAATGAGTAAGACTATCTCCAGTTTTGTCCGCACATACAACAGTATTTCTGTTGTATGTGCAGACAAAGCTGGAGAAACACAAGCCTTTCTGCAGTAGAATCTTGATATCATCGATATTTTGGCAAAACCCACGACAGTTCCACCATAAAAATTTTTCTATTGTTTTGGCTTTGTAGAACTTGTCCAATTTCCAAGAGGTCTTACCCTTGTCAAGTTTATAATTATCAAAGTATGGACAGCCACTGTCCATCTCTTCCTCTGGAAAAATGTTCAATAGATCATCTGATGTGTCAAGATCATTTCATTAATTTAATTTACTTTTGGTGGATATCAAAGTATCCATTATTTTTATGGGAGTGTCTGGTGTTTTATCTTTAAGTGATATTCTTTAAATCATTTTTTTTTTTTTTTTTTTTTTTTTGACAAGTGGGTTTTCACTGAATGGGACCATTTCTCACTCCAGAAACAATAGGCTGTGTGACTGATTTGCTCCACAGAGAAGCACTCATGATTCTAAAGTTCAAGTATGATGAAATTATAAGATGGTGGAATAGACATACGAGTGTGAGTTGCTGTTTGATATTTTCTTAACTGTCACTTTTCAGCATAAGTATGGTGGAGGCTATCCTTTTTTGCATCCTTCCACTTCTGACATACATGGGAGTGAGCTGGATGACCTCCCCGACAGTTGACACATTTAGCTTTCTTTGCATGTTATAATTATCACTTCCTGATCTTTAAGTTCTGAACATATCTCCTCATCTGGAACATTGAGGAGATCTCATTCTGATACCACTACTCTAGAAAAGTTTAGTGTTTAATGAGGTGCCACTGTAATTGGTAAACACCATTTATGTTGCTTTTCATAATTTTTCTAAGTGTTTCCACAGGGATATCACAAGCTTAGTTTCTTGACTATTTTGGGAGATCCTGCCAGTCCTGAATAAAGGACTTGGCTTTTCACCTGTCATGCATGATCAGAAACACCAATATATTTATACTAGTATCTTGTCTTTTGTTTCCTATTTCTGTGATCAAATGGTATCAGGACTTGGTTAGGATCCCTAAAATATCTGAGGATGAAAAATTCATGCCCAAGAGTTTTTTTTTTTTTTTTTGTTTGTTTGTTTGGCACCAGTGCTCCCCACCCACCTCAGAGCCACATATGAATGCCCACTATCCCACAAGCAATAAATGTGGCTTGGAAGCACCTGACGTTATCCTAGCAGCACAATAAGCCTTGGGCCCTTTCTCCAGACTATGGGGTAGGAGACTTATTGCAACACCCTTGACCCTTGAAGGCAAGCCTACTAGTTGATTGACCCTGGCTAGGCCATCCAGGATTCCTCTTTCTGGATGTCCACATGGCAAATTTGGCATTATATTATCCCAGTGATGGTGGTCTGGAAGATGGGATAGTAAAAAAAACTCAACAGAAGTGGAGCAAAGACTATGTGAAGAAAAGCAAAGGAAAAGAAGAATAAAAAGGGGCCAGTACCATCACTTGGAGATTCCATCTGCCACAATCAGGTGCCACATGGAGAGGGAGGTAAATTTGTCAAATCCAGCTAACTAGATGGAAATGTGATATGTATATAAATGGATAAAACAAATCTAATGGGTGCACATGTATTCTGCAGAATGCAGTTATACAGGATTGGCTGGCTCTAGCACTGGTTTGGGTTTGGTTTATTTGGATTTATGACTGAAGCAACTCATGCTACGAAGCCAGTGTATTATGTCTATTAGTTGTGTGTGTGTTCTAATGGCTGGCTTGCATTCTTTGCAGGATGAAAACCCAGCCACTTCCATATGAGACTGGCTAACTCACTTTTGCTGCTAACAGAATGTTATACATTAATAATGTTGTGCACTTAAATACAGATATGGGAGCCAAATAAATTCTGAAAAATCAAGTAACTACTGCATTGCATCGCTTCTTAGAAACAAAATAACTAGAAAAAGAGCTTATAATTAAATATAACAGAATAACTACAAATAAAAAATTTCCAATTAAAATTTTGCATCCAAGTGAAACAATTTCCTATTTTTAATATGATAATATATTTATTATTGATCACAGTAACAAAAAATGTCTTTATACCTAATAAAATGTGTTAAAATAATGGCAAAATATGATTACAGCATGTATGAGCAAACAGAAATGATCATATCATTATGTAGCATTTATATTAATATTCACACTTACTAATTAATATTTACACTATATTAGAAACACTGTATTAAACTGTTATTTTGGATCAAATTAAAATTCATCAGCATTTTCATTATTTAGCTTAATGGTTTTACTGAACTCAACAAACAGTTAATTATGAAAACAATGATACTTTTTTAAACCTAAAAGTTCACTGGCATAAAAAGCTGCGAATAATAATTATGAAAAAATAAAAATAAAGTAGGAATGATATAAAAAAACAAAGGTAGGAAGTGTGTGTATATGTGTACACATAACACTGCAAAAATTATATAAAACCTACATTTTCTCAAATACTATATATTAGGGCAATCACATCATACAGGAAGATATAAAAGAAGAGAATGCATGCTAAATGATTGTAGCTCAGTGGAAGTGGCATTTGCATCCTCTGTGCTTGGCCACCCAAAGATAGACTTAAGTTCAAGTCTAGCTGGCGAGCGGAGAAACTTTTCTCTGAGCCTTTCTTCAACCAGTTCCTGAGTTAGTCAATCTCTGGCACAGGCTAGAGGGTATTTACCCCTGGAAACTTAGGTTTTTTGTTCCCTAAACTTGCAAAAATTGACCATAGAACCCACACTATATCAGACAATAATACAACCTGTTAGGGTTAGGTAGCAAGACATGCCAGCACATCTTTGTCAGTCTCTTCATCAGTTGCCACTTATAATTAGTGATAGTCTTGGGCCAGCTATCACTGATTGGCCACTAGTGGAGATTGAACTACACACTTGTCTCCAAAAGCTAGATAGAGTTAAAAGGCTTCGCCTACTCCCTATGAGGGAATAAAAGGTGTTAACTAGCTAGTTGAATAGTTTGGAGGCAACTCTCCTCCAGAGAGATGTTATTATCAGTTGCAACAATCAGTTCATGCAATGCGCTTGTAAATGCTCTCAACTAGAACTTCATATTCCAGAATACTATGTGAAGAAATTTATATTCTAGGTTTCCATGGAAGGGTTGCTGTGAACAAGCTAAAATACTGCCCACAATGCTTGTGGCAATATTACTTGCATGGCTCACATGTAAGTCATATGAAGTCAAAGTCAATGATGGACAGTAGACAGTAGACCAGAATAAATGAATCATGATACCTTGTCTTAAAATCAGATGGATGTGCTCAAGCATGATAACTGTCAGGAGAATGTTATTTATCAGAGTTAATCATAGGGATGCTCTCCTAGTTTGGACCACTTTTTTTAGCTTCCAAAAATATGAGTATTCATTATTATACTTATTCTGAACAATTCACTGTTGTCTATGCAGTGGTGCTTGTGTTTCTAAGAAATGATCCAGCTGAACATCATCACAATAATGCATCGTGTCATGTTGTGACAATAATATGACAATATGGGAATGCAACAGGGTTCAGGACAAGTCCTGATAAGAGCACTATCGAGAAGAATTAGAATACCAGATGAGGTTAATATGATACAGGAACATATTAATTTTTTAAAAAAATTTATTTATATATATCACTTTAAAAAAAAATTATATAAAGGCCACGAAGCCTAAAGCAATAAATGCTGTGTGGGTAAAGAACAACATAATCTGTTGTTAATGCTCTCTTGAAGTGCTGGAGGTAGAACTGCCGTGTAGTCTGTGGAGGAATATTTCATGAAGAAGACTGTTCAACAGGAATTACAATTCAATCTGGTGGAGAAACAGGCCTATATGTATCAATACTGAGTGGAATGTCCATCTAGGAGAGTAGCATCTGCAACTGCAGCCAAAGTAGTTTAATTACCATTACATGATATGCAATGGTGAATCAGTTTTGCAGGTCTCAAATTTGAATGGGTTGGTAGTGAACCCCCAGTTACACAAGGGTAACTGGGAGTTCAAAGAGATGCTGAAATGCATGTACACAAATGCCGAAATAAAGGAAAGGAGTTTTTGGCATTGGTCAGTTTAACTATGATGCCTATAAAAATTATAGGCATCAGTGAGACCTGGTTGACAAAAAAATGATATAGTTACAGGAATAGAATGTAAAAGGTATTGTATTTTCAGGGAGGATAGAGGGAATAGACAGAAGGTTACAGATGATACATGAAAAACTTCAACCAACAAAATTAAAAGTTAAAGAGGATTTTACCTTTGTGGGGGGGGATGGTTCATTTGAGGTTATATGGTGCAAGATAGAGGCCAATAGGACAAAGTATTGATGGTTGCTACTATAAACCAGGAGGTCCACAGGAAGATGTAGATGCCATGCATCAGCAGATTAGCACAATGAGTGCAAGCTGAGTAATTATTATGGAAGACTTCAACTGTGGTGGGGGAGAGATTGGAGGGAGGAAATGGGACATGGCAGGATGGAAGTGGAATGGGACCAGGGGTTTGAGAGTGTGGAATCTGTAATAGTATCAGAAGATGTGCCTATAACCAAGGTTAACTTTGCCTCCAATCAGGGAAAATGACCATGCAGTCTTGTTCTAGGAGATTGCTAAACATGTGGAATTCTCTACTGATAAAGGGTTTATATTGAACTATAAAGCTGGTAATTATGACAGACTTAGGAGGCATATTGGAGAGTGCCATGGCTTGAGAAGCTACAAGGAAAGAATGTCAGCAGGTGCATGAGAAGTTGTCAGGGATTGTTTGAGAGAAGCAATATCGGACTGCATACTAAAAGTCAGAAGGATATACCAAGTGGGGACTAAGCTAAGTGGATAAGTAGAGATACAAAGCAACAGTGTCAAAAAAAAAAACACTGGGAAGGGAATATAAAGAAAAAGGCAATCAGCATACTCATTAGTAGTACAAAGTGCGCAAGCAAGCAAGAAGGGTGACTAGTATGGTAAGAAAGGCCAAATCAGATCATGAGAGAAAATTAACTAAGCAGGCCAAAGTGTATCCAAGAGAGTTTTTTTTCATTATGTAGCGAGTAAGAGGAAAAATGACCATGGTAAGATGACTTTAACCAATGCTGATGGTAGGAAGGTGACAGAGACAAAAGAAATAGTTGGGTTGTTAAGTGATCATTTTGCAAAGGTGTATCATCCAGGTGGAGAATTTGCAGTTGCTGATGTGACAGAGATGCATATCAAAATTGAAGCAGATAAACAGAAGGTGTTCAGCACACTGAAAAGTATCAATGTGAATACAGCAGTGGGACTGGATAGAATGTCAGCCTGTGTACTATGTAAAAGTGCAAGAGAATTGGTATTGCCTCTGATTAAGTTGCTCAATCTAAGTCTCTGCTCTGACAAGGTTCCAAGGGAGCGGAAAGAGGGTAAGATAGTTTCACCACATAAAGGTGACTCCAAGACAGAAGTAGAAAATTACAGACCAATTAATATATCAGAAGTGGCGATTAAAATATTGGAAGTTGGTTAAAAATAAAATCCAGTAGTGGGCAGATGGGAATACAATACTCTATGGTGGGTAGCATGGATTTGTAAAAGATAGGTCCTACTTTAGTAATTTACTAATGTTTTACAATAGAGTGACAGCAGAATTAGATAAGGGAAGTGGCTACACTTTGATACTGCTGGACTTCAGAATATACCACATGGACAACTATTACAAATGTTGGAGCAAATGAGAATGGATATGAGGTGTGTGTTTGACAGCCAGACACTAGAGAGTAGTATTTGGTGACGTGGAATCTAGGAGAATGTGGGTGACCAGTGTAGTACCTCAGGGCTCTAGACTTGGGCCATTTCTCTTTAATTTGTATATTAATGATATAGGAAAAGATTTAAAGGGAATACCAAGCTGTTTTCTTTTATTAACTATTGCCAACCCAAGTTCAAAAACTGGGGTTGGCAATAGTTAATAAAAGCAATGTAGCTATCCTGTAGGATGATTTAAATAAAATGGCATTGTGGAGGAAGGATAATATTTGCTAATTTAATGTTGCAAAAATATAAGGTTACGCATTTGCAGTTGAAAATGTTACATACTGTATATCACATTGATGGTAATGGATTGCAGGAGATTAATGAGGCTAGGAACTTTGGGGGGGGGGATAATGGTAGATAAGGAGTGGAAGTTCAGCAGGCATATTCAGCTGACTCCTTGGAGATACTTATGTAATAATAATAATTATATATTAAGATTAGCAAAAATAAAGATTCTAGGAAAGATTTATGGAAATAAAGATTATGCAAAGCGCTCAGGTCATGAATATTTGAAACAGTTTGTGTGAGTGTGTGTGTGAGAGAGAGCATAAAACACTTAGTATTAACACCTAGTATTAACTATGGAAAATTTTCTGTGAAAAATTTTTTTCTTTCTCACATACTTTTAAAACATTTTAAATAAAATTTAATCACTGATGTCATATTATAATCTATTAATGAGATTTATGTTCAAATTTAAAAAATATATAATAAATCTTACCAAAGTCAATGTGAATAACTTCAGCAGTATGATTGTCAATCAAAATATTGTTAACATGTCTATCTCCTAATCCGAGAATATATCCAACTAAAAAGCAAAACAGGTAAGTGATCAATATTTCATTGAAAAACCTGCTTTTTTAATATCTAAGAAGATTACAATTCTGTTCATGATAAGCAACTTACTTAACAGAAACTACAGCTACAGGATTTTTACTCATGGATTTATTGTAATACTTTTAACAGCAACTACTTTTGAAACATATAACATTAATAATAACATAAATTGGTTATTTGGTTGTTTGACATGTAAAATGGGTACCATTCATTGTTGCAAAAGGTCTTGATGATTCTTGGTATAATGGAGAAGTGTATACAAGACTTCCAAATGTCATGAAGTTTGAAATCCTGGTTCCTGTTTAAGGTGCCAATACGACAATATCACCTCTGAGGATTCCTTAATTAGAAGTTTTAATTCTTTAAAACTCTTGAAGAGATTTTGTCTTCCAGATAAGCCATAGGATCAATTCATTTCATGATGATCTGAGAAAATATGTGCGGTGAAGATACGTTGAGCATAAAGGTTCTTTCCTTTTATATTCAATATCCCCAATGTTCTTTTTTTTAAGGATTTCAAAGCTTCTTCCAGTTTGTCTGAAGTAAGCTTTACCATAGGTATAAGAAATCTTGTATATTTCAGGATGTTTTTCCAGTAGAATACTGTCTTTTGACAAAGATAGAAAATTCTATAGAATGTGAATAGGTTTAAAGCAGTTCTGATATTGACTTGTTTCAGAAATTGCACCATATAACTTAAAACTTCGCCAAATGGTACCTTTATAATTTACTACCGCAAATGTACAATTTAGGTTTCTCAGAAAAGAGTAATTCATTTATTATTTTTTTTGTTGTGTGTGTGTGTGAGTTTGCTATTTTGAAGAAACTGGTGAAATAAATTAGGTTATCTTTCTTTTTTGTTTCATCTTTAATTATTCTAATAATACGATTCTCGTTAAGGCTATGATAGGGTTAGCAGAGCTACTTCTAGTAGAAATACTTCTTCTAAATAGATTGTAAAATCTATTTAGAAGAAGTATTTAGGGGAGCCAGCAGAGCAAGAAATGAATACCAGATGTAGGTCAGGTATTAATTTCCTGATCAATTTTCTTCACATTTTCATACTGAGTGATGAACTTCATTGCCCAGTGTGAGACCACTATCCCACTTATTGGAAGCTAAGAAGTGGCTTGAAAAGGTTTTGCATTTGGTCTCTAGACAGATCTGGTAAGAAACGAAAAAAAAAAATTCTTAATCCATCCACAGTATGAATGCACTATAGCTTTACACCTTATGTGTGTGGGAGTAACATAGAAAAAAAAACGTAAAATAAGATGTAAAGATGGACATTAGATCAGAAGCCCCAATTAGTTCTCTACATTACTTAAAAGGCTAGGTGTTATCCTCCCAGTTATTTAGTTTTCATCACTAAGTGTCTTCTTGTAATGCACATATAATTTCCACTGTCAACAATAGCCTGCAGCTTTCTCTGGAGACCCCTTGGAGTGACTTGGCTTTCTAGAGAGAGAGAGAGAGAGAGAGAGAACCTCTTTCCTGATGTACATTATTTGATGATTTTATGGAAGTAAATGATATATTTTATGTTATGTTCTGTTATATGTTACTCATTTCGATGCATATTTCATAATCTTCAGATATTCCATTTCAGTGTGTTTTTAAATAGTAGAGAATTTTCATTTGCATGTAACATCAGTCTTGCTTAATGAAGGTTTAAAATGGTATTAAATAAAAGTTAAATCTATATGCAACATTTTTGACAGATCCAGGATATACTAATGCACTATATGTTTTTAAACTTTTTTTTTCTGGACATTGTTATCATAAGGGGGATAAAAATATTTATGGTACCTCTGATTTATATTTTCTGTTGTTTTGTACTAATTTAATTAACTTGGTATTCAGAAATACTGCTGATACCTACAGACTACAAATAACATTTATAGAGAATTAGATTGAAGACTTCTGAACTGTTAAGCTGTTCTTACTTATGGAGCTTGTAGCTGCACTTTGGGTGTATGCACGTTGGCGTTCAAACCATGTAGCTGGATCAAGGAACTTTTCCAAAAAGAAATATCGAAATACTGGAGGGAAGTTTCTACATATTTCCAAAAATGTTTGCTTCTTCTTTGTAAATGGCTTGCGCAAAACAGCCTAAAAACAGTAGCAGTATAAAAATATTATAACATATATAAATAAAATTAGCAAGCATCTATATAGCTTAGTGTATCTAATCTTAAAAAAAAAAAAATTACTAATATGAATTTCAATATCAGTACAAGGCTTCAAAATATCTCAGCAGCGTGCAGATTTTTTTTATTTACATGACTTGCAACACTAATTTTAGATAACAGAAGTAATAACAGAAAGCAATACCAAAATATGTTATTCCAAAATGCCTAACCTTGCTTAAGTATTCTGCATGTACCTGATAATTTGAAAGGAAATCTGGTTTCTCATACCTATAAGTTAAGAACTTTGAAAATGCTGATTTTCATATTTATATCTGAAATGCTTAGGAAAATAGCAAACACTCAGAAATGAAACAAACAGTTTGTTATGGTGCATGGTTTGCTACTGCAAATTTGGGAGAAACAACAGTTCCTCCAAGACTAGAAATAAATATATTCAAAAGTACTGTTGTTGAGTGCAATAACATAAGGGTTTTATTTATTTATTTTTTTAAAGCCTTGATTTTTTTAGACCTTGACTGACAGTCCTCTCCAAGCACCACATACACAGTAGCTATGCAACTGTCAGAATTTGCATATATGGACAGAAATATATGTTGGGGAGGAGAAAGGTTAGACGACATGCAAAATTATGAAGCACTTCATACTGAATCAAATGACATCCTTGACTTCTCTTTCCTCCAGTACTACCTTCCATTTTAACTCTTTCTGTTTAGCCCTTTTCTTCTTGCCTAATTTATATCCTCCAAACTCTTTTTCTATCCATCCATGAAAGTAATCAACCCCTACAAATTAAATTATAATCTCCAATCAAGTTCTTAAAAGACCAGAATTTGCATATATAGAGAAACATATAGGTAAGGAGGAGGAGAAGGAAGTAATAGATGACATGCAAAATTAGGAAGCATTTCACATTTTGAACGAAATAATATCCTCATCTCCCCACTGCCAGAACTACTTTCCAATCACTCTTTCTATTTAGCCCTTTATTCCCCACCTAAATTTTTATTTTTTAGTCTTTTATTTATATTCCTCCTTAACAGTACCTGTTCTCTGTAATTCAAAAGACTCTAACAGTCTGTCAATTAAAACCTTCAACTTTCCTTTATCTAAAATGCTGTTCCTCTAAACATAAAGCACAGCATTAAGGCAAGCAATATGTACATTTCAATTTATTGGCACTATTTAGATATGAAAATGCTATAAGTTTAGGTTAGAAAGAAAAATGAAACACTAAAACCGAAATCTTCAGCATTTACTATAACGACTTTTAACCAAATTAGACATGAGAAAAACAATGAAGCAAATACGATCTTCCTAATGCTTGCACCAAGACAACTTGCAGAAGTTTATCATTGCTTATCATCCAAAAGAAGTAGAGTGAAAGTGTTAAATAGTTTGTATCAAGTGATGTATGCTCAATTACAAACTGCAAGAAAAGTTTTCCATGGCACCATCATAGACTCTAACAGTCTGACAGTACAATAAATTTAGTTTAATCCTTTATCCAAGTGTGAGCAAACAAAGTTTGCACCTGAAAGTATCTTCAGGACTAGGGTAAGGTGGTACAACACCAGGTCAACTCGTTGCAAAGGTGGAGCAAGATACCAACACTCCTGTCTCAGTATCTCCTATAATGCAAAACACATCTCCTTGCGAATATGTCTAATGTTATGCATTAAGGGAAGGGCCACTACCCAGACTAGTTTCGACCTTTATTGAGGTCTCTTCAATGGGAGCCAGGCCCAAGTTGAGATACCAGGCAGAAGCATTCGCAGTGTATATATACTCTAACCAAGTGAAAAATAAACTTTCAACAGTTTGACAGTACTATGCCAATCTATATTTAGAATCTATTTTAATGTTTTAAGTCAACAAACATTTTAGTGCTCTCATTAAGTTTTCAATCAATAGTTGCAGAACTACTGATTGAACTTAACTTTCTTATATTACTTTTTTTTTTTTTAAAGTAATATAAGAAAGTTAAGTTCTGCATACTAGTCAAACAAACTAACAACAACAACAAACAAACAAGTTGAAGTGAAATGCGGTTTCTTCATGAAGACTAATAAATCAAAAATGTGTTGGCTGTAATATGAGCAGTTTCAAATTAAGTGACTGAATAATCTTTCCATCAGAGCAATTGAATACTATGAATTAATCAATATTCAATTTTGGTATTCAATTGCTTTGATGTCAATGCATAAAAGAATGGAAGAAAAGAAAAGAAAAGAATGAAAAAATTGCCTATACCTTCGATTCGACTATTGGCCAGAGTGTGTTTTGTCTGTGAATCTTTGGTAAACCATAAATTCTCGGAGAACGAGCGTAGTGCGGTATCTTAGGGCCATGTAGTGACCGATTTGAGTAGCTTCTCTGTTTTCTTTTTTATTTGATTGGTAGGGTCATAGTTAACAAGTTGATATGTGCTGTTTTCAGAGACTATTAGATTCATTTTTTCCAAATAAGTAGTTCGATTTACAATAAATGTGGCACTGCCTTTATTGGCTATGCTAATTACGATGTCCGTATTTAATTTTAGTGATTTCACCGCTGTCAATTCCAATTTTGTTAGGTTTCTGGTTATTATAGAGTCCATAATTTGTGTAAAATGAATGCTGATCACTGTGTAACACTAAAGGAAAGGAAAAATTAGCCTAAACACTAAACTAGCTGTACAGAAGACAGTGTTCAAACCAATTTTAACTTATGAATCTGAGAGTTGGGTTAGAAATCAAACACTAGAGACTATAGATATGAGAGTTTTGAGAAAAATTAGGAGAGTGAACAGATGGTATAAATGGCAGAATCATACTAAAAATGCAGATATTGGAAGGAATGATCATGTTATTAGAACTAATTTAAGGTGGTATGGGCACTTAAACAGGATGGGAGAAGAAAGGTTATTTATTAGGTGTTAATATATGAAAAATATGTTAACATCTACTGATTTTAATCTAAAAAAGAACTGCTGGCTTCATCAGGTTTTAATAATCATCAAAAACAAGTCAACTAAGTGCTGAAAAGCCATTACAAGAAAAATAAATAAATTCATGTTAACAAATAAATGTGAACAAGCCAGCCAATGAGATATTTTCCTTCATGCCATGTCGTGTAGATGGGTGGAATATATTTAGTTGTTATTAAAGATGTGGAAAACAGAGACAAACCATTATGGTTTGTACTTGTTTTACATTCCAAGGTAGCAAATAACACCTATAATGGCAGGACCTGTAAAAATTGCTTAAAGGAAGAGATTTCCAATTGAATATATTGAAAATTGGCAGTGACAAAATCCTAATCCAGATATTCTCAAACTGGGAGAAAATCACTAACATAATTTTTTTTTTTTTTAAATAACGAAACCTGTGGTGAGATCATAATTAAAAGAAACACACGTATTAACCACAGTGAAAATTATTTACTTGTAAATATTTCATCCTAAGTATCTTAGGACATCATCAGTACAGTAGTTTAAACAATAATAGGAATAACATACAGTTAGGACACATGATTACAATAGAATCTCATTAAACGTGCGTAACGTGTTACAGAAGTAAAAAAAAACATAATAATAATTATTTTACACAATTTTGTATGACAATTTCCCATACTTTAGGAATAGTAAGAACGTTGTTGCGGTTTAAATTTGATCTGTGTGGTAGGGCTTCAGAACTTTCTTTATATAAACATTCACATTTATATAAAGATCTATATAAAAGTTTAGACTTTTCCCAATGGATCCTATGGCGTGGATTTTCAATTCCATGTCGAGAGAGGCCAGATTTCTGCAGTTTAAAAAGACGAATGTGGTCTTGATGTTCCGAAGTGCGTTTCTGAACAGACCTACCTGTCTGTCCAAAGTAAGACAATTTGCATGAGCATGGAATCTCATAAACACCAGGCAACATCAAAGGTGAGAGTTTGTCCTTAGGAGAAGGTAACAAGTTGTAAATTTAGTTGATAGGTTTGTAAGTAGTGACAAAATTGTATTTCTTCATAATTTTAGAAAGACGTTCGGAGATGCCTTTGACGTAAGGTATGGGAATCCTATAGACTTCTTCTTGTCTGGTTTGATGTGGCATTATTAAATCACTAGTTTCCAGAGCACACAAATTCTGCTCTTCTGAAGAATCTCTAAACCAAGAATTAGAAGTAATCAAAAATACAGCCATCCTAAATGGATATAATCCTAAAACAACTCAAAAAATCATCAGTCACTTTCCCATTCATCAAACCAGACAAGAAGAAGTCCATAGGATTCCCATACCTTACGTCAAAGGCATCTCCGAATGTCTTTCTAAAATTATGAAGAAATACAATTTTGCCATTGCTTACAAACCTATCAACCACATTTACAACTTGTTACCTTCTCCTAAGGACAAACTCTCACATTTGATGTTGCCTGGCATTTATGAGATTCCATGGTCATGCAAATTGTCTTACTTTGGACAGACAGGTAGGTCTGTTCAGAAACGCATCTCGGAACATCAAGACCATATTCGTCTTTTTAAACCGCAGAAATCTGGCCTCTCTCAACACGGAATTGAAAATCTAAGCCATAGGATCCATTGGGAAAAGTCTAAACTTTTACATAGATCTTTATGTAAACATGAACGATTATATACAGAAAGTTCTGAAGCCCTACTACACAGACCAAATTTAAACCGCAATGACATTCTTACTATTCCTAAAGTATGGGAAATTGTCATACAAAATTGTGTAAAATAATTATTATTAGTTTTTTTAAAAAATTTTTTTTTTTAAATTCTGTAACACGTTACGCACATTTAATGAGATTCTATTAATTATTATTATTATTATTATTACGGGCGACTCCAGGGAGTCCTTAGACTCATCGAGAGAGGCACTAAACATCATGTCCACACAACTATACGACATTCTCACAGTATCTATCATACCTTGCCTTGAACTCACTCACCGTCATAACACCCACAACAGATTCTGGCAGCTTATTCCACTCATTTACCACTCTAAAAGTAAACAACCCAGCTCTAACACCCATGCTAACCACACTCTTGCCCAGCTTCCATAGGTGTCCCCTAGTTCTACCAGTCCTGATCTCAAAAATATCCCCTGAATTAATCCTATAGAAACCCTTTAGCAATTTGAATGTCTCAATCATATCTCCCCTTTTCCACCTATCAACTAATTTCTGCAACCCACAAATCTTCAACCCGTTCTCATATGGTTCATTCCATAGACCCTCTATCATCTTAGTCACTCGCCTCTGGATCCTCTCCACCTCCTCCCCATCAAGAAGGAACCTAGGTGACCAAATCTGGGCACAGTAGTCGAGATGAGGTCTTATCAAGGCTCGGTACAGAGGTACAATAACTTGCTTGTCTCTGCTCATTAAGGTATTTTTCAACAACCAAGTGAGTTGAGGAGCTGATTTAGCTACTTTTGCAATGTGCCCCCTAAACTTCATCTCCCTATCCACCAACACTCCCAAGTCCCTGGCCTCATCAATCTCCTGGAGTACAGTTCCACCAATGTGGTATACTGCTGCTAATCTTTTCACTCCAAAATGCATAACCTTACATTTTGTCACATTAAATTGACATCCATTCTCCTTAGCCCAGAACTCCAATCTATCCAAGTCATCCTGCAAGATTTTGACATCTTCTGCATTCACTATCGCCCTCCCCAACTTTGCATCATCAGGGAACAAATGAACTATTCCTCTTAGATCCTTCCCTATATCGTTAATGAACAAATTAAACAGTAGTGGTCCAAGAACAGAACCCTGCGGCACACCACTAGTCACAGGCCGTCTTTTGGACTCTACTCCTGAATAAACTACTCTTTGATATCTCTCCATCAACCACCCACCTATCCATCTCACCAACCCTATATCCATTCCCATATCTTGTAGTTTACGGATTAGAATTCCATGTGGTATCCTGTCAAATGCCTTTGCCAGGTTCAGCAGTATCACTGCAAAACCCATTACCCTTATCCAGTTCAGCCGTCACCTTGTTATAAAACTTGAGCAAGTTACTGAGGCATGATCTACCCTTCACAAAGCTATGCTGTCCGCTGTACAGTATCTCATTTTCATCAATCCATTCCTGTATTTTTCCATTGACTACTTTCTCCAAGACCTTGACAACGACTCCTGATATGCTGATCGGTCAGTAATTTGCAACTGTAGTCTTGGATCCTCCTATATGCAGTGAAACTATTTTCCCCTCTTTCAACACCTTCGGGACTATACCAGACCCGAGACTCAGATTAAGCAACATGGTCAAGGGCACTGATAATTCCTTAGCCGCTTCACGCAAGACCCGTGCCGGTATACCATCCAATCCCACAGATGTATTCACATTAAGGTTCTGTAATAGACTATTCACCCCCATTTCATTCATCACAATTCCCATATAAACTAATGGTTCCTTCATTTTTTCAATGTCACCACCTGGATGATATACTTTTGCAAAGTGCTCACTCAGTAACTCCACTATATCGACTGATTCAGTGACCTCCTTACCATCATCATTCCTTAAAATAATTTTGCCGTGTACAGTTTTTTCTTGCTTGCAGCATATTGAAAGAACTGTTTGGGATTCTCTTTAGCTTGCATAGCTAGTTTCCTTTCATAATCCGCTTTTGCTTTTTTTACCACACTCGTTACTTCTGGCCTGCACTTTATACCGTTCGTGTGACTGCAGGTCACCTCTCCCTTTTTTTGCAGCTCAAGCTTAACGGTATTATTCATCCATTTAACCCCTACTTGTTTTACTATTCAGACCCTAGGTATACAATCAGCCATAACCTCCTGTAAATGCTCCTTGACCACTTCCCATGCTCTATCAACATCCAGCCCTTGCAGTTGTACATGCCATGGCACTGATCAAAGCAATCTCCTAAGTTTGTCATACTTGTCAGCACGGTAATTCCACATATACCCTGTCTTAATCAAAAATTCCACACCTTTAGCCACCTCCTAGGTCAAGACCTTATGATCACTCTCAACAATAGGTGGCAACATGGTCATATTCATTACAGTCAAATTCTGAGATGCTATTACCAGGTCAAGCGCTCTCACACCTCTAGTATTTTCAATTACATACTGTCTCAGATAGTTATCCCTTAATAATTGAATAAAATCCATTTCCTTCCTCACATGTGTCCTCTCCTTCCAATCAATGTTACCATAGTTGAAATCTCCCATAATAATTACCCTCCTTCTACTCATTTCATCAATTTGTTTATGCATACTATCTCCACCATGCGCCCTAACTGTATGTTATTCCTATTATTGTTTAAACTACTGTACTGATGATGTCCTAAGATACTTAGGATGAAATATTTACAAGTAAATAAGTTTCACTGTGGTTAATACATGTGTTTCTTTTAATTATAAAAAAAAAATTATCTCAGTGAAGGCCTCAATGCCAAACTCTGTTAATATTGGTATAATTTGAGTCACAGAGGGTTATCCAGAAGTGCAAAGGCTGCCTCATTATGACTTATGTGATCACATAGGTGTAAATTGCCTCAAATCTAAATGTTTTGACCATATAGTGCTTTCATACATCTCCAGCCATCATTCTAACCATGCTAAAAATGCTTAAGTTCTGAGAATTGCTACTACCTGCCATTTGAATACTCACTGAAAGAGCCAAAGTCACGATTGCATCGGTATCAGAGGCCAGCAAAGAGGAGTTCCTGGACCTTCCAATTCAGTCTAACAAAGAGAATACTTTCAAACAAACTCTACTTGCCACAATCACAAAACAGTCAACTAGAAATGAGTCCAGAATCCCAGAACAACTGCCTTCCTTGTAAACCATAGAAAGACTTCTTTTAAGATATATGCTTAGAGCCTGTTTTGGCATCCTATGTCTCTTTCTACCTTCAGTTTATACTTTGTTACTTCTTTTGGTAGCCTTCCATCCTCCATTCTTTGTATATGTTCTATCCAATCCATTTGGTGTTCTTTTATTTTATCATTTATTGCTTGTATTTATAATTCCTTTCTGATTTCATCATTTCAAGAAATCAATGTAACAGCTGAAGAAATAAAAGACTGCAAACACAAGAAAGTCTTTGAAAACAAGAAATTACATACGAGAAAACAGAAAAGTAACTTAGTTATCTAAGAACTAAGTATCCACATAAGATCATCAAATGATAAATTAATAATAAAAAAAAAAGACGGATAAACAGAAGAAATTAAAAGAGGTTAAAAACCAAATAAAATCTAAAAGAGTTTAAAAAAAAGGGATAAAAAATGTAGAGATAAAGATGACCATGGATCATTGCATGAGGACTCTTTGGACTCAGCAGAGTTTGTGAACTTTAATGAACCAACAAGTACACTATTGGGCTCTTTTCTCCTCCCATACTAATCTAGATGAACATTCCTTTCACTTTTTCACCTCAATAAAGATCAAAACCAATCAAGGTGTAGTGACCTTTCCCATAATGCATGACATCATATACACACATCCCTGAGAAGGGAATACTTGTAAGCTACACATTACAAGATAACACGACAACTTGATGCAAAATCAACTGGCTCTATAAGCAAGTTCCTGGTCATAAAAGTATTTTACATGAAAATTGTTTGTTTGTTCATTCCTGGGTAAAATAAGGATTAGAATATGAACCTCATTTTTTTTTTTTTTTTTTTGTCAAGTATAATTTATTAAGGAACGAGACATGACAACAATGGGAAAAGTGACTTTTTAACATCAAAAATGAACATGTTTTTGGGGGGGGGGAATGATTGTTATTTGAACAGTATCAATGTATACAGATGGAGCTGCAACAGAAATGACCAATTAGCAGAGTACACTTATTGCTAACTAAAAAGTTGTCAATATTCAATTATAGAATCATTATCCATGGATAGGCAATGGTTGCAAAACAACTCAGTGAGGATTTATATTATTTACTGCAAAGTTGCTATGAAATACAATAACTTCCCAACAGTGTATGCTTTGCATTCATGCCATTCTTCTTCATTTTTTATTTTTTTAAAATTATTGGGAATTATGTTATAATATGAGATCATCTAACTCATCATCAATTGAAATCCCATCTAGGATGGAATGCATGAAATCAAATCCAAGTCTTTCCAACTGGAGAGCACTGCTACTAACTGAGCTACACTGTTCAGCAGTAGTACTGTACATTTTTACTACTTATTGTTAACTAATTTTACTTACCGCAAGAATGTCACGGCACTTCTGAGCAGACCATTTTTTGGGAAAATATTTCTGATGTGCTCCTCCGCTAGCATGACATAAATAATTTCCAAATGACTGTGTTCCTTCACACCACTGAAGCACACCACTTCGACGAGACAGAGGTACAACCTGTGGAAGAATAGTAAAGGTAACAAATGTCAACCATGTGGCTACCTTAACAAGCTTAATTTGTATATAAAAATCAACAGTATTCTACATTAAAAACATAAATGACAAGCATTTGTCTCCACATATGCAAAATAACAAATGACATTGAAATTCATTTAACTAGAACAGCTTTCTTATACATATAGGGATGGATTGACAAATAAAGTGAAGCTCATACATGTATCTGCATTATCTACAAAATGCAAATTGTAAAGTACTGACTAATAAATGGTAATTAATAAAGGTAAGAAATCTTAAGAAGCAAGTAGGAAGTGTTTAGAGTTTATAAATAACTATGTAAGTTTCAGTTATTTAATCTATAAATGAAGTTTTTATTTAATTTTAAAGGATATTATGTAATTTGAAGTCATTGTTCAATATGAGGTCACTTAAAGGTTGAAGCTGGATAGTAGAGAGTAGGCATCCAAATATTCTATCAGGAATGCAGAGAATCAACTGGTGCTTCTAACTTAATATTCAATCCTATTGTTTCCTTACTTTGCCAATTCCTAGCAATAACTGGATGCTGAATGAATAAGAATGGGATAGCAATTTGGGATCTTGTTGACCAAACCAAAAATTTTATATCAGCAGAACCAATATATAAATAATGATGATATAACCTATGACAGCACTCTTTAGTGTTGAAGGTAATTTTAAACTAATGTTGACTGAAATTTTGGGTACACTTGTACCCTTATTTATTGACGTTTGAGAGAGTGTATGTCATTGCTGATGTTGACTCCATACATAGCCTCTCAGACTGTGTAATAAAAGTAATGAGTATCAATAGAAAATGCATAGTAGAACTGACAAAAGAATTAGAGATGTATTAAGTAGACATAATTAGTGTTATTGAAACAAAGAAGGCAAAAACAGGTGAGATATTCTAAATAATAAATACAAGATGGTATATTAAGGTAATAATAATCAGAAAAGGAGAGAGTAGCTATAGAGTTCAATATTAAAAATGAGGATAATCTTGAATGGCAAGCATCAAGTAGAGTGATGTGAGCAAATTTTAAATTGAGGAATTGGATAATGAGCCATATTTGTGTCTTTGGGGATCTACTAAGAAAGAAGTGAAGGAATTTTTTTGAATCATTAGAGATCTAAACAGGAGAATACAAAATGAATACCAGATATATAGAAATCTCATGAAAAAATTTGGATAATGAGAAAAGCTAATAATAATGATAAGGACCTGCTGGATTTGTGTTCAGGACAGGGACTAGTCATTAGTAATACCTTGTTTCAACATAAAGATTTGCACAAATTTACATAGATAGGAGATACAAGGAATAAGAAGTACCATTGACAATATTATTGTGGATAATGATATCTTCACACTGATACAAAGCACAAGGGAACACGATTTGGTTTTTTTGAGCAGAATAAGAATGAATATCAAATTAAAAAGAAAAATATGTAGGAACATTTTAAAAAGAATCAAAGCAAGGGAGAAAAGTCAGAACTCCACTGTGGACCCAAGAAGTTAAAGAGGCAGTCCTGGAACAGAAGGAATCATATCAAAAGTTCTCAGTAGTAAGTCAGCATGTGTGCTGAGAAAATACAGAGAAATATGTAAGTGGAGTAACTTTAAAAATGGAGGAAAGAATAAGTAAAGGGAATCAGAGATAATAAAGGTGGCAAAAACAAGATATTCCAAATTTTTAAAGTAATTACCTTTAAAGATTGCTAAAATGAAACAAGAAGTAATAGACAGTGGTAGAAAACATCCAAGAGGAATGTAATCATATTAATACCTGAAGTAGGAAAAAGTCTTCGAAAATTTGAAATATGGATAGGCAGCTGGAGTGGAATATTTAACCAAAAATACTTAAATATGTAGGTATAAAAGTTTTACAGTGGCTACACTGCACAATTCAGACATGATCAGAAGGTTGAATTCCAGATGATTTGAGTAGAGCTCTAATTGTTCCCATCTATAAAAAAAAGGGAATAAAGTTGAATGTGAGGAATTTCTCTAATAAATGTTCCAGGTAAGATTTATGCAAGCATACTTGAAAAGAGGTTGAGAAAAATTGTGGAAGAGAAACTTGGAGAAGAACAAGCTGGGTTCAGGAAAAACAGAGTTGTTAAGATCAGATTTTCACTTTACAACAAATAATTAAGAAATCATGAGAATATACCAAGGATCTGTACTTAAGTTTTGTAGATCTGAAAAAGGCATATGACAAAGTACCTACAGAAAATCTTTTCAAAACGCTACAATTATATCGAGTAAATGTCCCATTTACTCAATATAATATATAGAGCAATATATAGTCAATATTTAAGTTGTAAGTTAGCAGTTAGAATTAAAATAATTAAAAGCAGTACAGGAAGATGGTTTGATGTAAAATCAGGTGCAAGATAAGGATGCACATTATCTGCACTCTTGTTTGTCATCTATAAGGATGACAGACATATTATGAAAGACAGTGGCATTAAACCTGATATTAAAATTGAAGATATAAAACTTAGCTCTTTGCTTTATATAGATGATGTTGTACCTAAACAGCTGTAACAAATTTGGCATGAAAATCAGTATTAAAAAGACCAAACCTATGAAAATAGGCAGGAACATAGAAAACTTCAGCTGAATTCTCAACGAAGAACTTATAGAACAAGTAAAATATTTCAGCTTTTAGTGAAGTTGGCAAATTAAATTTGGAAATAGACAATAAAATAAGCAAAGCTGGTATGGTGGGGAGCCAGCTGAATAAATTTATATGAAATTACACAGAAATAAGCCAAAACACCAAACTAGGAGTATATAATACAGTGTTCAAATCAGTTTTAAATTATGGATCTGAGAGACAGGTTGGAAATAAAACACATGATCAAAGACTACAGACCAAATATGAGTGTTATGAAAAAAATGAGAAAATGAAGATATTAGAAAGGAACTGGACATTGTTAGCATTCAATAATTTGTGAGAAGAGCTAAGCATTTAAATAGAATGGGGAAGGAAAGGTTAGCAAAACAGCAGTTGGATACCAAGATGGCAGGAAGGAGACCCAGATGAAGACCAAGATCTAGATAGATTGATTTAATCAGAAGTGCTTTGGAAGCATGAAATGTTAGATACAACATTGGAGTGCTGATAAGTAATGGAATAATTTGGAGGAAAACAGTTGACAGAAGATTAACAATAATATAAACTTAATCATGTAGTGCTGTAATAGTAGCCTGTACACCCCTTGAGGATACTGTACATATCAGAAAATTGATGATGATGAGATGGGTTAAAAATAAAGTATTTCATCAAAGAGAAACAACACTATGAAAGTTCTAAGAAAAATTAGAGGAGTGAATGGATGGCATCAATGGCATAGTTATATTAAAAATTTCAATAACAGAAAGGAATATGACAATTTTAGCATTCAGTAATGTGTGTGCAGAACTAATCTTAAGTGGTAAATAAATAGTTAGAAAGAATGGGAAAAGAAAGGTTTAGCAAAACAGGAATCTGATGTCAGCATGGCAGGGAAAAAACAAAAACCAGAGGAAGAAACAAAATCTAGATGGATTTATACAGTTAAAATATATAGATGAAATATAACATCTGATAATATTGGAGTCCTCATAGTTCTGTGACCTAAAAAAATGTAATTATCATCTATCAGTACATTTCCTCTCTAGATTAGTACATATTAGTCACACACCTGTCAAATAGTTTGCTATCTTTCTCTCTCTGTTTTTCTCTCTCTCTACAGACAGCCAACACATATGCACACTGGAAGACACAAAATAGTCATATCATGTTAACACATATATGTAGGCCTCTTTGATCCATTTCTTTGATCTAATTCAGAGAAACATCAATAATGGTTAGTAATAATGTAAACTTTTCTTGTAGTACTACCATAGTATCCTATACACTCTTTGAGGGTACATATCACCACCTGATATGTACCCTCAAAGAAGATTTTGGAATAGATGATGATGATGATGATGGTGACAGTCAATTGGGGGGGGGGAGTCATTAATCAAAAAATTGTGGCATAGATAACTGAATTCTGCAGCAATAGAAATGGATCAAAGAGGCCTACATATATGTGTTAACATGATATGACTATTTTGTGTCTTCCAGTGTGCATATGTGTTGGCTGTATGTAGAGAGAGAGAGAGAGAGAGAGAGAGAGAGAAACAGAGAGCGAGAAAGATAGCGAACTATTTGACAGGTGTGTAACTAATATGTACTAATCTAGAGAGGAAATGTACTAATAGATGATAATTAAATTTTTTTAGATTACGGAACTAAACATGCTGATATGAATAAAATTTAAGTGAATGTTGAGAAAAATGGGAAAGGAAACCCACTGTAGACTAACTGTTGAAAGTTTTTCCACTTGGTTATATTATAAATTAAAGATGCCAAGAAATTATATTCTTGGTTTCATCCTTTATCCAAGTGTAAGCAAACAAAGTTTGCACATGAAGTAACTTCATGACAGGGCAACTTGTACATAGAGGCTAATGACTTCACATAAAGGATAAAACAAAGAATATAAATTCTTGGCACCTTTAATTTATAATATAATCAAGTGGAAAAACTTTCAACATCTATCTCTAATCCAGAGTATTTTAATAATAAGGTGTGAGACCTTTTGGCTACTTGTATATGATTGAAACATGACTTCTGCATTACTTCAACCTTGGCATCACCTCTGCATCTGGCTCCCACTGATGTGCTTTTGTGCTGAAGTGATTGCTTTCTCTGAGATATGAGTGGCTCTGCTCAGTGGTGAGGTGGGCCTGCCATCGCTGAGGGTTCTTCTCGGTGGTAGGATGAGCCTATCACTGAGTGGGACTACTGCTGAGTTAAATGATCCTTCGAGTCACTCATTGTTGGGTTATCTGAGGAATTGCACGAGTTTTTGGAAAAGTATTCCTGCACTTAAACATACCTCAATTAAGCTTGAAACCAGTCTGAGTAGTGGCCCTTCTCATAATGCATAGTATTATACATGTCTATAAGGATATGTCCATTGCATTATGGGATACTAAGGCAATTGACACGAAGTCATTAGCCTCTATATGAGTTTTCCTATCATGAAGTTACTTCATGTGCAAACTTTGTTTGCTTATACTTGGATAAAGGATGAAACCCAAAATATAATTTTTTGGCATCTTTAATTTATCACTAATTGCTTCGAATATTTTTCTCTCCCATGTAAAATATCTAGCACAAATAGTAAATATGAATAATTTTAAATGTTCTAAGAACAAACTTCATCCTTGACTCATCCAGGAACATATAGCATCTTGAGTCTGCAACTTACTCAGCCAGTTAAGTGATATTAATGGGAAGAACTGTCAATATCCTGTTAACAGTAAGAAATATATACATTATCATCATAGATTAGGAGTAGCAGAAAATATCCCTTCACAGGAGTAAGGGGAGGGTTCCAGTAGTAAACAGAAACCATTAGAAAGACGAGAGTCTGTTCGTTGAGTCAGCATCAACAATGAAGCACTCCCTGAACGACACCATTAAAGCTGTATTAATGTATGAAAAATCTGGAAGATAGTAGAATTTTAAGGCTGCCTTCATGACCATAGACTACTTTACACCCAACAACAGAGGCACTGTAATACATTACAATTTGAATATTTCCACAATTACTTGACTGCAATAATGAATTTCAATGATTTTTTTATTTATTTTTTTACACAGTCTGGAAACCCTGCTCTAGAGACTAAACAGGTAACTTTTTCAAGCCACTTCAGACCTCTAATAAGTGAGATATGGTCTCATGCCAAGTAATGAAATTAATCTCCATCACAAAAACAATCACAAATATCCATGTCTTATGGCAGGATTCAAACTTACAGGCCTGTTAGCTGGAGAGCAAGTATGTTAGCTATTTATATATATATATATATATATATATATATATATATATATATATATATATATATATATATATATATATATATATATATATATAACATATGTGTGTGTGTGTGTGAATATATATAGGACAGTAGTAAGGAGGATATGAATGAAGAAACAAAAAATTATTTTATGAGTTTGGAATTGAAATGTAAAGCAGTGTAAATTAGTTACTGTGCATGTTTTAACAGATTTAGAATAACTCGGAAGAATTACTGATGTCTGTCTGCAGAAAATGCAAACAGTAGCAAACCATGAAAGATGGATCGTTAATCAACATATTTGTTGTATACAGAGTTTCAAAAATCACATTCCCAATGCGAGAACAACAATATTCAGTGTCTGATGGATACTTGGTAACTCTGTATATATCACAAAATAGTCATTCAGAAGTATATTAATGGCTTGAGAGAGAGAAAAACTAATTTCTTGGAAGCTAAGTGGTGATACTTGTAATATGTTTACTGCAAGTATTACTACCTCAGCTTCCAAGAAATAAGGCTAAATGTATCCCATGTTGAGGAATGTCTTACATTTAAAAACAACTCAGATTTGGGTGTTGTTAAACCTAAGACTTTTTTTTTTTTTTTGATGGGTGTTGTTAAACCTAAGACTTTTTTTTTTTTTTTGATGCAAGTAATAAGGAATTATGTATGTTCTAAAAGGAAGTGTGTTTTGTACTGTGGAATATCAAAGCAATTGATGTAATCAGTATACAAGTAACTTAATCATGAAGATAATATACTTCACGTGCAAACTTTGATTGCTTACACAAAGTTAAAGGATTAAACAAGAACATAGTTTCTCTTTAATTTAACAGTGATCAGAAGTTGTCATGGATGTCAGTATGGTATAGAAATTAGAATTCTGGATTGCAGAAGTATGTTATTCTAGAAATTTGTAACTTGTATAGTGTACAGTTTGATAAATGAGAAAGAGAAGTTGCAAAAAGACAAAAGCAGACAATGAGATAGAAGCTTACTTAACAAGCCTTTGAGTCAAAAACTGATCAAATGCTCTTCAGATATTAAGCATAACCAAGTTTCTCCAGGGGTGCTTAAGAGTCAGAGATGTATAAATGAGAGGAGACCTTCACATAACCTTTAAACAAAATGCTGAGAACCGGGCTTCTGACCTAATGTCCAATCCTCATCTTCTTATGGTGCACCCTGATAGGTATCTACCTGGATACTGAACAAACGAGGATCGGCTGGCATTTGGGATTTAGCCAACCAAATTGTCTTATTAGCTTAAACCACAAATAAAATTATGGTACAACATGACAAAATTTCATGCCGGCTGGGGCATTGCCTGATTAAACAAGGCCACTGTTGTTTTCTCCAGGGAAACAGTCTGCTACTGGAACAGATCCTGAAATACGCCCCAACTCAACATCACCAGAGTTCAAGATCGGTACTATCAACATAAGAAGCCTCAATGGCAAAGAAATGGAGCTGGCTGAGGAACTGGATAAGTACTAGATTGACATCATAGGGGGTGACTGAAACAAAAAAAGACAAAAACTAGTGAGATCTTTCTGAGCAGTAAATACAAAATGTAATATTCAGGCAATAACAATCAGTAAAAAGAAGGAGTGGCTATAGTATTCAACATTAAATACAAGGCTAATCTTCTTGAATAGTAGGCAATATCAAGTAGAGTGATTTGGGCAAATATCAGAAAGGAACTGAACAATGAGACTTATTTGTGCCTATGGTCCCACAGAAGGTTCTACTAAGGTAGAAGTGGAGGAATTTTTTGAGACTTTAGAGAAAGCAACTCACACAATGAAAAAAAAAAGTTGGTCCTTGTTGGAGATCTAAATAGCAGAGTAGGAAAAAATTGTCAGACGTACGGAAATATTTTGGGAAAATTTGGAGAAAAGAGCAAAGCTAATAATAATGACAAATACCTGTTGGATTTCTGCTCAGAACATGGACTGGTTATTACTACACCATGTTCCAACATAAAAATGTGCACAAATTCACATGGAGAGAAGAGGCAAGGAATAAGAAAAGGCTCATTGACTATGTTATTGTTGATAGTGATATTCCCCCTTCCCCCCTGGTGCAGGACACCAGAGTATACAAATGATTTGAAATTCGAAGTGATCACCATTTAGTCTTGAACAGGATAAAATTGAATTTCATATTGAAAAGAACAAGTAAGAAAGTTTTAAAGTGAATAAGTTGAACAGCTCTCAGATGTGAACTGTAGACTAAAATACACAAACATTATTCAAGAAAAATTGAAAGAGTTTGAAAACAGGAACCAAACCTTGGAGATTAAGTGGCAAGTTGTGAAGAAAACGTTGATTAATTCAGCCAGAGAGGCATGTGATGAGGTTATCTGCAAGGATAGAAAAATTGAAAATGTGAGAATTACAGAGGTACTTACCTACAGGAAGTTAAAGAGGCAGTGAAGGCAAAGAAGAAGGCATATCAAAAGTTCTTGGCCAATAAGTCAGCTTGTGCACTTAGAGAATAGAGAGACAAATGTAAGAAAGCTAAACACTGTAAAACTAGCTAAACAAAAGTCATGGGAAGACTTTGGTAACAAAATTGAAAATAAATATCAGGAAGGTGGCAAAATATTGTGGATGCTGTTGAAAAAGTTCAGAAATGGAGGAAAGAGTGCTGTAAAAGGAATAAGAGATGATAAAGGTGACATGAAAACTGGAGAAAAGGATATCCTTGATATATGGAGCAATTACTTCAAAAATTGCTAAATGAAACAAGCAGTGCCAGCACAGTGGTAAAAAATACTCAACAGGCATGCAATCAGGAATAGATATCCATACTTGAATCAGAAAAAGCCTGAAATGTGCCTGGAAAGAGGGATGAATTCCAGATGATTGGAGTAGAGCTTTCATAGTAGCCATATATAAAAAGGGAAATAAAACTGAATGTGAGAATTACAGAGGTACTTGCCTCCTGAGTTTTCCTGGTAAGATTTATGGAAGTATACTTGTGGATTAAGTATATAAGAAGGATTGTGGAAGGGAAGCTTGGTGAAGAACAAGCTGGATTCAGGCCAAATAGAGGCTGTCAGGATCAGATTTTCACTTTACATCAAATAGTTGAGAAATTGTGGGAATATAACAAAGATCTGTATTTAAGTTTTGTAGATCTAGAAAAGGCATATGACAAGGTGCCAAGAGAAAAGCTATTCAAAACACTACAGTTATATGGTGTCAAAGAGACATTATATCAAGCAATACTTAGTCTCCATTTGAGTGGTAAGTCAGCAGTAAAAACTGAAGGAAGTACTGCAAAATGGTTTGATGTTAATTCTGGTGTCAGACAAGGATATACATTATCCCCTCTGTTATTCGTTATCTATATGGATCACATTATGAAGGAAAGCAGTATTAAGCCTGATATCGAAATTGGAGTTGGTAATCTAAGTTCTTTACTTTATGCAGATGATATTATACTTTTAAATATATCAAGTACAATTCTGCAAGATTCCCTGACTAAACTGAATAACTGTTGTAATAAATTTGGTATGAAAATCAGCAATAACAAGACAATGAAAATAGGCAGAAACATTGAAAATATCAATTGTATCATGAATGGAGAACCTATAGAACAAGTAAAACATTTCAGCTACTTAGGCATGATTTTTAGTGAAGATCATAAATTAAATATGGAAATAGACAACAGAATCAATAAAGCCAGTATGGTAGGAAGTCAATTGAATCAATTTATATGGAATAAGGGAGAAATTAGTCAAAACCCTAAATTAGCTGTATACAAGACAGTGTTCAAACCAATTTTAACTTATGGATCTGAGAGCTGGGTTAGAAATAAAACACTTGACTGGAGACCACAGATATGAGAGTCCTGAGAAAGATTAGGGGCATGAACGGATGGCATCAATGGAAATATCATATTAAAAACGAGGCTATTAGGAAAGAACTTGACATTATTAGCATCAAGAATGTATTAGCAGAGCTAATCTCAGGTGATAATTTCACTTAAACAGAAAATACAGAAAAAATTCTACATAAGGAATGGGAGAGGAAAGATTAGCAAAACAAATGTTCTCTGCCAGGTTGGCAGGAAAAAGACCCAGCAGAAGACCAAGATGTACGTAGAGATGTAAAGCCTTAGAAGACAGAAATGTAAGATCTGATAATGTTGGAGTCTTGACAGATAATAGATTGATTTGGAGGAAAATTGTTAATAGGAAGTTACTAATGATGTAATTTCTTCATGTAGTACTATCATACTATCCTGTACACCCCCTTGAGGGTATATGTCAAGAATTTGATGATGATGAATTTTCTCCAAACTTTTCTGTAGTATTTAATCAAAGATGTGATTGAGTAAGATGATCCTGTGGTGAATTTTTCCAGTGTTGAAAGAAACTGTTATTCCTTTTAGGAATAGGCTGGATATACACTAAATGTCAAGCTGCAGGATATCCATTGAACATTCTGAAAATGTGTATTATCACAAGGAGAAATATCTGTCAGCATCACACTATAAATAAGAGAGAGAAAAAGGCTCAAATTAAACATCCAAAATTTACAGACAAAAAATACTATTAATGGGCGTAAAATTTGCACTGTGTGTATTTGATGTATGTGATCTGTGTGTATAGATGGTTTATGTAGTGTAGACGATAGGTTGCATAGAATGGAGTGTCCTCTCATGATGAATCATTGGACTCCTTGAAGTTGACACTAATAATAATAATATAGTGTTTAAAATTAATTATAAAATATAAAATCATAAAAATCATTCTTTCTTTCTTTCTTTGCCAAGTCACATCCTGTCGCATATCTTCTTGACCCTGAAATATTTCATTGTATGGAATTAAATCATAAGCTAAGGAGAAAATACAGAAAAAATTCAGCATGTAATGAATAATAAAACTATGGAAGGTTAACACAAGAGTATATTATTTTCATACTGCAAACACTTTAAAATGCTAAAGTAAAAATTTTTTTTAATTATATAAATGCACAATTCTAAAACCAATTAATTTGAGAAGAGTGAAGTTTTATTGAAGTTTTGAAAATTTTAAAGGGTAAAAAATATTTTTTTATTTATTATCATACTTTAAATCACCTTATAAGTCCTTATTCCTAATTTACGCTTCTTAGTCTCCCTGTCCTCACCAAGCAGACAATTCATTAGATTAAACACTTGCTGCATGACAGCATCCTGTCGCATATCATCTTGACCCTGAAATATTTCATTGTATGGAATGATATAATTAAATCATAAACTAAAGAGAAAATATAGAAAAAATTTCCACAAATAAAGAAAATATACAGTATTCTTAAGGAAAAAGCTTATAATAAAAAAGACATTGCTAAAATGTTGAAATTGGTTGAGCAACAACATTTAAGGAATATTTAAGGATTGAAGATAATTCAACCTGGTTTTTATCTGGTTTTTTTTTTCCAATCCAGTGTTTAATCATGTTATGGAGTGCTTTTTTAGTGAGTATCCTTTGAGATGATGTATAAAGGATTGGAAAAAAAAAAAAGACTAGTAATTTGGTGATTATTCTGCAGATGCTTAAAACTAAAAAATGCACTACTGTGGTATAACATAAAAATCATACTGGCACTACCCAAATTAGCAATGTCCCTGTTACTGATGAAGAATTAAAATGAAGATTAAAAAGATGGTTATTGGTACAACTTCAACAGACAAGTAAGCAAGCACCACCAATGTACAAAGTTGAGATCCTACTAAATAAGGCTGTAGGAGGATTTATTTCTTAAATAAAGTGAAACTATTTAAAAAAATATTGTGTTAGGGTATTGAATCATATTCTGTGATTATTAGTTTTGTTCATGAAGTGAATCACCAAACCAGATGAAACAATGCATTTCAAACTATACCTTAACTAAATTACCATTTCTAATACAGGGAGATTGGGGGGAATAAAAGTGCATACATAATTTAGCAAAAATCTTTGTAATTATGTCAATCTATTTTAGCCTTAGCATTCTCCTTGAAGGTGCAAGATACGAAATGATGTTGATTATATGGCATATATATGCCGGCCTGGTTGGCCGAGTGGTTAGCGTATCTGCTCTCCAGCCAAAAGGCTGCGGGTTTGAATCCTACTGTGGGCTTGGATGTTTGTGATTGTCTGTGAAAATACTAGTGGTGGGTGGTGGAGATAGAGAGTTGTAGAGTAGATGCCCTCCCTCGATGAGTCTTTGGGCTCCCTGGAAGTAATATTATTATTACTGTCAAGTAATAATAATATATCTAATACAGAGGCGCTTCTCTCTGTTCTAAGTACTAGGTAATGTATGGTGAGAATTTAGCTGGTAGAGTGACAGGAGATCACAATATCAAGATTCATGGCAATAACTATAAGCCAAGTACAGTAATTGAGAGTTCCGTGACTACTGTTATTTATCAAATCAATAGGGTGAAAATTTGAACTACTGTAACTCAAGTTAAATATTACTATTTTGCTATCTATATTCGAAAGAGTGAAATGTTGACATCAATTAATGAAACAACTAAAGGGAAAAAAAAATGAAAACATTGAAAAACACCCCCAAAAAAATAATATCCCCAAAATAATCTTTCTCGTATTCCCCTAATCCTCTGCTGACAGTTCTGCAGGTGATTCTGTTCAACCATTTTGACCAAATCTGGAATAATGTGGCTGTTTCTGACACTGCTTAAGGTCTTAAGTAGTATCAGGAAAAAAAATCAACCCAAGCACACTAAAGTGAAGGGGAGGAGAAAATTTTCGAATATAGTTTATTTTTATTATTACCAGAGACCCCAGGGAGTCAGAGACTCATTGACGGAGGTCACATATCACTCACACCAGCTGTCATACGTTTCCTAGAATTCATTCACATTATCTGCATTCACCACCTTCAAAGGCCATTCCAAATCATGCACTACTTTGAGAAAAAAATTTAGTTTTCACCCCTTCTTGTCAACCTTCATTCTCAACTTCCATGGATGCCCTCCCAATCACTCCCCTACTTTCCATAAAATGAAAAATTCTATTTACTGGTATACTTCAAGAGTTTGTAGGTCTTTATTATATCATCCCTCTTTCTCCTGTCTGTTAGAATCTGTAGTCTACAAATTCTCAATCTCTTCTCATAATCTATATTCCACAGTTTGATATCTTTAAACTCTTTCATACACCTTCATATCTTTATAATTTTTATAACTGACATCATCCTCTTTTTCTTGAGAAAAAGATGACGTAGAGTGAATTTCTTGCTTAATAAGACTGCACATAAATTTCACTCTTATTCCATTTTTTCTTCAAATTCTAAGGACATTCTGATATTGCATCATTTAAGTATTTTGAAATGCTTCTCATGCACTGCCAATATCTTTACCATCTAGCAACCAATTATCATTAGATTGATCCTAGTATTCTTCTCAGATGGTCATAATTTCCTGCACTACTTCAGTATTGCAATATCTCAACAAATATATTAGAAAATATACCTAATACAATAAAAAAATGAAAATCAACAGTAATGTACTATAAAACACTAATATTATTTATTTATGAAAGAAACACAATAAAACTCACATATTTTACAGAAGTATTAAACAAAATGACCTTTTATAATATAGCTTTAACCCAATAGTTACTTCTCATATTGCTAAAGGTCTCAGAAATTTAGCACAATCAGATTAAACTGAAGGGAGAATTACAGGGGGAAGGACTTTCTATGGACACCTCTACAGTTCACATTATTTGAATGTTTGAACAATATGATCTGTTGAATAGAATTGTAAGATAAGAAGAAGATTGTTCAACCAATATTTTTACCAGATATTTGTGAATTGTTTTATCTGATTCATCTAAATAGGCTGCAAAAGAAGAACAGGAGACTGGCTGAAATTTCACGATACTTAACTCTCATTATCATTAATTGCCGAGAATGTAAATTCTCCTCTAAAATTAAAACAGTATCAGAAGGCAGCCGACCTTCTGCCTTCTCAGTAGAGCTAACTTTTTTTTACATATTTTTTTAAAAATGAGATTTGACTATAACAATATTCCTATTATTTATTTTTTTAAATTTAGATGTATATTCTTAGATATATGTCCTTATTTTTAGTCAATATTGGTAATATTGTTAAACATTAATAGTGGAATTTTCTTTATTTCTGACTGTGTTATTAAGTGTGTTGTTCAATCAAAACTATTATTAGGTGATATTGTTTCAAATGCATTCTATGTTTATGGCACTGACTAGTACAAGAAAAATGGCAGTCAAAACATTGATGCTGAATTTTTTTTTTTTATGTTGAGTCCATACACAAGAGGTTGGTTAATCAACCTATAGTATATTAGTACTGTGTATGAGTAGTGGATTGGGAAAGGAGAAACTTGTTTAAATTTGATTTAAAAGCCTATATATTGTATTCCTTGGGAAATACATAAGGGGGAAGACTGTTCCACAGTACAGCAGTAGCAGGGATGAAGAAGGAGGAAAAGAAATTTGTTTTGTGAGTTTCAAGGTGTACTGTGAAGAGATGTTGGGCAGCAGCTGAACGTGTTCCAATGGACATAGTAATGAGTTGGAGAATTATTGATGCTATTTCATATAACATCTGCCATGGAAATATTGATCCCATTCATTCATGTACCATCTTGTATCTAGGAGGCTGACTACTATGATGTGAACTCATAGTTAACTATGGGTGTAACAACATGTGGTGAGGGCCCCCATCTCTTCCACAATTTGCCAAGTATTCATGGCTAAATCCATGTGTGTGTGTATTCACATGTTCTGAGGGACGAAAAACCCTCTACTTCTATATGAGACTGGTTAACTCACCTAAGAGACCAGATAAAGGTTCCTGATGTCATAGATGGAAATCGAACCCAGGTCTTTCCAACCAAAGGGCTTTGTCGACTGAGCTATGGAGGCTCTCAGAAATATTTATAGAATACACATATTGCAGAAACCAAATGCCTGTGCAAAAGTGGAAGGAGTCAGTTGATAAGAGATGGGTTATTAATCAATGTAATTGATGGTTGTAGGTTGAAGTGATTTGTATAGAGTAAATTGGGAACTGATCAAAGGAAGGCTTAGAAAAAGTTTCTCTAGTCAGCAACTAGATTTGAACCTAGGTCTTCCTTCATGCAATCAAATGCTGTGTAGCCCACTTCCACTGGGCTACACAGGCTCTTATAGGAACAGAATGTAGCTGATATTGTATTTTCAGAGAAGAAAGAAGGAATGGTGCAGGAAGAGGGAGTGTTATTAATGATAGCTAAATAACTTCAACCAACAAAAATAGAAGATAAGGAAGATTGTACAGCTGAGGGAAATGGTTCATTTGAGGATGTCTGGTGTGACATCAAGGCCAATAGGACAAAATAAATTGTTGGTTGCTGCTATAGACCTGGAGTTCCAGAAAAAGATGTGGATGACGAGCATTGGCAGATTAGCACAATGATTGCAGGCGAAACAATTATCCCAGGAGACTTCAACTATGGGGATATAGTTTGAAAGGAGGAAAGGGCAAATGACAAAATTGAAATGGAGTTTATACAGTTATTACTAAGGAATAATTACCTGAAACAGCACATGATAGATGAGGACCATGAGTTTCAGAGTGTTGGATCTGGTAAAGAGCATCAGAAGATCTATCTATAACTACAGTAGTAACTCTGCCTCTGATCAGGGAAAATGACCATACAGACCTGTTCTGGGAAGTTGCTCAACATGTGGAATTTTAAGAAAGAAAGGGTTCATTGTAGCACTACAAAGCTGGTGATTATGACAACCTAAGGTGGCAACTTGGAACAGAGCTACGACATAAGAAGCTATATGGAATGATGTCATCAATGCATGGGAAGTGGTCAGGAATTGTTTGAGCGAGGCAGTATTAGACTGCATACCCACGGTCAGAAGGACAAACAGAGCAGGGATTAAGTGATGAGAAGCAATAAAAAAGCAAAAGCAGAAGCTACAAAAAAAGAAAGCATTCTGGAAGGAATATAAACAATAAAAGTGATCAGCATGCTAATGAGCAACTAGTATGGTAAAGCATATTTTGAAAGAAAATTAGCTAAGCAGGCCAAAGTAAAACAATAGTTTTTTTTTTCTGCATAGCAAGTAAGAGAAATAATGATTATGAAAAGATAAATTTATTCAGTGCTGATGGCAGGAAAGTGACAGAAGCTGAAGAAATAGTTCAGTTACTAAGTGATCACTTTGCAAGGGTATATCATCCAGGTGGGTTACTTTGCAATTACTTATGTGACAGAGACTGATATGAGAAGTGAGGTAGATAAACTGGAGGTACTCAGTGTATTGAAAAATATCAATGTGAATACAGCAGTGGGCCTGAATGGTATGTCAGCTTGTGTGCTATGAGAATGTGCAAGTGAACTGGTAGTGCCTTTGACATCATTGTTTAATCTAAGTCTCAGTTCTGGCAAGTTTCAAAAGATGTGGAAAGAGGGTAAGATAGTTCCATCAGATAAAGGTGGCTTCAAGACAGAAGTATCAAATTACAGACCAATTAGTATCTCTGAAGTGGTGGTTAAAGTATTGGGTGAACAGGAATATGATACTTAGGCACAGTAAAAGGTAGGTCCTGCCTCAGTAATTTATTCACATTTTATAATAAGGTGACAGTGAAATTGGATAAAGGAAACAGCTACTGATACTGCAGGCCTTTCTGCAAAGGCAACTGACAGAATACTGCATGGAAAACTATTACATAAGTTGAAGCAAATGGGAATGGATGTGAGGCTGGTGGAATGGATAGGAGTAGCTAATAGACAGACATCAGAGGGTGGTGTATGTTGGAGCGGAATCAAGGCCAATGATTAAAGTGGATTACCTCAGGGCTCTGTACCAGGACTGCTAAACTTTAATTTGTACATTAATGATATAGCAGAAAATTTGAGATATTCAGTTGCTTGATGATACAAAACTGGATATGGCAACAATTGGTAAGGTAAGGGATGAAAAGATTACATACTCTGTACCATATTGATGGTACTAGATATCAGGAAATTGATGAGGGGATCTAGGGGTGATGGTGGATAAAGATTTAAAATTCAGATGACATAATGTAAGAGTTGAAAAAATTTCCGAGGATTACTTGGCTGTTGAAGAACACGTTGACAAGTAAAGATAGTGAGGTTATTATCCCTCTTTATCAGGCATTCAGCCATATGTTGACTACTGTGCACTGATTTGGTCACCTGTGTTTCTTGGGAATCAGGAAGTGATGGAGAGGATTCAGAGACAAGTGACCAAGCTGGTTATAGGTCTACGGAATGCTTCCTATGAGGAAAGTATGTGGGTTGCAGAGTTTAGCTGACAGGCAAAGGAGAGAGGATATGACAGAAACTTATTTAATAAAGGGATTCTATAAGATTGACACAAATGAATTTTTTAATAAATGAAAAGTAGGGAGAGAACAAGGGAGTCACACTTAGAAGTTGTCTAACAGTGTGGTTAGTAGGGGTGTATGGACTAGGTTCTTTACTTGGAGAGTGGAATATATTTGGGAATAGGAGTGGGACAACTATCATTATTATTCGTCGCTTGGGATATTGGTCGCTTGGTGTCGCACTGATTAGATCGTCGGCTTGTCGAGAGCTCCTGAAAAGATTAGTATTATTTTGTGTTAACATTAGATATTTTACTAGAATTTTAAGTAGTATTGTTTGCTTTTGTTTCTTGGTGTGTCTGTGCAATTTTTGTGTGTTTTTTCTGTTATTTTAATTATTATTTTTAAGAAAAGATAGCGTACACATGGCACCGATAAAGAAAAAAATGGCGGCCAGGTGAGTTTTGATGTAAACGAATTTATGCAATGTGCTGTCTGTGAGATGTATGCCTTGCGAAGAGCGGTGGGAGTCTGGTTAGAAAGTGATAGTGGAGTTAATATGTGTAGAAAGTGTAAAGAGAATGAGGACTTCAAGCGTGTTTCGTGTGTCGAGAGTGATATCGTTAACGATAGTCAGAATGTAGAAAATGGCGGTGTGCTAGAGAATTGCGTGGTAGTGCCAGACAGGTGTGAGAGCGTCGCTGAAAGTGTAAATGAAAGTAGAAACACAGAAAGAATGGATGATTTGATCGATAATGAAAATGGTGAGATAAATGCGAGTAGCGAAATTGCCCGTTTGAATGGTGCGATACACAGAGCCAAAAGACAACTGGAGCGTATGGAAAAATGTGTGTTGAACGTACCGACAAATAACCGGCGGAAGTCTGTGACGGCAAATAATAGAATGTTCGTAAACGTCAATAAAATGAAGGAGCGAGTGCTGTATGGGGATTCGCTATTAAGAAGCGTAATAATTGAGAGTTTAACGAAGTCGTACCAGCCGGGTGCGAACATAAATGACGTCAGCGAATCTATTCGACTGCAAAAACAGAGGGTGAAAGAGATGATAATCGTGGAAGGAACGAATGATTTGAAAGAGGACAAAATGGAAATGATAGAGGATGTGAGGGAGTTGTTTGAGGTAGCAAAAGAGAAGAGTGAGAGAGTTAGGATGGTGAGTATCTTACCGCGGTATGACAGCGAAGTGTTTAGAAGGAGGGCCATAATTGCCAATGACTTTATGCGCGGGTTATGCATGGAGAGTGGTGTGGAATTTGTGGATGTGTGGAATGAGTTCGATGGGCGAAAGGACTTATATAAGATGGATGGGTTACATTTGAATGGAGTTGGTGTACGGAGACTTGAAAGAGTGTTGATGAATGATGTGGAAGTGGATGTACAGACTCAGGGAAAGTAGATTTATTAAGAGGGGGGGGAGTAGATATGCAGACTTTAGGGGGGCAGTTAAGTGTATGAATGAGTATATTATGCCCAGGCGAGTACGACGGACAACAAATCAGAATGGGATAGTTAGTATAAGGCATCAAAGTAGGGATGGGACAAATGGGCTTCTGCGATTCATGTACACTAATGCCAGGAGTATTAGGAACAAGAAGGAAGAATTTTTGGCCATGGTTGGCACTTCCAGGCCACAGGTTGTCGGTATTAGTGAAACATGGCTGACAGAAGATGATAAAGCTAGTGGGATTGAATGCGACGGGTATAGTGTGTTCAGAAGTGACAGGGTGAATAAAAAGGGGGGAGGAGTGTTATTGATGATAGCTGATGAGCTTCAGCCAAGGAGTATAGAAGTTGAACTGCAGGATGGGGAAAAAAGCACATTTGAGGCTGTTTGGTGTGAGATAGAATCTAGCAGAACAAAATATACAATTGGGTGCTGCTATAGACCGGGTGATGGAGTGGATGGTGGGGATAGTATGCATAAGCAAATAGAAGAAATGAGTGGAAGGAGGGTAATTATTATGGGTGATTTCAATTATGGTAACATTGACTGGAAAGAGGAGAGGGCACATGGGAGGAAGGAATTGCATTTTATGTGGTTATTAAGGGACAACTATCTACGGCAACATGTATTGGAAAATACCAGGGGACAGAGAATGCTGGACCTAGTAATTGCAACTGAGAATGTAGCTGTAACGAACATGACCATGTTGCCACCAATTGGTGAGAGTGACCATAAGGTCATGACTTGGGAGGTGGCTAAAGGAGTCGAATTTACAATTAAGACAGGGTACATGTGGAATTACCAGGCTGGTAAATATGACAAGCTTAGGTGTGTGCTTGGCTCAATGCCATGGCATGTAAAACTGCAAGGGCTGGATGTTGATAGTGCATGGGAGGTGGTTAAGAACTGTTTGCAGGAGGCAATGGTTGACTATATACCAAGAGTCCGAATAATAAATCAAGTAGGGGTTAAATGGATGAATAACACTATTAAGCTTGAGCTGCAAAAAAAGAAACAATTGTGGAGGGAATTTAAGGAGAAGGGTGACCATCAGGTGCAGGAACAGTATAAAGCTCAGGCCAGGATGGTAGCAAAGGTGGTAAGAAAAGCAAAAGCAGATTACGAAAGGAAATTCGCCATGCAGGCTAAAGAGAATCCCAAACAGTTTTTTCAATATGTTGCAAGTAAAAGGAAAAATGCTCATGGTAGAATGATCTTAAAAAATGCTGAGGGTAGGTAACCGAATCAGTCGATGTTGTGGAATTACTGAGCGAGCACTTTGCAAGAGTATATCATCCACGTGGTGACTTTGCAGAAATGGAAGAACCAACAGCTTATAATGGAATTGTGATGAATGAAGTAGAGGTAACTAGTCTATTACAGAACCTCAATGTCAATACATCTGTGGGATTGGATGGTATACCAGCTCGTGTCGTACGTGAAGCGGCCAAAGAATTGTCAGTGCCCTTGACCATTTTGTTTAATTTGAGCCTCAGGACTGGGTCAGTCCCAAGGGGGTGGAAAGAGGGGAAAATAGTTTCACTGCACAAAGGTGGTTCCAAGGCTGCTGTTGAAAATTACCGGCCAATCAGCATAACAGGAATCATTATCAAGGTCTTAGAGAAAATAGTCAAGAGGAAAATACAAGATTGGATAGAAGAAAATGGGATACTGTATCGGGGACAGCATGGTTTTGTGAAGGGTAGTTCATGCCTCAGTAACTTGCTCACGTATTATAACACAGTGACGGACTGTGTTATAATACGTGACCTTGCTAAGGCCTTTGACAGGATACCACATAGAATTCTAATCAGTAAATTGCAGCATATGGGAATGGACATAGGGTTGGTGAGATGGATAGGAGGGTGGTTGACGGAGAGATATCAGAAAGTGGTTTACTCAGGAGTAGAGTCCATAAGACGGCCTGTGACTAGTGGTGTGCCACAAGGATCTTGAACCACTGCTGTTTAATTTGTTCATAAATGATATAGGAAAGGATCTGAGAGGAACAGTTCATTTGTTTGCGGATGATGCGAAGTTGGGTAGGGCAATAGTGAATGCAGATGACGTCAAAATTTTGCAGGATGATTTGGATAGATTGGAGGTCTGGGCTAAGGAGAATGGATGTCAATTTAATGTGGCAAAATGTAAGGTTATGCATTTTGGGGTGAAAAGATTGGAGGCAGTTTACTGCATTGATGGAACCGTGCTCCAAGAAATTGATGAGGGGCACGAGATTTAGGAGTGTTGGTGGATAAGGAATTGAAATTTAGGGGACACATTGTAAAAGTGGCCAAATCAGCTCATCAAATCACTTGGTTGCTGAAGAATACGTTGACAAGCAGAGACAAGCAGGTTATTGTTCCTCTGTATCGAGCCTTGATAAGACCCCATCTAGACTACTGTGCTCAGATTTGGTCACCTAGGTTTCTTCTTGATGTGGAGGAGGTGGAGAGGATCCAGAGGCGAGTGACCAAGATGATAGCAGGTCTGTGGAATGAACTGTATGAGAACAGGTTGAGGATTTGTGGGTTGCAAAAATTGGTTGATAGGTGGAGGAGGGGAGATATGATTGAGACATTTAAATTACTGAAGGGTTTCTATAAAATTAATTCAGAAGATATTTTTGAGAACAGGGCTGGTTGTGGGAGGACTAGGGGACATCCATGGAAACTGGGCAAAAGTGTGGTAGTAAAGGTGTTAGAGCTGGGTTCTTTACTTTTAGAGTAGTGAATGAGTGGAATGCGCTCCCTGAGTCTGTGGTGGATGCTGTGACAGTGAATGAGTTTAAGGCGAGGTATGATAGATACTGTATGAATGTCGAATAGTTGTGATGAATATGATTTGGGGCCTCCCTCGATGAGTCTAATGACTCCCTGGAGTTGCCCGTAATAATAGTAATAATAATAGTAATATTTCCAGAAGCGGTTGTGAGTGACCCTAGTGAATAACGTTAAAGAGATGTATGATAGGTATTGTCTGAATAATGGTTAGTGTATGTCTCCCATAATGAGTCTTTAGACTCCATGGAGATACCTGTCAAAATAATATTAAAAAAGAGTTCATTTTTCCAATAAAAATTGGAAATCCCCCCCCCCACCCCCAATATTTAGAGATATATTAAAGAAAAGAACAAGCTAAAAAGAACCCAGCAATATGTAGAGAAAGTATGAACACCATCATTTTGCATCGGGTGATTGTTAACAAGGATGTTGTTCTGATGTACACAAAAAAAAATTACAATTTCATTTTCATTTAACTGTATGAGTTTTTTAATTAATAATTAGTCTGTTTTTAATTAATTGTGTGTGCACAGCTGAGTGCTTTTTTAATTATTTTATAATCATATATAAATATGCACACACTTTATCAATATATATATATATATATATACATATATATAGATAGATAGATAAAGTGTGTGTGTAGTGATAATGAAGGCTGTAAGTACCTTTGAATTTGATATGAAAAACTTTGTTTGATATAGTATGTGGAATGCATACATTGTTGAATGTGAATAGTTTATGAGAAAAGGAGATAATGGTACAAGGATATGTCAAAAGTATGTGTTGGATCAGGCTCATTGATGAGGATCATTAGTTAATGAATGCAAGCAGGATTAAGAATGGAGGAGAAAATGAAATGGTGTGGCATAGAGCAACAAATGCCAGAAGGAATGTGAGTGTGAATGGAGGTAGCAGCATGTAAGAAGGTGATAGCAGTGTGAAAGAGGTAAAACTATGTGTGTGTGTGAAAGGTTTATATGAAAATAGTAGAAAAATATAAGTTTGGTATGATGTTGAAAATATATCAGAAATTAAATGAGTTCTTCATGCCACCACATGGAATAAGAGAGACTAGAACAGTGCCTTTATTACAATTAAACAGGAGCCTACATAAAAAAGAGAATGTGTCAATTTGATATCATGAGAGGTGTGATGATGAGGGGGGGGGTTAGGGATAGAATAAAGAGTTGGTCAGGAGAGTGACTGCTATGGTGAGGAAAACAACAAAACTGGATTATGAAAGGAAGTTAGCTGAATAGCACAAGAGAAATTCAAGAAACTGTTATTGTTATGTAGGAAGTAAGAGAAAGAACAACTATGGAAAAATAACCTTAGTGAATTCAGATGGGAAGAAAATGTTATATGTACTAGACATAGCTGAGTTTCACTTTAGTATGGTATATTTTTCATGTAGATATGAATGCCAAGGGTGTATTTATGGTGGTAGGGAAGGAAACTAGGATGAAAGAATATAGGTAGATGAATTAGTAGTATATTCAAGCTATTGCAACAGCTTGATCTGAACACTGCAACAAGAACAGGATTGGATGGAATACTAGTACTAGTGCTGAAGGAATGTACAAGAGAGTTGGCAATCCCCCTGACTTGATCATTTAACTTGAGTCTCAACACATGCCTTATTCCTAATTAGTGGAAGGAATGCATGATAGTTCCATCATATAGAGATGGAGCAAAGAATGATGTAGTGAATTATAGCCTAATCAGTATCTCTGTTTTGGTCATCAGTGTACTGGAAAGGTTGATTAGAAATTGCATCCAAAGGTGAATATATAGCAGTATGATCCTCTCTAGAGGGGTAGAATGATTTTGTTAATAATAAATATTACTAAAGCAATCTGCTAATATTTCATAATAGAAAGAGAGAAGAGCAGGGCATGGGAACTGGATATACCATGAAACTTCTGTATTTTTTCAAAACAACTGAGGATTTCACATGCACAATTGTTATTCAATCTCTCATGGGCATACAAAACAGATTTGTGCCAATGATAGGAGAGTGGAAGACTGGCAGGTATCAGAAAATAATGTTTGGAGGGTAACCCAGTTGCAGAGGTCAGAAGACAGACCATATGATGGGAGCTTACTTAACAAACCTTTGTGCTACATCTGATCAAATGCCTTAGAGATATAAAGGGCAACTACTTGACCTTCCTCAAACTTTTCCATGGTATTTGTCCAAAAATGGGTGAGTGGCATAAGTAATAAAGTCCTCTGCTGATCAACAGCTTGCATAGCTGTTGATCAGCAAAACCCACAAAGGTTAAGACACTTCAAGGCAGTATAGAATTGAGTGTTAATGGTTTTCTTCATTACTTTAGAAAAGACTGAAGTGACTAAGTGAAATTCAATGTTAATTTGATAGGAGATATAAATATAGGCTAATTTTCAGGATGCAGGATAGATACTAATGGAAAAGAGAGAATAAAAAGATGGCATACAACAGGAACCAATTCTGGACAATACAAACTTTTAAAAAAAAAAAAAACAGAAATGCTATCAAGAACAAAAATCTCTTTCTAGTGAAAAATCAAAGAAAAAAAAAATCATTAAATGTTGCATATCTATGCAAGAATGTGAGAAAAAGTAAGAGCCGAGGAGATTAGTTTTCCTGTGAGTAACTATGTAATATAACCATCTGGGTGCAAAAGAGATGGAAGCAGGGTGGGGAAAAAGTTACAGACAACAGCTTTGGAAAGCATGACTATAATCATGGATATGATACACATTTCTTGCTTCTTTTAGCCCTTTCAGACACAGTTTTGGGTGTGTTGATAGTTTGTTCAGTTATTCTATTTCAGGCTTTGGTATAAACAGAAAAGAAAAATGGAGATTTTGATGAAAGCCAAATGCAATATTCCTGGTTTTTCTCTAGTACAGCCTTGCAAACTTCTTACTGAGCTTAGATAGGGGATAAAGATTTAAAGTGAAATGAGGAATAAATATTTCCAAACAATGAGAACTGCTTCAGTAATATGCTCAGTACAAATGTTTGGCAATGAAAAAAATGAGAATAGACGTCATGAAGATCTTCCCACTTGGCATTCTTATAATGTCAGACAATGAGAAGGAGAATGGCTGTGTGAAATGTTGCACCATAGAAGAAAAAATCCATGCTAAATTGTGGTTCTGAAATGCCTAAAGGGCAAACAACTTCCTTCAATAGTATATATTCAGAAAGAGTTACTAGTAAGAAAAAGATGTAGTGTTTGGTGAGTGATTAGAGTTATCTAGAGCAGCGTTTCCCAAACTATGTTCCACAGAAAGTGAATAAGTGTTGCGTGAAACATTATCAAAATTAATATGAGCCTGGAATGGTTTTAAATGATGCGACAAGTTCAAACATGTTTGAAAATCAGGCACTCCTCACTTTGCATGTGGATTGTGCTATTAAGGCCAACGCGCGCTGGCCATGACTCAGCCGCCCGAGGTTATCGACACCTCCGAGCACGAGTGAAGTATGGTGGTATCTATTCTAGGAAATGTGCGGTCACAAGCAAGGTCAATGCGATGCAGCCCAGCATGATTGTAGTGTGCACTGTCGCATTTTTGCAATGCGATACAGCCTGCTGCAGCAATAGTGTGCACTTAGCTTTACATTGAATATGAGACAAATGATACTCGACTCTAACCAAGGTGTTCCATTAAAATTTCAGGATTTATGAAGTGTTCCGTCATAGGAAAAGTTTGAGAAATCCTGATCTAGAGTATATAAGCAATTTGTGTAAGATCATTAGTGACAGAAGATGTCTTGGTGAACATTAAAATCTCCACCGAACATGATGTCAGTATTAGGAAATTTGGAATGGAGAAAAATCAACATTAAGAAATGAAATTAATTTGCTGTCTCTATCATTTTTCTAAAATCACCAACCATTCTAAACGTTAATTTCATTAACGTTTAGAATGGTTGTCATGGGAAGTTAGAATGTTTAGAATTGTTTAGAATGGGAAGTCAAAGAATGTGTAATTGGGGAAATGAAGATGAGTATTACTTGAAGAAGTAGAAAATTGAGTTTATGTTAGGAAAAGTAGATGCAGTTTTACAGACACTGAAGATGGAACTATGAGTATGTATATTTGTGATCGGGAGGTTTTTCCATATTGGCATGTAATCTGTTTTGCTTTGCTTTGATTTTCATGGTTGTTGCTTGACTCACAATTGGGAGGCATTTAGAATGTACAATAATGGCATGTAAATTATGGTCTCAGCAGCAGTAATGTGGCTGTAAACTAGTTAAAATTATTGGAAATATTAATTCTTTCCAATTTTTCTTTAAAAATGTTCAAGTCATATTAACAAAATGGCTCTTGGAATGTTATTTGCTTACCTTCACTAACTGGGTTCTTGGTTTTCCATCAGTTCCAATACACACAATCATTTTAGGTGCATTAATGCCACCAACCAATTGAAATTCTGGAATGAAACTGTAGATTCCTGATACGTTTTTGTATGCGCAACTACGATCAACCTATGAAACAAAATATGTTAAGTATATATTATATGCTTATCATAAACACATGTATGTATGTATGTATGTATACTAGGGACTATCCATCATATTTTGGATTTCTCAATGAAATCCAAATCATGAATGAATCACATCCACTTAGTGTAGGTATTCATTTTGTATTGCAGCATCTACACTATTACCTTAGCTGAAATATTAGTGTCTTCTAACAACCTAAGAGCAGTGGCGTAGAGTCTGCCCCCAGACGACACTTTTCACGTGAAATACAATTTTATTTTTCAATGATTCTTTTATTTATATTAACTTAGTAATTTTTATTACTTAATTAATAATTAGTTTTTAACAACTATACTTACAACTTAAGTATAAAGAGCTAATAAGCTTAATTTCGGCAATGAAAACATTACTTAAATTAAGGGGATATTAAATCCCACATAGTTTTAAAACCGAATAAGAAACTCAAAGATAGGAATCAGAGAGTTTCTTGCTGAATATAGTAAACTATAAAGTATCGGCGAACACTAGCGTTAGCCAATGCAAGTGATCCTAGTACATAGTACAATATAGGGCAGCTCGTTGCAAAGGAAGAAGTTGAGGAAGAAGTTCAGATCGCTATTCTTGGGTATTTTCCATAATGTAAAAACACATTTCCTAGGAAATGTATGCTGTTATTACATTATGGAGGGAGGTCACTACCCAGACCGGTTTCAGCCTTTTTTGAGGCTTCATCAGTGAGTAGCTAGACCTAATACCAAAGTGTATAGCGAAAAGAACTTATGTACTTTGCAAACGAGTTTCCCAAACAGGTGCAACCATTAAGTTACTTAAGTATAAAGAGCTAATAAGCTTCATTTCGGCAATGAAAACATTACTTAAATTAAGGGGATATTAAATCCCACATAGTTTTAAAACCGAATAAGAAACTCAAAGGTAGGAATCAGAGAGTTTCTTGCCGAATATAGTAAACTATAAAGTATCGGCGAACACTAGCGTTAGCCAATGCAAGTGATCCTAGTACATAGTACAATACTGGGCAGCTCGTTGCAAAGGTGGAGGAAGAAGTTCAGATCGCTATTCTTAGGTATTTTCCATAATGTAAAAACACATTTCCTAGGAAATGTATGCTGTTATTACATTATGGAGGGAGGTCACTACCCAGACCGGTTTCAGCCTTTTTTTGAGGCTTCATCAGTGAGTAGCTGGACCTAATACCAAAGTGTATAGCGAAAAGAACTTATGTACTTTGCGAATGAGTTTCCCAAACAGGTGCAACCATTAAGTTACTTAAGTATAAAGAGCTAATAAGCTTCATTTCGGCAATGAAAACATTACTTAAATTAAGGGGATATTAAATCCCACATAGTTTTAAAACCGAATAAGAAACTCAAAGATAGGAATCAGAGAGTTTCTTGCCTTTGCAACGAGCTGCCCAGTATTGTACTATGTACTAGGATCACTTGCATTGGCTAACGCTAGTGTTTGCCGATACTTTATAGTTTACTATATTCAGCAAGAAACTCTCTGATTCCTATCTTTGAGTTTCTTATTCGGTTTTAAAACTATGTGGGATTTAATATCCCCTTAATTTAAGTAATGTTTTCATTGCCGAAATGAAGCTTATTAGCTCTTTATACTTAAGTAACTTAATGGTTGCACCTGTTTGGGAAACTCATTCGCAAAGTACATAAGTTCTTTTCGCTATACACTTTGGTATTAGGTCTAGCTACTCACTGATGAAGCCTCAAAAAAGGCTGAAACCGGTCTGGGTAGTGACCTCCCTCCATAATGTAATAACAGCATACATTTCCTAGGAAATGTGTTTTTACATTATGGAAAATACCTAAGAATAGCGATCTGAACTTCTTCCTCCACCTTTGCAACGAGCTGCCCAGTATTGTACTATGTACTAGGATCACTTGCATTGGCTAATGCTAGTGTTCGCCGATACTTTATAGTTTACTATATTCGGCAAGAAACTCTCTGATTCCTATCTTTGAGTTTCTTATTCGGTTTTAAAACTATGTGGGATTTAATATCCCCTTAATTTAAGTATACTTACAACTAAAATAAACATAAACATAGTGTTTTAATTTATTTCCCTATATGCCGTTTTGACTTTTTTGTTGTATTTTTGGAGTGTATTGAGAGGGATGGCAAAAGCTCTATCTACGCCACTGTCTAAGAGAAATACAGAAATTACACTGTTAACATATTATATAACCATGAGATGAACTTGCTATAAGAAAAAAGAAAAGCACCAAATATGTGCATCCTATGCATTAGAATTATATGTTGACATGCAACCAAATTATGACTACCTGCCTAATATCATGCTGAGCTGCTTCCATGCATGCCCAACATAATATTAAGCAGGTGGTCATAATTTGAAGAAGATGGATAAAAAGTTTGAGTTCTCTTACAAAGTTGCAAGGACAGCTTCTATCAATGATTTCAGATCTTAAAAAGGCTAAAGAAAATTCTGAAAGGAATAAATATAAAAGATCTGATCAATCTTTATAGCACAAATACAAGAGACAGCAATTGAAAAGGGAGAGTGCATATTGTTACAGATATAATGAAAAGGTTTGCACATCAAGGTTTTGACCTGAAGTATTTTTCAAAACTTCAACTGCCCAATCTAATTTCTCATAATTTAAATGCATTGCAAACTCATAAGCCCCAGAAACATTATTCAAAAAAGGACAAAAATAGCAATTCAGCTCATATTTCCAATCCTAAATGCTTAACTATGAGGGATTTCTGAAAAGCAAGATAATGCATTTTTTTCCCTCAAGGATGTTTAATAATATGAAGCTAAAAAAATTATCACCAAGAAATAAGTAAACAAGAAGTACTTCTCCACAAAAGTCTCCAAATTTATTGATGCACTGTCCTAATGATAGATCAGTTTATCAATACCAGTACCGAAGAAGTCCATGCCCATACCCAATAGCCAACATTGCACTACCTGATGAACTTCCTCATCTGTAGGTGAAATGCCTTTCAGAAAGGTGTTTATTGAGGGAGTCGAACAAATTGAAATCTGAAAGCACTAAGTCTGGGCTGTAAGGGGGGGGGGGTATGTGTGTGTGTGTGTGTGTGTGTGTGGCAGAGTTTCCCAATGATTACAGCGCAACCACTCGCAAGTGGCATGCGCAGCATGTGGAGTAGCATTGTCGTGCACCAAAATCACGCCACTTGTCAGTGGTCTGGTCCTAGTCATGTGCATTGAATGTTGGCTTTCAGTTTGTCCAATGTTGCACAGAAAAGCTCAGCATTGACTGTTCCTCCCTTTTGCAAGAAGTCCACCAACAGAATGCCTTGGTGATCCCAGAACACTGTGGCCATGGCTTTTTTTTTTGACAGTGGGAACAGTTTTCAATTTTTTGACCACAGGAAATGAGGATGTTTCTGGGTAATGGAGTCTTGTTTGCTCAGACAAGACTCCATTGTCTTATCTGAGCAAGACTCTGGGGTAAAGTGATGGACCTATGTTTCATCTCCTGTGACTAGGTGAGCAAGAAAATCTTCACATTTGCCGCTGTATCGCAACAGATTCTCTAGACACATCACCATTCACGTTGTCTTGTGCTCCTCTGAAAATTGTCAGGACACCTAGTGGGAGCACACACCTTTTTGAAAGCCAACGACTTTATGAACAATTTTGTAAACAGTGGACTTACTAAAGTTCATCACTTGTACAATTTCACTCACTGGTCTTCAAGAACGATGTCCTTAATGCGTGAAATGTCTTTTGTCTTGCTAGATGAATGCTGTCTGTCTCGTGTCAATCTTCAAAGTCACCACAGCCCGGTTTAAATTCCCTGCACCAAAAACACACCTGCTTCTTTGACATCACCTTTTTGCCATACACAGCAACCAGTTCACAGTGAATGTAACTTAGTGAAGTCCCTTTTGCTTGCAGAAAAGAATAACTTCATAAACACCTATTTTGAACCACAATTGCACAGTAGCCTTATTTTGCAACTAGAATTAGCTGTAAGGCAACAGTAGCACCACACTGCAATGGCAGTCTTTTTGAATGTTATTAATGGGTCTATCTGTCCACCGTGTTTTATCTCATTCCTTTTCACATTTATCAAGGAAAAAAAGTGTTACCGTACTTTTTGGAAGCCCTTCATGCTTTAGTCTACAATTCAAAGACTGAAAATTTCAGCATGACTTGTAGCAACAACTGGGAATTTTTTTTTTCTGCATGTGTGTGTGTGTGTGGAGACTAGAATATAATATAGTTTGGAGAGGAAAGAGTAAAAAAAGAAATGGAATTGGAAACCTATTGATTTATCTGAGCATCTCTTTCAAATGATGACCGACCATTATAAGAAATAAATCTAAAGAAGGCCTCTAAGCTAATTTTTTAAAGATGGATACTTTTTTTCTGAATTAAAGCAAGCAGTTCTCACTTCAACTGACTGCATGTACATATGATTATAGGGGATAACTAATTTTTGTAAAGCTTAGAAGGTTTAACAACGTTTTTTTTTGAAGATTATTCTGAAGTATATTCTGAAGTAATTTGTGTGTGTGTGTGAGAGAGAGAGAGAAAAAGAGGATCTCTCATATTTGGATAATTTTTTATACTAGTTAAACATTTTTTTTTTTTTGTATTATAATTTTCCTGTCTTACTTATGAGACTAAGTTTAGTGAATGTAACAAATGAGCTTTGCTTAATAATTTTGGGAAACTAATATTCATCAATAAGTAAATAAATTTTAGATACTGAGAAAAAAAGCAAATACTCATTATAAATCTATTAGTATAGATAACAGAAATGTGTGTATATATATATATATATATATATATTTTTTTTTATACATTATTGACACTGGTCATGATTTGATGGGAAAGAAATAATTACTAAAGGTGATATACAGATCTTGCATGACGATCTAAATATACTAGTAGTTTATAATGGATGCCAAGTTGGCAGTTATTCGTCTTGATATTTGCAATTAATTCACAATACAAAGAAAATACGCAAGATATTTATTTAGTTACTTCACCATTTTTTTTATTATGCTAAGTAAATCATTGCATTTATCATTAAAATACCAAATACCTAGCCAACAGATTAAATTCTAATTGAGATATTTACAAAAATAAAATCAAGTTTACAGGGACAAAATAAATAAGATAATTTATTTAACTCCTGATATTTTGCTGAATTTAAAGCTAGCACCATGTTGTACAATCATATTTGTTTCTGGTTTAAATATGGAATGCAATTTAGTTGATTAAGCCCCATGAGATTTACTTTCTTTTAGTGCATGTGCTGTCAGTTGCCTCAATATGTAAATTACTCTTTTGATTTTGAATGGTTTTACTCTTAATCTTAAAAAGAAAAAAAAAAGCTAAACTAAAAATTAATTTGCACACAGATCGGTGTCCCATAATATTGTTTATGTACCTTATCCTCTTAACTTATTAAGAGACTAAGTCTTTGGGTGCCTTTACAAATAAAATAAATAAATAAATAAATGTGTGTGAGAGAGAGAACATAAAATCAATAGAACTATGCAAGCTCCAATATACACTTCAGATCACAACATGACAACCATCCATACATTGCTTCTTTTGATTATATAATCTAAATAGTTTTTATTCTCTTTGGACAAAATTTTGAGATTTTAGTCTTTTGTTTCAGCAGAATTTTACTCTCTTAGGCTCATACAGGAGCAATGTTAACATAGAAACTGTTTATTACTTGTGTAAGAGCAACATACATTAAATACAATTTTCATCCATCTTCAATTACTTCAGAATGATTTCACTTTTCATATAAACATGAGCATTTCATTGAAGAAATAACTAAAACAATATCAATAGCTTCAATTCACCCTTCAAACTGAGAATCTTAAATAACATAACAAGTTTAAGACTCAGAAAAATGAATTTTACTGGACCCATTTCTATATGGAAAGCAATAAAGTTGATTTTCAGTTTATGAAGAAATGGGTCCAGTTAATCTTAACTAATAAATCCTATAAAGACTAATGATACAATAAACTTCAGCCATATCTCTTTTTTAAAGATTTCCTCTCTTAGTCATTCATTACTAAACTATCTTAAAATTTCTCTTCAATTTTCATATAATGAAGACACAGAAACCACAATTCACCTTCTACCATGCTCTCTCTTTCCATTCCCACCTCTAACAGTTGATAATCTGCAACATCTATTAGCATTCTTTTTTCTTGTGCATGCTTGCAAATACAGTAAAGCAAATTATGCTAGAATCCACCACTATGCTTCCATTACTGGTTTCAATATTCTGCTTGAAATAGTGACAAAAATTTTTTTCATAGTATAGGAAAGTTATTCAGTTCTAATTTTGTCATGAAATAATCACAATTTTTAACATTTTTTCATTTGTAAGGTTTATTTATATACTGAAGTATGTTCACTTAATTATTTCCTTTATTGTTCTTTATTATTACAGCAACTACCCTGTATAATTCTGAAGGCCTGGATGTCAAATTCTAGATCATTTTATTCAGTTTTGTAATGATGACAATTTTTATAATTCTCATCAATATAAAGTTGAATAAAACTTGTGAGAATTACAGAGGAATTTTCCAACATAGTATTCCAGGTAAGATTTATGTATGCTTGAGAAGAGGCTAACAAAATTGCAAAAAAGAAACATGAGCAAGAATAAGAGTTCAGGCCAAATAGGAGTATTTGACACAATCAGATTTTTACTTCAAGACAAACAGCTGAAAATTCAGGGGAATAAAACATGTATTTAAATTTTGTAGATCTGCAAAAGAAATATGATATGCTAGGAGTATGTCAGTGCATTCTTCACCAGAGTGAAGAATGCACTGAAAAAAGAACCTATCAACCAATAATCCCTATTCTGTAATACATATTGGATTTAGAAAACAAATAGATCTACTCATGATCAGATTTTCACCATAGAACTGCAAAAAGAGCCTGGGAAAAAAAAAGACATTGATCTTTATTGTTCTATTGATTTCAAACAAGCACCCGATTCTGTTACTGAAGAAAAACTGTTCTTAAGTGTATATAATAAAAATATAGATTATGAAATTCCTAAAATACTATATATCAGAACACTAAAGTAAAGATGCAATATGGTAATATCAATGCATAATTATTGAACATGAAGAAAGGAGGGATGCAAAGCTGCCTATTCTCACCTGTAATATTTAACTTCTTTATAGAGTATCTTATTAATAATGCAGCAGAGGAAAAAAATAAAGAATAATGATAAGTGGCAAACTCACATAAGATACACTGATGACACTGTCATAATTGAGATACTCAACCTAATCTACAATATCAGATAGCAAAATTCTATTTAACTGTTTCAGTATTGTCTAATTTAGATGATACTCCAACAATTAAACATTTGAATCTCAGCAGGATGGACAATGATGGCAAAAATAATAAATTATCCATCCACTTGAAGCTCTATGATTCAATAATTATCCCACTATCTCGTTCTGTAGCTGAGATGTGGCCAATTAGAAAAGACTGCTAGCCCTTGAAATGAAATGTCTTGAGAAAATTAACATAACACACTGGACAGAATTTGAACAAATGAACTTGATAGATCACATGCAATTATGGATAATATCAAACAACAATAACAACTGAAGTGGTACAGTCACATAGTCAGAATGAATCCAGAGAGACTACTGCATCACATGTGGGTGAACTGAAGAACTGCGATACAACAAAGGAAGATGACACTGAACATAGTTATAGATGTTACAAACAAGCACAAACTTTGTAAGCCAAAAGATGATGAGGAAAATCCTGCAGAAGTCAGAAGAAATGGCAAATAACTATCCACGAGAGATCCAACATGCTTTAGAACATAAGAGATAAGAAATGTTTTGTAGTATCTCATGTATTTTGGGAAAGGTGAGGTGTATGTAGTATTTCATCTGTCTGGCAGAGGTTGTAGCCACTGGCTAAAGCATGTAGTATAGCTCTATTTGTTCCAATGCCACTGAGACAAACAGTTCTGGATTTGAGTGTTAGGCTTTAAAGACAGTTTAATGTTGGGCTAAGTAGTGAATGATTTTGTATCTTCTATTGAGTGTTCTTTGTGCATTTGACTTTGTATAAATTGAATAATGATACTGAATCATTTGAAAGAACTGTGCTTATCAATATGTCCATTAAAGGTTTAAAAAAAAAGGATAACAAAAGCAGGAGGAATCTGTTCACATTTTGTTTGAACAACTGAGGGTTGTATTCTTTGGGAAAGGTAGAGTGGGGATGGGGGCAGATTGCCCTCTTCTGGATAGAATCAAACAATCTTAGAGAGGATTTTAGTGTATCACCCCAAATATGGGAGCAAGACTGCAAATGGCTTAAGCCATACAGCTAGTCACTGATTAGTTCATAGGTATCTAGGTGGTAAGAGTTGGTTGTTGATGACCTTCTCCATAATTTTTGAGAGAAGAGAATAGAAGTGAGAGCAACTGGACGGCAGTTTGATGGTTGACTTTTATCACCTGTCTTTGGGATGGGTTGGATGTGGGCCTGTTTCCATGCTGTAGGGTTGAATGAAGAGGCAATACAGGATAGGTGTTAGTTCAGGGACACAAGTTTTCAGAGGAAAGACCACAGGTGGCACAGAGAGAGCAATTTTTGGTGGAGTGGAGAGAACTTTGGTAAGGTCATCAATGCCGGAATTGGAAGAGAAGAATGATGCCAGTAAGTTGGCCTTGTCGTTAGGTGAGGTGACTACAGTACCGTCCAGATGTGAGAGTGGTGGAAACCTGGGTAGACTAAAGTTGCACCCAATGGCCTTGGTAGGGGACCAGAAAGAGCACCTGCCATTTGGACAGGAAGAAGGTTTCCAGCATTTGGCCCTTTCAGTCTGATTTGGATTTGGTGACGATTCTTTTATGACTGTTGTGAGCTACAGAATAGGTGGGTAAGCAGCTGGAGTTTTAATATTGAGCCATCTGTGATATTGCAGAGGTTTTTTTCTTTTACTGCATTGGTACACTTTTTTTGAGAACCAAGGCTTGGATGGTGACTGTGAATTTGGAGTGGAATAAGGGATGATGGTGTTCATTCCTGTGAGGATGATTTCTGTTATTTGGTCAGAGTAGGTGTTTTTTTTTTTATCAGGAGAACTGAAGCAGTATTCAGACCATGAGAAGGAGGAATAGAAGTCACAGAGGTCATTCCATTTTGCATCCTCGTATTGCCAAAGGATACGAGACTGGTTGGTGAAGGTTGTTCTGTAGCAAAAGAAACTTGTATGAGGTTGTGATTTCAGGTACCAAGACGGGAACTGACATCCACAACATACCTGGAAGAGGAGCTCATTAGGAAGAGACCAAGTGTATTGGAAAATTGGAAGGGAGAGGTTGACAGGTATTCTGGTAGAGAGATTGATGATCTGTGATTAGGCTGCTGCTAATGGCAAATACCTCAGCATTCCTACCTGCTTGATCTGTGAAACTGCAGAAGGGAAGCCAGTTTGACTTGTGGACATTGAAGTCCCCAAGAAGAATGACCTTACTATTAGAGTATTTCGATTGTAGAAAGCCAAACTTTAGCAAGAGATAGTTGAAGAGGTCAGAGTGGTTAATGGCAGAGCACATGAAAAGAGTAGGTTGATTTGTAGGAAATTTTGGACAAAGCAGATAGGGAAGATTCAAGGTTTTGCAATCTCTGGCATGGTATGTCAGTTCTGATTAATGCATAAGTGCCACCCTTGTGGTGGGAAGAGTTGTGTTACGTTTGTTTGGACATTTGAGGCAGACAGTGGTTACTGAGGTTGTCAGTTGGGGTTCTAATAAAAACAGTAATTCTTGTTTGGGTGACTGTAGGTGGTGGTGGTGGTGCACAATGTTTATATTACTGTTCAGGCCACAGATGTTGGTGAAGTGGATAGAGGTAAAGAATTATTTAATTTCTTGTCTATAGTGAAGTATATTTTTGGATGCTGGCTGTTTAAATATTGTAAAAATGTATTTAATATATATCATTAACATAATGCATCCAGTCTAAAGGTTTGAGTATGGCTTACTAAAGAAGGAAAAAGAGGGAGGGGGGGGGGAACCTACTGCAGTCCTATGAAGTTTCTGGCATTTATCTCCTTTCCACTTAAAATAACACGAAAAATTAAATTAAATTCAAAAATATTAATGGTGGAGTGGGGTGGTTCACAGACAATTCATTTTGCGAACTATTCACCACAGAAAAAATTCGCTGAAAATGTTATTCGCTAGAAAATTGAAATGATATTGCATTGATACCGATTGAAAAGTAAATGCAGTGCAAGATAAATTTCACAAAATATAGTTTTTTATGTATTTATGTATTATTTATTTAGATTTTAATTAGATTTTCATAATATTTTTATTGTTATACAATGAAAGTAATATTTTATTGATTGGTGAGTTTCCTAATTTCTGTTGTCTTAAAAAGTTATAAATATTCTTTCTTACTTAGATACTACAGGTTCTGCTGATGGAATATTAATATTTACAAAACTGGAATAGGATGTTTTAGGGAGAAAGGGCACCATATTTAAGAATATTTATTCTGCAAACCATTCACTATTTTTATGCACACTTAGATGTGATATATATATACACACATTTTATCTGAACTAATTCAGAAGAGGAGGTGTTTCAGTTATTGAATACACATGCATTTTGAAAATGACTCCACTTTTCCTACATAAGATATGCTGCATGCTGTTATCATTTACAGAGCTAGTTTAAAATCGCAGGTGCAATTTTAAGTAATTACATTAAAGCAAATGATAATAAAATTACGTAAATGCTATCATAATGATGTAAATCAACATAAGCTTAATTGCCATCTGCGGCTGCAATACTAGTCTTTACTATTTCCTCCAATGCTAGTATTTATAGACAAAGAAATTCATCTCTCACTTAATAACAATTACAAACAACCATGCCTATTGTGAGTTTCGAATTCACAGCTCATTGGTGGGAGAGGGTACACTGCCTAGTCGGTTGTTAATGACATGATATTTCTGATTACAGTTTATTTTTGAATGATTCACAAAAGAAGTGATTAATTACGTATTTCACTTTGGGAGCATCCATCTATATCTATATATATATATATATATTTTTTTTTTTTTTTTCAGTAAAAAATACTAAATATAAAATTTCTTAGTGTCATAAAATACTAGTATTGGAGGAAAAGATAAAGACTAGTATTGAAGCCGCAGATGGCAATTTAGCTTATGCTGATTTACATCATTATGATAGCATTAATGTAATTTTATTATCATTTTCTTTAATATAATTACTCAAAATTGCACCTATGATTTTAAACTAGCTCTGCAAATGATAGCAGAATACAAGATAGGATAAAGGATGCAGGAAAAGTGCAGTGATTTTCCAAATACATGCGTATTCAATAATTGAAACACCTTACCTTCCGAATTTGTTCAGATATAAAATATATCACACCTGGATGGATGGCTAAATGCGCCGAATAGAAAGATAGTGAATGGTTAGAAGAATAAATATTCTTGAATATTGTGCCTTTTCTCCTTAACTATTAATAGAATAGTTAATAGGAATAAAAGGAATAAGTAAACAGTTCACTATAAATATTAGTTGGAAATAACTATTATTTCTAAATATTCTTAAATAAGGTCTTTTCTCCCTAACGACACTATCAATTTTTGTAAAAATGAATATTCCATCTACAGAGCCTGTAGTATGTAAGTAAGAAAGAATATTAATAACTTTATATGGAATAAAAAATTTCAGAATGCTAAATATAATCAAAATAATAAATAATACATAAAATATTTAAAAAAAATTTTTTTTTTCCACATATGGGAATGACATGAAATAGGATTTCAAATTTTCCTGTGAAGAATTTTCTCGTGATGAATTGTCCAGACACGGAGTTGGATTTAACAAGTTTGAATATCTTGTAGTGATATATTGATATATATAAAAAAACAAACAAACAAACATGAGTTATGAATTTCTGAGGATGGATTTTTTAAAACTGGTTTTGAAATTAACAGAATTTTTTAAGAATTTTTTATGAGAATTATTTTGTAAGTCCACCCCCAACTCTTTCTGAAGTTTGTAAGTGGGCTTATCTATATTGGGTACCATATATTTAAATATCCAGGGTTTTTGGAGATAGTAAGGTTTCAGAGTGCTTTTATTTGGGCCAAGAAGTAACTTTTTTTATTTATTTTTTATAGTAATTTGCAAAACTTTCCTTTTGTGTTAGTGGGGTTTCAATCTATAACCCATTAAGTTGCATGATCTTTTAAAAGATTGTAGATTTGTTTTTGTTGTATTCTGTTATAAAATATATTTTGAGAAACAGTCACATAATTACCTAGTTTATCATTATGACATTACACTTCAAGTGCTCATTGCAGGATATTACTCCACCACAATTTGTTTATGCAGCTGCTACTCACAAAAAGCTTTTGTAAACCTATAAATTAAAGATGTCAAGAAATTATTGGTTTAATCTTTTATCCAAGTGTAAGCAAACAAAGTTTGTGCAACTTGTGTATAGAGGTTAATGACTTCACATCACTTGCCTTAGTATCCTATAATGCAAAGCACATATCCTTACGTAATACTATGCATTATGGGAAGGGCCACTACCGGGACCAGTTTCGACCTTTAATGAGGTATATTAGTGGGAGCAAGACCCAGAAGTGATACCAAGGTTGAAGTAATGCAGAAGTCATATTTCCATATACGAGTAGCCAAAAGGTATCATGCCCCATCACTAAAATACTCTAGATTAGAGAGAGATATTGGACATTTTTGCACTTGGTTATACTATAAATTAAAGATGCCAAGAATTATATTCTTGGTTTAATCCTTTATCCGAATGTAAGCAAACAAAGTTTGCACATGAAGTAACTTCAGGACTGGGCAACTTGTGTAGAGAGGCTAATGACTTCACATTACATTTGCAATGTGAAGTCATTAGCTTCACTTAACATTCCTTACACATGGATAAAGGATTAAACCAAGAATATAATTTCTTGGCATCTTTAATTTCTAGTATAACCAAGTGGAAAAACTTCCAACATTTATCTGTAAACTATAGTACAATTGTACTGTGGGCAACTGTCTACACTACTTAATCCTTCATCTACATACTATGCCATATACAGCCCACTAATAATTTGTGATGTGAAGTCATTAGCTTCACTCCACATTTGCTTACACTTGGATAAAGGATTAAACCAAGAGTATAATTTCTTGGCATCCATTTTTGTCTATTAATTGCATATGTTCTATAGCTGATTTGCTTGAATGTGGAATGAAAAAAGCAAGTTTCCAGGAAAAAACCATGCTGCATCCATATGAGACTGGTTAACTCACCTTCAAAATAAAAAGTTATATAAGATTCCTCTCATCATAGCAAAAAAAAAAAAAAAAAAGTCAGGTCATATATTTCTAACTGAAGGATGTATTGTTCTATCTTTACACCTAACAATTAATCCTGCTTACAATTCAGCCTGCAGTGGAACGAAAGGAAGAACCATTAATATCAGCTTGAAGACTATAAGATAACTTTCAACCAAACAGTTAGACAATATCTTATATCCAACAGCAGAGACTGTTAGGTTAGTTCATTAAAAAAATTTTTTTAAAATATAATCTTATTTGTTTTTGTAATGCTTTATGTTCTGTAACAAGTGTTGAATTGAGTCTGAGGATGCCCGATTTAAATCCAGTAAAATTTTCTTGTGAAGTGAGAGTCAGTATCATAAAAAGTTAATATGAATAATAATCAACCAACAGCTGAGCTTTTTTCATGCACAAAAAAATTTAAACAAATGAATAATGAAGGATATAATACTTACTTTGATATCATCAGTTATAACAGACACTGATTCAAAATTTTTCAATCTCCGGATTGGTTGGTTATTTGGAATTTCATACTTCTTACCTAGATTTAAAGTATATAGGTCAAAACAATTATTTAATTCTTAATTATATACATTACATCACATGATATGATGTGTAGTACATTCTTTATCATCACTTAGACTTATCTGTCAGACTAGTCAGAGTGATGGTAAAGTGATGATAGTTGGTTCTATGCTTCCTACTTATATTAAAATACATAAGTCATATAAATTATTCAGCTCTTAATTGTATATACATTATAAAAATAGCACCATACAGGGATGATGCTAGTTGATGACACTGCAGATTAGTAATTAATGCAGAGGATAGTTGAAGTATTCAATGATGTTGAATCTTCATCATCATACAACAATTAATGTTAAAAACTGAGTACTGTGCTGTGATAAAGTTTTTCACCAAAGAAGAGCTTTCTCCAAGTACTATCAAATAGCAATTGGATGGTGTTTATGGGAAAGCTTCTCCTTCATATTCCACCATGATGGCATGGGCTAAACAGTTTTGCCTAGGAAGAGAGAGCATTGAAGATGATCCTTGTGGTGGTAAGCCTGTGGAAGTGATGACTGAGGACTGGGAAAATGTCTCTCTTGTTGAGGAGGAACTGCTCAATGACAGATAGCTGAAGCTCAAAAAAATCTCAGCAAGGTTGGGGCTTTCTATAACAACCGTCTTTTGCATGGCTCATGAGAAGCTTCACACGACAAAAGTCAGTGCAAGGTGGGTGCCCTGACTTCTTTTCTTCAGTTCAGAAGGAGCATCGTGTGACATGTTCCTGTAAGTTTTTAGAGCTTTGTCAAGGGAATCAGAGAGAAGTGCTGGAATCCATTGTCACCAGGGATGAAACCATGGTCCTTTACTATGATCCACTTTCCAAAAGGGAATTTGTGGAGTGGTGCAAACCAGGCAAAGTACAGCTGAGAAAAAAAACCCAACGTCATTCAGTCCACCAAGAAGATCATGGCAACAATTTTTTAGGATTACTGAGGAATTCTATTGATTAACTTCAAGGAAAGGAATACCGCCATGAATGCAGAATATTATGCTTCACTCCTACACAAACTGCACAATGCCATAAAGGAGAAGAGACGAGGAATGCTGATTCATGGTGTTTGCTTGCTTCACGACAATGATCCAGTCCATACAGCTATTGTTGCAGTGAAAGACTGTGGCTTCCAGGAGATTGAACACCCACCCTATAGCCCAGATCTAGCACCCAGTGACTACTACTGCTTCTTAAAACTGAAAAAACTGAAGAAAGACCTTCAAGGAAGAAATTTTGCAGATGACAATGAAGTGAAAGATGCAGTTTTAGGTCATTTTGCAAACAAAAGTACAGACTATTTTTTCAAAGGAGGCATAGAAATGTTGATTCAAAGATATGAAAAGTATGTTGAAGTAAAGGGAGATCATGTTAAAAATTGACACAGTTGTTTTCTTTCTATCACATCAGAAGCTTATGAAACTACCTTGTATATGATAACATTCTCACTTTCAGACTGTTTGGTTTAATAGCAGACATTAGCTGGCTTACTTGTTGAGAAAAATGAATATTTTATGATACTTTATATTATTATTACACCCTCCATGGAGTCGACAGACTCATCGTGGGAGGTTCATTCAACTGACAACATGTTTATCATATAGAATCTTAATACTCCATGAATTAACAACACATTCTGGTAATGCGTTCCATTCACTGACAATTCTCCATGTAAAAAATCTGCTCCTCACCACACTTTTACATAAATTCCAGAGGGGAAGAGTTAGATAATTCTTCCCCTCTCACCATCTACTCGTTTTATAATCCCCTCTGGATTAATTAGATAAAATCCTTTCACTAACTTAAATGTCTCTATTATTATTATTATTATTTGACACCTCCAGGGAGTACAAAGATTCATCGAGGGAGAGTGTGCCAACAGCATTGAATGACTAAATCCCTTCCAACTACTAACCATGCTCAAATTTGCTTAACTTTTTGCGTGAACCATTAGTAGCAGAGGCTCTACCAATCGACCAACCTCCTCCTATCCACTAAACTCTGCAATCCACATTTCTTCAACCTCTTTCCATAGTCATATTATAATTATGAACTTATAATTCAAGTTGCTCCTTTTGTAATTTTTGATATAAAGAGATAAGCAAAGCTTTTATGTCACTTAATACTCCCAATACTTCCACATGGCACTTCATTTTATGGATGTTATTTGAATGATGTTTGTATTTGGGAAAAACAAAACATTCTAAATTTACAAACATCCCTGAATAACTTCAGTGAGAGATTGCACTTCACCATCGAATATAAAGACAAAAACAGTTCGATAAATTTCCTAAAACTAATGATTACTCAATCAGGAAACAGTATTCATACAAAAATCTATCATAAACCCACTAATGTAGGAAACTACCTACACTTTGATTCCTACCACTCCTACACTGCTAAAAAATCAGTACCACTTTCTCAATTTATCAACACATATAAATATACAACAGTTCATGAAGATTTAAATTACCCATCTAAAACAAAGTTTCTTAAGCCATGCTTGCCCCAACAATTAATCAACTATGTTAATTCGATAGCCAAAATAAGAGCCACCAACCCTTGGGAGAAAGTAAATATTTCCTATAACATAAAATTTCATAAAATAATAACATAAAATTCACATAAAAACTAAGCTTAAAATTTCCATATATACAGAATATACATCAAGGTATAAGACACATATTCAAACATTCTGATTATAAAATTGTTTTTACCAGTGATTCTAAATTGTTAAATTAACTAAAAATAACAGAAAAGAAAACAATCCATGACATTCTACAGTACTGTAATGTTGTTTATCACTTCCCTTGTCAACTGAACTACAATGCTACCTATATTAGATCCATAATAAGATCCCTTCATTTCAGCTTGCAAGAGCATTAACGGGATTGTCAATATACCCATACCCGAATTTTTCAAAAGAAACTAAAAAAAATCTACCAACCAACCCCAATAGCAGCACATGTAATAGAATACAACCACATTCAAAAGTAACCATTCTTAGTTTCCAAAAAAAATGAAACAAAGTTAAGAATATCAGAAGCCATAAAAATAAAAACACATTGCAACACTGTCAATGTCTATCACTACATTATATCTGAGGTCTGGCAGCTCCCCAACAACAAAAAACTTTCAACCAATCAAAATACCTTAATGGCATTAACACAGCCTACATCATATATATTACAAAATTTATTTTTATTCTGATGATGGCTTTTGTGAAACAGCTTTATTTCATAAATCAATTTCATCTTTCATCATATATTTTTCTTTCTTATCCTTTAGAGTTTTTATGTTCTCATTTTTAATATTTTTCATTTTTAAATTTTACAAGTTTTGTAGTGTATTTACTAATCATATCGCATCATTCATCATGGGATTTATTCTCATCTTTTAATAGTATCCTATTATTTTTACACTTTCAACTCCTTTATTCATATCTGTTTTAAATTTTACAATTCGATGGCGTACAAAACTCATATAGTGGTAGCATAGCAGATTCACAGCCTTTACCTGCTCACTCTACTTTTTGTGCCTCCCCCCCTCACACACAGCAAGCAACTTTTTATCTTCTCTCATTGCATATTTCTTGCCTTTAAAATCATTTGTGCTGGCAAAAAACAATCAATACTTTAACTTCTCATCAGTGAAACTAACAGCTTCACTGACATCCTTGATCTTCACAGCCAGGAAATACACTTTCATCACATTCTCATCATAGAATCTCCACATAATATCCTCTACTAACTCCTAGTTTCTTGCTGTTTCATGCTCTCTACTTCACCTTTTCTTTTATTCTTTTTCCTACTGTGCCACATGCAAATGTTTCTCAAGCTGCTTGAGCTCACATTTTCTCCTGTAAAGGATTCCACATAAGCATGCTATTTTTCTCCTCACTACCATCTCATCATTCACTTTACCTTCAAACACTTTTTTCATACTCTCATTCATATTTTGTCCACTATTGCTCACTTCTTCCACTACATCCTCTACAGCACTTTCACTATCATACCTTAGATCATTAACATTCATCATTTCATTCTCCTGCTTAACACATCTCACATTTCTTGCACTTATGAAACATTTTTGACACACCCTCTCCCATTTCGTCTTTCTTTCATACCATAAGTCATTCATCCTTGGTAGTACATAGATTGAACATATACCACATTACATAAAATTCATTATATTAAATGCTTTGAATAAAGAAGTCTTGGCTGACACTCTTCTTGTTACACTTGTGCCATGTAAAAATACTACTGTTAACACAATATATGCAATGTGATGCAAGGTTTGTGATTATTCCTAGCCTGATGGGCTGAATGGTAAACATCTCAGCTTTCAAATCCATTAGGTCATCTATAACCTAAAGACATTCATGTTTGTGAATGTCTTTAGGTTACAGATGAAATTCCACACTCCAACTATGAGATCAACATCCTGTTACTGAAAGTGTGAAGTGGCTTGAACCAGTTTCACATTTAGCTGTTAGATCAGGTTTTCTGGATCATTTAACCCTGAGCCCACCCAGATTACTAATTGTGCTCTAGGTTTACAACCTTTCATAGGTGGGACTGATATAATATATGAATTTAATTTCAAATCAATTACAGAAATTTCATTACTGTATTCATATTAAACATTTTGTCCTATTTACCTCAACTTCACTAAATATCTTCGGCCGATGGCCAGTGGCCCCCCTCCCCCAACCCCTTAAAACCCTCTAATTATATGCAAATCCCACAAACAAAAGGCTGTAAACTTATATTACATTAGTATCATGAGTGGGTTAAGGGATAGATAATCTGGCCTGCTCTAGAGAGGAAGTATAATGCTTTTTCAAGCTATTTCAGATCTTTAATAAGTAGGATGGTAGTCCTGCATTGGATGATGAAAATCATTTATAACCTGAAGACATTCACAACCATCCATGTCCACAGCAAGTTTCAAACACACCACCTGTTAGGTGGTTGGCAAACTTGGATAAAGGATTAAACCAAGTATATAATTTCTTGGTATCTTTAATTTATAGTATAACAAAGTGAAAAAACTTCCAACAATTTTCTCTAAGACACTAACAATTCAGCCAACCAGCTGGTTTATGATATATATATATAATACTAGAATATGAACATATAATACTAAACCTTCTGTACTTTAGTGGAATATGTAATATATGACAATCTTCTAATTGATGCATTGTTTTTTTTATGAAAATGTATATTTTATTGTTCACAGAAGGTTGTGAACAATAGCATGCAACTAATGTGAGGGTTTCATTGTGAAACAATCTGGGAACTTTGCTCTTGAGCCCAAACATAGTATTTTTTTTTTTGTTTCGAGTTCTTTCAGTTCACTAATATGTAGGATGGTAGTCTCACACTGTGCTATGAAAATCAACTATGACCTAAAGATATTCACATGCCATGAGATTTGAACTCATGCACTGTAGGATAAAATAATAAAACCCAATTCATTATAGTAAGTTTACTTCATCACAGATTAATACATGCAACCAACCACATATCAAGGAAGTCTACTACAGAATCTCTTTAATGCCAAATTTAATAATCATCCTTTATGTGTTAACTGTCACCATCATTCTCAACACTCACCTGGATGGAATACACAAACTTGTTATCTCATTCTTTTTTCACCATTTATTTCTATTAAACATCCACACACAAATAAAAAACAAAATTAAATTAAAAAATTACCTAGTCTTTTTGTCTGATCATCAAGTTTGAGATATGCAATATTAATATAAGATTTGCATACAATCTCCAATTGTGATACTAACTCTTTCAAACTAGTAGTTTTCACCACATTGATTATAGCTTGAGCTGCTGCAATGCGTTCCTAAAAAGTAATAATAAAAAACAAGACTTATGTGGTTGTGAATGTTTTAATTTAGAAAATGTTTATTATATACTAAGGAATTTGAAAACTGTTAGTTATTTAGTGTGAGAGAATTTTAAATTAATTATTTGTTCTTTCAATGTCAATTTTTGTCTTTAACTGTAAATATGACACTACGAGCACACCCACACACACAGTCTATTAAGAGGAAGTGATATCTGAAAATAACTTAATAAATAAAATGATAATGCTTTTCTAAATTAAATTTTTTTTTATTTCATTAAAACTACTTGACTTTAAATCTTACCTCACCCACAACCATACTGGATGTAGATATATTAGGTTTAGATTCTAGATCGCCTTTTGGGTCTTTGTTAGCATGACAAAGAGCCAAAATAACTGGTATAGAATGATGCGGGTGATCCAGACAAATTTTCTGTATAAGCTGAAATAAATTTAGAAAATATTAAATGCCATCTGGAATAAAACTGACAATTTTTAAATTAACAAAGATTTTGTTATTGTCTAATTTTCATTTTGCATTATTAATTTGCAATTATATTTTTGATTTATGTTTTATTTTTATTTACATAAAGCAAAAAGTATGAAGTGGAGACTAATAGGATGAAAAACATGGTGTGTTGCTGCTGACCTTGTGGTTCAGTTTCTGGGGATGATGAAATGCATCACCAAATTACATTGAGGGGTACTAAATGAGTAATCATTATCAGTTATGTAAATTATTCAAACACTGATTGGGTAGCAGAGGAAAAAACTCTTGATAAAAATGAAGGAAAATTTATTGAGATGTTGCAATATTACTTTTTCAAGCATCAATTATGGATGTGACTATTTTGCCAGTACAACATGATCAGCTGGTTGCAGTGATCATGTTGTACTGACCTGGAAGGTGGCTAAGTGTATGGATATTCCAATTAGGAGAGGGTGAATACTTAACTAACTCAGATACTATGTTCAACCCTTTGGTATCAGTTATTGAATGGGAAGTTTCGAAAAGATGCATAAATAATGCAATATGTGCCCTAGAGTTTGAAGAAAAAATAGAGTAAGAGTGAAATGGATGTATAGCCTTATTAAGCAAGAGATCCATAAAAAGAAGATGGTATGGAAGGAATATCATGAGAATTAGCGTAAGATGAGTAATGACATATATAAGGATCAGGCAATGAAAGTTATCAAATATTATAAGGAAAGCTAAGTCAGAGTATGAAAAAAAAAAAAAAAGGCTGTGCAGGCTAAAGGCAACTCAAAAGAATTTTATCATTTATCATTATACAGCAAATAAAAGGAAAAAAAATGAATGTGGAAAAATAACTTTATTGAATGTAGACAATATTGTTGTGTCAGAAGCAGATGTGATTATTCAAATAATAAGTGATCACTTTGGATATCACTTTGCTAAAATATATCAACCTAGTGTATGTAACATGGTGCATGATACTACCACTACATTAAATGAAGAGACAGAGATGCATGGGAGGAGGTTCAAGAGATTTTTCATAACCTGGATAAGAATTCAACAATAGGGACAGAAGGGATAATAGCATATTTGTATAATTTGAGTCTCAGCTCAGGCAAGATCCCAAAGGAATGGAAAAAATAAATTGTGCAATGGAAGAGTGGTGCAGTAACTGATGTATCTAACTACTGATCTATCAGTATCTCTGGAGTAGTTGTGAAGATTTTAAAGAAGTTGGTAAGAACTCACATACAGTAATAGATTGAAAGACAAGCTATGCTTTGCAAGAAGCAACACAGGTTTACTAAAGGGAGATCATGCCTGAGCAATTTGCTGATATTTTAAGTTATAGCCGAGATGGATAAAGTAAAAGAATACACTATGATACTGTGGGACTTTGTCAAGGCATTTCATAATATTGCATTAATTAGAAAATAATGGGATTGGAATATAAACTATTGAACTGGGTAAGCGGGTGGCTGATGGACAGGTATCCAACCTGCCAGATTTAATGTGGGGTATCCCAGGGATCAGTCCTTGCAATATTGTTGTATAGTTTCTACATTAATTATATTAGTAAGGACAAGACAGGAAATGTTCAACTGTTTGTGCAAAGATAGTTAAGGCAATGAGATATGCAACTGATATTCTGCACTTACAGAATGATTTGAATAGGCTGGAACTGTGAACAAATGATAATAGCTATCAATTCAATGTTATTAAGTGTCAAGTTATACACTTTGGCATAATGAGATTTGAAATGGCATATTATATCAATGGAATCATGCTTGGAGAAACTGATGAGATTAGGGATCTTGAAGTTATGGTGGTAAGAATTTAAAATTCAGAGGTCACAGTAAAAATTTAAAATTCAGAGTATAACTGTGATACTGAAATGATCATTAACATGCAAGGATAAGAAATGCAATGGTTATATCAAACCTTGTAAAAAGGCTTTGATATGACCATGCCTGAATTTACTGTCGGATCTGGTTTCCTGGCCCTGGCTTCTGAGAGGATGAAGAAGCAGCAGAAAGGATGCAAAAAGAAGACTTATAAAGATGAGATCAGGATTACTGAATGTAGATTATAAGGACAAATTGTACTGCAGCATCTGGTAAACAGGAGAAAAAGGGATGATCATTCCTTACACTTCTGAAAGGTTGTTATAGGACATCAATTGATGAAAATTTTCATTATATGGAAGGTGAAGAAACAATAAGCGAGCACCTGTGAAAATTAAGTTTGTGTATGATTAAGAAAGGAATGACAGATTTTTTTTCCCCTCACAGAGTAGTGAGTGGAACAGTTTGTTTGTTATTAAAAATAGGCTGATTTTTAAGAGCAGTACCAGATTCTAAAAATAGTCTTTCTCTTCTTTATTTAGTAATGCTATCACCATCCCATATGTCTGAGGCACATCATAAAAAATATCCAGAATCTTAAAGAAATACAATCTTTGCACTACTTTCAAGCCTCAGTTAAAACTAGCTACACATCTGTTCCACTATTGATAAACTCCCTCCACTCTCAGTTCCAGGTGTATATAGAGTTCTTTCTTATAGAGTCAATCTGGCCTTGTAGACTATGCTTTGGATACAGCTCATAGCATCAACTGGAAATCATACTCCATCACAGTAAATTTAGAAGACTATTTTTAAAATCTGCTGCTGTTCAAAAAAATCAACCTAATTTGAATAAATATGGTTGCATAAAACTTCCCAAAATATGAGAAACACTAATACTTTGAGATCCCAGTTTACATCCTAGGCTACCAACAGGTGTCCATAGAGGACACTCCTCCTAGTTAGAACTCTAGTTTTTCGTTCATGTGTTTCAGTTAGTTTTGTGCTGCCTTTGTGTGTGTGTGTGTGTGTGTGTGTTACAGGTCTCATTTTGTACTCCTGACAATGTCTCTGTAACTGAGATGAGATATTGCAAGCATTAAATACTATTTTTAATCATTTCCTAGTGCTGTTTTGCTCCATTAAACTTTTATCATGAGTTTTTGGTAGGGTGCAAGTCTGGTATGGTGGTGTTCGTTGTAGTGAGAGTTGACTGTATTACCATTTAACTATGAAACAACAAAACTCTCATAGTTCCTATCTGAAAAAAGGGAATAAAGCTGAATGTGAGAATTACAGAGGAATTTATCTGCTAAGTGTTCCAGGTAAGATTTATGTAAGCATACTTGAAAAGAGGTTGAGAAAAATTGAGGAAAAGAAATTGGGAGAAGAACCAGCTGGATTCAGGTCAAACAGAGGTTGTCAGGATTAGATTTTCACTTTACAACAAATAACTGAGAAATCATGGGAATATGACAAGAATCCTTGTGCTTAAGTATTATAGATTTGAAAAAGGCATGTGACCAGGTGCCCAGTGAAAAGCTTTTCAAAATACAACAATTATATGTTGTAAATTGGACATTATACAGAGAAATGTATAGTCTATATTTAAGTTGTAAGTCAGCAGTTAGAACTGAAGGAAATGCAGGAAGATGGTTTGTTGTAAATTCAAGTGTAAGACAAGAATGCACATTATCTCCACTCTCATTCATCATCTATATGAATCACATTATGAAAGAAAGTGGTATTAAGCCTGATATCAAAATTGGTTAATCTAAGCTCTTTACTTTATGCAAATGATGTTGTACTAGGATATAAACACATCAAGTGCAAGTCTCCAAGATTCTCTAACTAAACTGAATAATAGCTGTAACAAATTTGGGATGAAAATCTGCAATAAAAAGGCTAAAAATAGGAAGGAACATAGAATACTTCAACTACATTCTGAATGAAGCCTACAGAGCCTACAAGTAAAATATTCCAGCTATTTAGGCACAGTTTTTAGTGAAGATGGCAAGTTAAATCAGAAACTGACAACAAAATAAGCAAAGCAGGTATGGTAGGGAGCCAGCAGAATAAATTTATGTGGAATAAGAGAGAAATTAGCCAAAACATCAACTATATGCAAATGCAATATGATATTGAAACCAATTTTAAGTTATGGATCTGAGAGTTGGGTTAGAAATAAACCACTTGATCAAAGTTTAGAGACTGCAGATATGAGAGTTCTGAGAAAAATTAGGGGAGGTAACAAATGGCATTAATAGCAGAATCATATTAAAAATTAAGACATTAGGAAGGAACCTGACATTGTTTGCATTTAAGAATGTGTGAGGAAATATTAGAAAAATAGGTGTTTGATGCCAAGATGGCAGGAAAAGACCCAGGTCTAGGTGGATCGATTTAATCAGTAAAGCCTTAGAAGAAAGAAATGTTAGCTATCACAATACTGGAGTGCTGACAAATAATAGACTAATTTGGAGGAAAATTGTTGAAAGGGATTATTAATAATGTAAACATTCATATGGCAGTGTCATGTTATTCTGAACACTCCTTGAGGGTACATATCAGGAAATTGATGATGATGATGACTTTTTTGGAATACTAATAATAATGCATTTGGGATATATATATATATACATATATATAAAACAGTGAAAAGTTTCCAATACAAAAAGGCATCTGGCAAGGCGATTCCCAAATTATTTACAGCTGCATTAGAGGACGTTTTTAGAAGCCTTGATTGAAAAACAAAAGGAATCAACATAAATGGAAAAAGGCTGCATGATCTGAAATTTTTGGATGAAGTTGTCCTAATAGCAGATAATCTTGAAGACTGAAAGAAAGGCTAAATCAGCTAAATGAGGCCTCCAGAGTAATTGGATTAAAAATAAATAGAGAAAAAACAAAAATAATGATGAATAAATACATAAACCAAAGAAGTGTCAAAGTTGAAAACCATGAAATAGAACAAGTTACTTCATATGTATATTTGGGCCAGCTGATTCACCTTGGATGGATGGCTTATGGGAAAATGAGAGACATATTCAGAAGTGACATCCCTTTGAGTCTAAAAAGGAAAGCTTTGAACCAGTGCATACTTCCTGCCCTAACATATGGAGGAGAAACATGGACTTTAACAGAAGCCCTAAACAAAAAGCTGAGAACAACACAACATTGAATGGAAAGAAGTATGCTAAAAATAACATTAAGAGATAGGAAAACAAATACCTGGATAAGATCTCAAACAGGTGTCACAGATATCATAAAATACATTAAGCAGGCTAAGTGAGCTGGCCATATTGCCAGATGCAATGATGGAAGATGGACTAGAAAAATAACTGAGTGGAGACCACGAAGAGGAAGACCGAGAAGAAGATGGAGGGATGAATTGGAACAAATTACAGGAGTGAGATGGATGGGAGAGGCAGAAAACTGAGTGGCCTGGAAAACCATGGGGGAGACCTTAGTCCAGCAATGGACAGAACTGAAAGGTTGAAGAAGATTTTTTTTTTTTTTGTAGAATTTTGCTTGCTTTCTATATGCTAATTAATTCATTCTTTCATTAATTTAATTCATTTCTTCTCATTCTTCACAGAAATAATGGGAATAGATTTTTTTTGTTAAATGACATGAATCTGTCTCCCTTTTATGGGATGGATGGATAATTCTAGGATAAGATTTTAATGAATAAATGCATAAAAAAAAAAATGAAATAACTGACGGTAAATCTCAATTCATTAGTAAAAGTTGCTTCATTGTTTAGCTTTTCTAGTTACGTGCAAAATTGTTGTTTTGTGTTCACACCAGATTTGAATTATGATGGTATTTGTAATAAATACATTTTATAGTTATCCAATTTCTTTAAAGGCTATAGGATCACAAAAGAACTTAATGCTAAATAAACTGACTGCAGAATAAGTTTTCTTTCATGATGATAGAAAAATAAGCTGGTCAATGATATACAAATTTACTGACAATTTTTCAAGATTAATGAAAGTAATAAATTGCAACTAACCTTTGTTAACACAGTAGAGAATGGACTGTTAGAACTCTGAGTACCCATTCTTGCTGCCAACTGATATATGAGTGGTAAAAATTTATATGTTTCAATAGTTTTAATTCCGTCCTAGAAATCAAAACAACATAAACAGTTAATGTAACTTTATAAAACTGTCAGATAGTTAAAAAAATCAAAAAACTTTTCTTAAATCATAAATATAACTGACTACAATTAATTTTCTGGATAAAAATTCTTTTTTGCAATGGCAAGTCAAACAAGTATCTATAGTACATGTAATAAAAAAAACATTTTTAGCCAAAAAATTGTAAACTATAACTTTATAAAAGGGAACATATATCAGTTAAAATATATAAATTCTTATTTTAAGTGCATGAGGACGAGTACCTTAGCACATGAAAAACTTACACAAAGTATGTAACATGCATAAAAAAATAAATAAATAAAAAAGAGCTCTTCAAGTATCCTATTAACACAAAGAATAAGAATTCTTTTTAATTGTGATTTTTTTTTCCATAAAACACTTATTTCTATTTTATAGGATGAAAAGTAAATTCAAACATGCATGGACTAATTTGTATTTCATATACTTCTATTCTTTTAGGATCTGTTTTATTTATCATTAGATTTTTCTGGTTTGGTGTTGTTCATTTTTCATTTACAAGCGATGTAATTATGATTAGAGCTCTAGAAATCCAACTTAAAATCTATTAGCCACAAAAAAATTTTAATCACATAAGGTATCAGTCTAATTTTCATAAATATTGTTAGGTGACATTTTTAAAAACTAAATGTTATGATGACAAAACAAACTAATACATTCTTTAACTACACTTTACACATAGTTATATGTAAATACCATTTCCTTTAATGTGGATTTAAAACATATGCGACAACATTCATCACAACTCATTTTGTGTTTTCTTGTATTTATTGTTCATAATGAAGGGTAACACAACACTCATCACAACTCATTTTGTGTTGTCCATGACTTATTTTTAATGGTTTTAACAACACCAAATGAACCATTTTATAAAAAAAGGTTTTATTAACTACTTATATTTTGCTGAATTTCAAATCAGCATCATCAGAGCACAACACAGCATGCATACACGACAGCGACTAAAACAATATAATTGTAACAGACAAAAGATTTCAAGTCCTATTTTGGCACCCTCTAATGTTGTAAAAAAAATAAATAAATACAGCTATGTGGGAGTTGCTCTTAAGATAACAGTCTCCCAAATTTTTGACAAATTAATGCAACCATATTTGTTCAAGTTAGGAGAATTCTTCATAGGCATGGCTGACTCAAAAAATAATTTTTCAGAATCTATAATGACTTCTAAATAGCACATTAGTTTTCTACCATCTAATCCTGTGTGAAGGAGTGTCCAAAGTATGGTCTGCCAGTCCTTACTTGACATAATAATGGTAGCGAATGTATTTTTTATGTTCTTCCAGACAGATGTTAACAGATCTTCCTGTCTGCCCATAGTAGGCCAAGTTTATCCTTAGGTGAGCAGATCAGAGTTGTTAATTTAACATGAGGTTTGACTGTGGCGCAAAGGCCATGTTTCATCAGTACTTTGGCTATCTTTTCTGATGTATTTCTGATATGGGGAATAGAAATGGTAATGTTGTGTTCCTGTGTATTAGGTGAGGGAGGGGTAATGGGGCTATGTAGTATTTTATCTATTTTGTAGGAATTGTAGCCATTGGCCACGAACATATGCCACGGATATTTGAGTTCTGTGGACAGAGCTGTATCGTTAGAAAAAATGGCTGTGACTCTGTAAGTGTTTTTAAAAATGTCATACTGTTGGACTGGATGATTCTTCCATTCTATGAAAAATTTCTTCAACATTAACCTGCTAACAACCCTTTACCAACTTAAATGTTGCAATCATATCCTCTTTCTTCCCCCTTTTCACAAGGCTTTGCAAACTTCATTCTCTCAATGCATCCTCATATCCTACATCCCAAAAATCAGTTACAGCCTTAGTCAGTCTTCTCTGGACCCTTTCCAATATATCATCATCAGCATGAAAACCAGGTAGCCAAATCTGTGCACAATATGAGGACTGATCAAGGTCTTATACAATGGAACCAGAACCTCTTTATTTTTATAAGTTAAGCTGCTCCGCATCATTACTGTAATCTGATGTGATTCATTAAAATGAAGGCCATAATTATTAATTATTTTATCAAATATTTTTTGTATTATAATCGAAATGAAAGGTTCCATATGTTCAAGGACTATGTTCTATATGTCTAATTTCCAAGATGTTGAAGGCTTACAAATTATCCCATTTGATTTAGGGAAGTATGGATAGCAGCATCCATCTCTTCTAAATAAACGTTTAATACTGATGTGTCAGGATCAGTTGGTGACTTTAGTTTATTATCTGATACAGAAGTGTCCATTTTTACTATGAGGTGGTGGTGGTTTATCTTTAAGTGATATCTTGTCATAATTTTTTAACAAGTGAGTTCTCATCAAATGGGATAATTTTGGAGTTGTTTTGGAAGCGAGACCTTAAGTGATGTGACCGATGTACTCCACAGAGAAGCACTCACAATCAAGTTTAGGTATGGTAAAATTATCAGATAGTGGAATAGACGTACAGGTTTGAATTGCTATTTTCTTAAGTGTCACATTCTCAGCATAAGAAGATTTCACAGATTGGTGTAGTGGTGGTAACTAGTTTCCTCTTTGCATTCTGATATGATATTTTTATTTTATTTTTATCTTTTGTATTTCTTTTTTATCCTTTCACCTCTGCAATTCATGGGAGTAGGGCTGGATAATCTCCCTGACAGTTGATACATCTGGCTTTCTTTACAGAGCAAGATTTATTATCATGCTCTTTACTACCACATTGAGCACAGGTGCAACCCTGCTTTTACAGATGTTGAAGGATTAGGTGTATCAAAAGTAAGGATGACGTTCTTGGTCAGAACTAGACGACCATCTCTTCATATCAGGAATGAAAGAATGATAGATCCCATTCTGATATCACTCCTTCTGAGTGTTGCTGACTAGATGTTTCCACAAGGATATCACCAGAACATAGTTTCTCGACTATTTTGGGAGATCCTACCATTCCTTATAAACCTATTTGAATTTTATTTATTTATTCATGTGGTTTTTCCCTACCCCCATCCTTGACTGCCACTTAGGACTGGTTGAGCACTCCTAATGAGGGATTAAGTACAGCAATACCTCGCATAGTCTGGCTTTGATCAGTTACCGGATTCACTATAGTCCAGTTTTAAATCCTAAATAATTAGTACACAAAATTATTTCCTTTATACATAAATGTTCGTTTTTTTCCCTTTATACAGTCAAGTCTCTTTTTGTGTGGTTTATTTTTATGGAGTTTTAAAGTTATGCGATACGATATTTCAATTTTTTTGGGGTTCCCGATTGTATATGTATGTACCTAGACTCGTGGAGAATGTAAATACGGCATTATGTTCAACGTCTTAATGTGTAAGCTATGTATAGCACGAGTAAGCAGTGGATGTTTGTGAACTTTAATGTTGAATTTGTGATAATTAAATTTTAATCATCATCATCATCAAATTCCTGCCAGGTACCCACAAGGGGTGTACAGGATATGATAGTACTACATGAAAAATATTACGTCATTACTAACTTCCTATCTGCAATTTTCCTCCAAATCAGTCTGTTTTACTTGTCAAGACTCCAACATTATCAGATCTTATATTTCTATCATCTAAGGCACTTTGTACAGTATCAATCCACCTATATCTTGGTCTTCCTCTGGGTCGTTTTCCTGCCAACCTGGCAGAGAACACTTGTTTTGCTAATCTTTCCTCACCCATTCTGTTTAGGTGACCATACCACCAGAGATTAGCTCTGCTAACGCATTCCTGGATGTTGACAATATCAAGTTCTTTCCTAATATCCTCGTTTTTAATATGATATTGCCATTGATGCCATCTGTTCATGCCTATAATCTTTTGCAGGACCCTCATATCTGCGGTCTTTGATCAAGTGTTTTACTTCTGACCCAGCTCTCAGATCCATAAGTTAAAACTGGTTTGAACACTGTCTTGTATACAGCTAATTTAGTGTTCCGACTAATTTCTCTCTTATTCCATATGAATTTATTCAATTGACTTCCCACCATACCAGCTTTGCTGATTCTGTTGTCTATTTCTAATTTACCATCTTCAGTAAAAATCATGCCTAAATAGCTAAAATGTTTTACTTGTTCCACAGGTTCTCCATTCACAATACAGTTGACATTTTCAATGATTCTGCCTATTTTCATTGTCTTTGTCTTTTTATTGCTGACCTTCATACCATATCTATTACAACAACTATTCAATTTTGTCAGAGAATCTTCCAGACTTGTAGCAGATTTATTTAGAAGTATAACATCATCCACATAAAGCAAAGAGCTGACATTAACATCTCCAATTTTCATATCATGTTTAATACCACTTTCCTTCATAATGTGATCCATATAGATAATGAATAACAGAGGGGATAACACACATCCATGTCTCACACCAGATTTAACATTAAACCATCTTCCTGTACTTCCTTCAATTCTAACTGCTGACTTACAACTCAAATAAAGACTAAGTATTGCTTGATATAATGCCCCATTGACACCATATAACTGCAGCGTATTGAATAGCTTCTCTCTTGGCACCTTGTCGTATGCCTTTTCCATATCGACAAAACTTAAATACAGATCTTTGTTATATTCCCATGCTTTCTCGACTATTTGTCATAAAGTGAAGATCTGATCCCGACAGCCACTGTTTGGCCTGAATCCAGCTTTTTCTTCACCAAGCTTTTCTTCCACAATTCTTCTCAACCGTTTCTCAAGTATACTTGCATAGATCTTGCCAGGAACACTCAGCAGGGAAATACCTCTGTAATTCTCACATTCAGTTTTATTTCCCTTTTTATATATGGGTACTATGAGAGCTCTACTCCAATCATTGGGAATTCGTCCCTCTGTCCAAGCTTTCTGAACTATGCAGTGCAGCCACTGTAAGACTTTTATACCACCATACTTCAGCATTTCTGGTCGAATATCATCTACTCCAGCTGCCTTTCCACATTTCAAGCCTTTGATGGCTTTTTCTACTTCAAGTATGGATATGTATTCCTGACTGCATGCCTGGTCAGTGTTTTTTACCACTGTGCTGTCATCACTGCTTGTTTCATTTAGCAGTTTTTCAAAGTAATTACTCCATACTTCAAGGATATCTTTTTCTCCAGTTTTCATGTCACCTTTATCATCTCGAACTCCTTTTACAGTACTCTTTCCTCCATTCCTAAGCTTCTTCAACAACCTCCAGAATATTTTGCCACCTTCTTGATATTTATTTTCTATATTCTTGCCAAAGTCCTCCCATGACTTTTGTTTAGCTAGTTTTACACAGTATTTAGCATTCTTGCATTTTTCTCTATATTCTCTAAGAGCACAAGCTGACTTATTTGACTGGAACTTTTGATATACTTTCTTCTTTTCCTTCACTGCCTCTTTAACTTCCTGTGTCCACCAGGGAGTTCTGATTTTTTTATCCTTGCAGACAACCTCACCACATGCCTCTCTGGCAGAATCAATGAATGTTTTCTTCAGAGTTTGCCACTGAATCTCCAAGGTTTGATTCCTGTTCTCAAACTCTTTCATTTTTTTTCCAATAATCTTTGTGTATTTTAGTCTACATGTCACATCTGAGAGCTGCTCAACTTTTATTTGCTTTAAAACTTTCTTACATGTTATTCTTTTCAATATGAAATTCAATTTTATCCTGCTCAAGACTAAATAGTGATCACTTCCAATTTCAAATCCTCTGTACACTCCGGCACCAGGGAGAAAACATCACTATCAACAATAACATAGTCAATGAGACTTTTCTTATTCCTAGCCTCTTCTCTCCATGTGAATTTGTGCACATTTTTATGTTGGAACATGGTGTTAGTAATAACCAGACCAGTCCATATCCTGAGCAGAAATCCAACAGATATTTGCCATTATTATTAGCTTCGCTCTTTTCTCCAAATTTTCCCAAAATATTTTTGTATTTCTCACAATCATTTCCTACTCTGCTATTTAGATCCCCAACAAGGACCAACTTTTCCTTTTTCATTGTGTTAGTTGCTTTTTCTAAAGCCTCAAAAAATTCCTCCACTTCTACCTTAGTAGAACCTTCTGTGGGACCATAGGCACAAATAAGTCTCATTGTCCAGTTCCCCATTCTCATATTTGCCCACATTACTCTGCTTGAGACTGACTGCCATTCAAGAAGATTAGCCTCGTATTTTGTGTTGAATACTATGGCTACTCCTTCTTTTCCTTGATTGTCATTGCCTGAATATAACATTTTGTATTTATTGCTCAGAAAGATCTCACTTCTTATGTTGATAGTACCGATCTTTAACTCTGGTGATGTTGAGTTGGGGTTTGTTTTCAGATTTGTTCCAGTAGCTGACTTATCGCTGTTTGCCCTGGTTCCCTGGCAAAAACAACAGAGGCATTGTTTAACCGGCGACGCCCCAGCCGGCATGAAATTTTGTCATGTTGTACCATCATTTTTTTATTTTGGTTTAACTAATAAGAATACAATTTGGTCGGCTAAATCCCAAATTGCCAGCCCATCCTCGTTCGTTTAGTATCCAAGTAGATACCCAACAGGGTGCACCACGAGAAGGTAAGGATTGGACATTAGGTCAGAAGCCCTGGTCAGTTCTCTGCATTCCTTTAAAGGCTATGTGGAGGTCTCCTCTCAGTTATACAGCTTTGACCCTTAAGCACCCGTTAAAATTAAAATTAAATTTTAATCCCATTTAAAAAAAACTATATAACTAGTGCAAAAAGAAAATGTGAAAGTGATTCTGTCACCAAGAAACGTAAAAAGACTTAACTCAAAAGCGAGGTTCTGCTTAGTCAAACGAAAATTCAAGCCAAAGCATTAAGTCTTTACAATGACTTGAAGACTATTGATGATATAGAAAACGAAGGTGAGGGAATTAGTGAAAATTTTACGGCAAATCGTAACATACATTTTTTGTTTAATTATTTTTGATAAAGACATTTGAATTTATTAATCTCGTTTTATTTATTGAAAAACAGGAGAATTTTTTTTTTTGGAATCAATTATTTTTTGTATGTATTTAGTTCCTTGATTAGTCCGATTTCAAACAGTCCGGGATATCGGTGGAACCGATTACCCGGACTATGTGAGGTACTGCTGTATGTATTTTTGACTGTAGGAGCATGTGTTCACAGGGCCGGTTGCCTGTTTTGAGGGAAGAAAAACCAGAGTTTCTGGGAGAAAAAACCTCCACCTCCATATGAGACCTGCAAACTCAACTTTAATCGAAAGAGACCAGATAAAGAATCCTCACATCATGGACGGGAATCGAACCCGAGTCTTTCCTACCAAAGAGCTTCATCTATACCAACGGAGCTATGGAGGCTCTTACCTATTTGAATAAAGAAGGGGGATATTTTCTCTATTTGCTTTTCACCTGTTGTATGGATGACCTGAAACAATGGTACATTTAAACTAGTATCACATCTTTTGTTTCTTACTGCTGTTATCAAATGATGAATCTACAGTGTCAGTATTTCGATGGGAGCTTATCTGCTATTGTTATATGTCATCTAGTCATTTTCAACTCTTGATGATCTTGTGAACAAAAGCTCTCCATCCCACTCAGTCTCTTGTCTTTTCTTTCAGCAATTGTAAGTTTTTTTTTTAAGTTGGTAATTCTTGTAGAAAGGCTTAAAGGTTGGTTATACATACTTACTAAATGACTTAAGCAAATTACAACGTAAAATAGAATATACGTTAAATTAAACTTTAATATATTTCGACTACGTCATGTTGCCATCTTCAGAGGAACTTACAATAAAGACACGTGCACGCAGGCACAAAACAGTAAATGAGAAACAAAGCGAGGAAGCTACGGTTTTCCTAAAAGTCCTGATGGTGCCTCCTAGTGGACTATGTAGGTATTCTTGGCCAATGGGCTAAAGGTCTCATGTAAGCCTCCCAAATTTGGGGCAATCTCATGCAGCCAAATTTGTTGAGGTTTGGCATGTTTCTTAGGGCTTTTTGAATTTGAAAGGGCTTTTTAGGGCTTTTTCACTTTGGAAGACTATTCATTCGATGAATAGTCTTTCAAATTTGAACTTGCTACGGTGTATTATTGTGGCTTTCTTCCACTGTATTCTGTGGCACGTATCCAGAGCATGGTCTGCAAGACCAGAGTGGCTGTATTGGTGAAACCGAATGTAATCCTTGTGATCTAAAATTCTGATATTTGCTGTCCTGCCTGTTTGGCCAAAGTAGGACAACTTACAGCTGCAAGGGACCTGGTATACACCAGGTAGGTCTTTAGTGGAGTGGATAAAGGATACCAATTTTCTATATGGTCTGTAACAAGAGGTCAAGTCATGTTTTTTTAAGATTTTGATAATTTTTTCCGAGGTGCCTCATATGTAGGGAATGGTGATGCATTTAGAGTAATCCTTGTTGTGAGGGGGGGGGAGGTTGTGGTTTACTGATTTCAATATTTTTTGGATTTTTTTTTTTTGGGGGGGGGGGAGCCATTGGCTGAGGATGTGATTTAGTTCATTGGTTAGGGCATTGTCATTTGAACAGGTTAGTTTAGCCCTGTTGTATAGTGTGTCTTAACAACTCCATATTGTTGTGAGGAGGGATGGTTGGTGAATGTATCTGCCTGTATGGATGAATTTTCTATAAACTGAGAAAACCAAGGTTCCATCAGGTTTGCGAGTGACTAGTGTGCCTAGGAAAGGGAGGCTGTTTTTCTCTTTTTCCAGGGTGAACTTGATTCTGCGGTGTTGGTTGTTTAAGTGTGTTAAGAAAGAGAGGAGTGTATCAGAGCCAAATAGCGAACACATCATCAACGTAGCGAAGCCATATGGTAGGTTTTTGTGGGGCAGAGTTTAAGGCTTTCACTTCAAAGGTCTCCATAAAGAAATTGGCAAAGGGTGGGGAGAGTGGTGAACCCATGGATGTCTCCTCTATTTGTTTGTAGAATTTTCCCTGCCAAACGAAATAGCCTGAGTTCATTGTGAACTGAAATAGGGCTGAGATATCTGGAGGAAATTTAGCTTGGATTAGCTCTAAGGTTTCCTTGAGTGGAACATTTGTGAATAAGGAGGAAACGTCAAAACTGACCATTATGTCAGTATGTTGGAGCATAAGGTTATCTATGCTGGCTTTGAAGTGGGCTGAGTTTTTTTATGTGTGATGGTGTGTTGCCAGTATAGTGTGTGTGAGCGCTTTGGCCAAATGTTTAGCTAATTTGTTTGTGAGGGAATCAATGCCATCCACTATGGGATGTAATGGCACATTTTATATAGATATAGAGTTATACAGTTTTAATTTATTAGCAACTTCTACAGGCCAAGAAGTGACCTTCTTAAAGAGCCTGTGGAGTCTTCTAATTTGTGAGTT